>NC_041385.1:299228381-299289464 GCF_002162155.2 Triticum dicoccoides | reverse complement strand
CGAGTGTCGCCGCCTTGCCAGCCGCGCCTCCCCGCCCCGCCGTCGTCCCAGCTCGCCGCCGGCCGGATCCGCCGAGATCCGGGCCGGGGCCGCCTCCTCCGACCTCCCTTCGGCCGTTCTCCGGCGAGATCCATCGCTGCCTCGGTTCGCATGCCGAGGAACCCTAGATCTCGGAGGTTGATATTTCCCCAAGTCCCCGAGATATTTTGACATTTTGTGCACCTGTTCATCGCTTCATAACTTGCTGCATACTGCTCCGTTTCGTGCGTGTAATATGTCAAAATGGTCATCATGAGATGCTCTTCATTTTTTTCCATTGTGCAATGCTTGTGTGGGATCATCTTGATGCCCTAATCATCGTTGCAAGAGTTCTATACGATGTTAATCTGCTGAAACTGTTATAACTCGGTGATTTGTCATTTTTGTTGCATTTGATGTGTGCATCCTATGAGCATGCACTCTACATGTGTTTTGAACTAAAGCATGCCATATTTACAGAGGTGCAATCCGTGTATTTTTGTGAGTTGTGTAGTGAGTGCATCAAGTTTGTTAAGTAGGGTACTTGCTGTTGCTGTTTTGCTAGTCTGAATCTGTTATTTTGTGATGCTATGTAAACCTGCTGCTACAAGTCATTCTATGCATAATCTGGAGATGTTCACTAAAGATGCCTTGTTAAACATGTCATGCTCTATCCATACATGCCCTTGGTTGAATTTATAGCTTGCTGTAGATTGTTGTAATCTTGCTCCAAAGTTGCTAAATAATGTTGTTGTCAGCCTGTCAACATTAAGTTCAGTTTTGCCATGAGCTTTGCTAGTGCTCCATGCACCCTATGAACTTGCTCTTGCCATTCTTAGCTTCATAGACATGTATTCTTACTGTTGGTTTCCTTGTCATGCCATGTATTGCTCTGTGGTGAGTGGTAGAAGCTCACCAACATGCCTACTTATCGTCGTTCCTGCCATGTTTGCATCTGTCATATAACTTGCCATGTTTAAATGGGTGCCATCATATCTTCTGATCATTTTTGGCTCATGGTCAGTAAGTGACTTTTGTTCTATGCTATTAGTAGATTCATGCCATGCCTTTGTTTGCCATTTTAAGTTCCTGTAACATGTTGTTTGATAGCTCTAAACATTGCAACCTGATGTTATTTCTGCAAAGTCTGAAACTGTTATTATTTGCAATCTTGCCATGTATTTTGGAGCATGTTATAGTGATTTCTGGAGATATCTCAGTGTTCATGTTTTGTTATGCTTTACCTGTACATCATGCCCATACCTTTTGTTTTTATGCTGAGATGCTGTAGAATATTGTTTTGATGCTTGCTATATGCCTAGTTGATGTTTTGGACAGATTGTTGCTATAACTTGTATAGTGTATGTGTTGAACCGTTGCTCCGTTTTGAGTGTGCTTGATATGAACCTTGCTTGTTTTTGCATGTAGTTTCATATTATAATGTTACATCCATGTTTTGAGGTGTTTGCTTGATGTTTGGGTGCATTTTGCATCAATGCCATGTTTAACTTGTTTTGCTCATATCTTCTAGGCCATAGCTCCGAATTAAATGAACCTTATATGTAACTTGACTAGAATTTTGTGTAGATCATCTTTGTGCATCTTAACTTGCTGTTTAACAACTTGAACATTAGGTTTATTCAGATCTGGACCAATTTCGAAATTTGCATATGAGGACTTACCGAAATTGTTATTTGTTGTTTTCGGCCTCATTTAAACTTGCCTTGATGCGTTTCTCTTGTTTGCATCATCTCTTGCCATGAGTAGCTTCATGTAGTCTTGTCTTGCATCATTCTTGGTTGTGCATCATGTCATGTATATGTGTGGTGTGTTTACCTTGTGTGCTTTTTCTCGATAGTTCCCGTTTCGTTGCGATCGTGAGGATTCGTTCGTCTACGCTTGGTTTGTCTTTGTGGCTTCATCTTCTTCATGGACTCGTTCTTCTTCCTTGCGGGATTTCAGGCAAGATGACCGCTACCCTGGATCTCACTACTATCATTGCTATGCTAGTTGCCTCATTCTATCGCTATGCTGCGATACCTATCATTTGCTCCTCAAGTATCCCAGATTGCCATGTCAGCCTCTAACCTTTTCACCCTTCCTAGAAAACCGTTGCTTGGCTATGTTACCGCTTTGCTCAACCCCTCTAGCATTGTTAGTTGCAGGTGAAGTTGAAGATTGCTTCATGGTGGACAGGATTATGTTGGGATATCACAATATCTCTTATTTAATTAATGCATCTATGTACTTGGTAAAGGGTGGAAGACTCGGCCTTATGCCTGGTGTTTTGTTCCACTCTTGGTGCCCTAGTTTCCGTCATACCGGTGTTATGTTCCCGGATTTTGCGTTCCTTACGCGGTTGGGTGATTTATGAGACCCCCTTGACAGTTCGCTTTGAATAAAACTCCTCCAGCAAGGCCCAACCTTGGTTTTACCATTTGCCTCACCTAGCCCTTTTTTCCCTTGGGTTTCCGGAGCCCGAGGGTCATCTTTATTTTAACCCCCCTCGGGGGGCCAATGCTCCTTCGAGTGTTGGTCCGAAACGGGCAGACTGCGGGGCCACCTCGGGGCAACTCGAGGGCTGGTTTACATGTAGGCTGGCCTATCCAGTGTGTCCTGAGAATGAGGTACGCGCGACTCCTATCGGGATTTGTCGGCACATCGGGCGGCTTTGCTGGTCTTGTTTTACCATTGTCGAAATGTCTTGTAAACCGGGATTCCGAGTTTGATCGGGTCTTCCTGGGAGAAGTTATATCCTTCGTTGATCGCGAGAGCTTATCATGGGCTAAGTTGGGACACCCCTGCAAGGTATAATCTTTCAAAATCCATGCCCGCGGTTATGCGGCAAATGGGAATTTGTTAATGTCCGGTTGTAGATAACTTGACACCAGATCCGAATTAAAACGTATCAACCGCGTGTGTAGCCGTGATGGTCTCTTTTCGGTGGAGTCCGGGAATTGAACACGGTTTTGGGTTATGTTTGACGTAAGTAGGAGTTCAGGATCACTTCTTGATCATTGCTAGCTTCACGACCATTCCTTTTGCTCTCTTCTCGCTCTTATCTGCGTATGTTAGCCACCATACTTGCTTAGCCGCTGCTGCAACCTCACCGCTTTACCCCTTCCTTTCCTATTAAGCTTTGCTAGTCTTGATACCCATGGTTATGGGATTGCTGAGTCCTTGCGTCTCACAGATTACTACAACAACAGTTGCAGGTACAGATTATGCGATGATCATGACGTGAGAGCGATGTTTCCTTGTTTTGGAGTTCTTCTTCTGCTTCTTCTTCGATCAGGGGATAGGTTCCAGGTCGGCAGCCTGGGCTAGCAGGGTGGATGTCGTTTGAGTTTCTGTTTGTGTTTCATCCGTAGTCGGATGATGTTCTTGTGTATGATGATGTTGTATGCGTGTGGCATTGTATGCCTCTTGTATGTATCCCCATCTATTATGTAATGTTGATATAATGATATCCACCTTGCAAAGCGTTTCAATATGCGGTTCTATCCTTGGTGGGACCTTCGAGTCTCTTTAGGATAGTATCACATATTGGGTGTGACACTCGTTCTTGGGCAAGTACAATCGTGGTTCTATCTGCATCGACAGGTAGCACAATCTTTTCCGACGACCGTGTTTTTACTCCCACAGATACTACCATCACTCCCTCCAATTGAAATGGCTGATAAACATGAAAAGTAATTGAATATACAGACATTGTAAGATAGACAGGTGCAATGGATAGTAGGGAAGAAAACAGGGCATGAAATAATTCTCATTTATGTTATCTAAGCAAACAGAATAACATGACATAATTTCACATATATGATGGCTAATTAAACAGGATAGCATGACACAATTTCACATGTATGATGGCTAACTAAACATGATAGAATAACATACTTCAAAATATGATGACTATGTAAACAGGATGACATGATATAACTATACGATGTGTCTATTAAAGTGGTTGGCATGCCATAAATCACAAACGTGTCGTCGATGGAAACATGATGGCATGATATAATTCACGGATAGAATGTCATAATTTAAAATATGATGACTATGTAAACAGGATGAGATGATATAACTATATTATGTATTTATAAAATGGGTTGGAATGCCATAATTCAGATACATATTGTCTATGTAAACATCATGGCATGACATAATTCAAATATATAACAAATCCAATTTAGAAGGGACTTCCTCCCCGTGTTGAGAAAACTTTTCTTCTTCTAATTCTTCTTTTCTTCATTCAACTCAGTTCAAAAAAGATACCTCAAAATACATCAATTGGTACGCGCTTTGAATTGCAAATACATCAAGGATAGAATCAATTCAATTCTGAATTGCAATAAGCAAGCGAGGTCTCTCAAATAGAGTCGAACTGAACTGCTAGACTACGTTGAGTGATGAACTCAATGATTCAAAAAAAACTAAGAGATGGATGAAATTACACAAGGATATATGATTTATATACTAAGGAAGTGAGTAGAGGGCAATCACATATATGATGTGTCAACTAAGGAGATGGCATTCAATATAGTGTATATGATGTAAAAACTAAGCATTGCAATACAACATATGCATCATATGAGTAATATAACCCTGCAAAGTTTGAGCATATACCTCAGGGGGATAATAGGACTGGTCATCTGCCTCTGAATCCTCCACTGAAGAGCTATCTATAACCAGCAAGATATCTGCTTCAACAGGTAGCATTGTCTGCTCTGAAGACCTTGTTTTCACTCCAGATTTCTCCATCACCAATTCAAATGGCTGA
Source organism: Triticum dicoccoides (assembly GCF_002162155.2). Lineage (NCBI taxonomy): Eukaryota > Viridiplantae > Streptophyta > Magnoliopsida > Poales > Poaceae > Triticum > Triticum dicoccoides. Next base: position 299,284,666 of record NC_041385.1, on the reverse strand, counting down.
TGCACAGGAAGAGCAGTTGAATATACAAACATTGTCGACAAAAGCAATGAGAAATACAAAAAAAAGGACGGCATGATATAATACACATATATGTCGCTTGCCTAAATAGCATGGCATTGCATAATTTACATACATAATGCCTTGCAACAAGATAACATTGCACAATTCACATATATAATGTCTTGGAACAAGATGGCATTGCATAATTCACATATATAATAATTAGATACTAAACAGGTGGTATTCACACAAAGCATGTCTAAACTAAGCAAATGACATAGCAATGCAAGATATCATACGCACAATATGAGCAACATAACCCTGCCAAGTTAGGGCATGCACCTCGGGGGGGAAATATGACTGGTCATTTGTCTCTGAATCCTCCTCTGAGGAGCTATCGGTAAGTATCAAGACATGCGCTTCGTCAGATATCATTGTCTGCTCTGAAGACCTTGTTTCCACTCCAGATTTTTCCATGACCGTGCCGAATGGCTGATGCACAAGAAGAGTAATTGAATTTACTAAAATTGTTGACAAATTTAACACGAAATAAAAAAATGATGGCATGATATAATTCACATATAAGATGACTGGCTAACCAGGGTGGCATTGGAAAATTCACATATATGATGCCTGGCTAAACAAGATGGCATTGCATGATTCACATATACGATAAAGAAACTAAACATATGGCATTGACACAAAGCATGTCTAAACTAAGCAGATGACTTCTTTAATGTATATAGTAAGCAATGCAAGGCACCATATGCATGATATTACCAACATTAGCATGCCAAGTTAGAGCAAAGACCTCATGGGGTAAATAGGAGTGGTATTCTCCTTCTGAATCCCCCTCAGAACAGTTAACGTCCTCTTGATTACGATCCGAAATGGGTGGAGGGGGGCTGCCTTTGCACCACCATGGAACAACATCTGCATGAAATTTTATTGCCACGCAAGGCTCGTCTCTTTTTCTCTACATGATCAGTTCCATTATGTACAATAACTGGCATGCATAGGAATAAAACATAGTGATATTATGTAAGGAGTGCATGCACAAATCCAGAGTGATGGTAGCAAACTGTGGATAGACCCAAAACCAATGATAGCAGGCAGATAATAGCTTTAGTTAAAAAATACAGATAATGGCTCCTTTAATGTTTGTTTGCACCCAACATGAAACTCATAGTAGACACCGGAGATTAACCAGAAAGTAGACCGATAGTACTGATTGCTGCCCCAATATGTACCCCACAACCATTTAAAAACTCAAGTTTTAGCATTAGTTTGGACATGACTCGGAGTCTAATAGGTGAACACAATGATAATGTAGCATGCCATCATATTAAGCGACACATAACGTAAGCAGACACGGAAGAGTGCGACCTCTCTTGCGGACCCGTGTAGTCCTCAAGGTCATCTGCTTAGTTGATGATGGTAATGCAGTTGTCATGGCTGCCGGCGGCGGGGAAGAAGATCTGAGGCAGCGAAAGGCAGTCTGGGGAGCGGATCCCTGCTGTGGTGAACCCTTCCATCATTGGAGCAGCTGAGCTCGGGTGGAACACAGCGCCGCAGGAGCAGGACAAACCACACAAGGTTTTCTTCGACACATATTTGTAACATAAGTAATTGAGTAAGAGCTTGTTTGAATTTGAGGATTCTAACAATGCAGGGATAGGAAATAGACAGGAATAGGTTAGGAATGCACGTGCAAAACAGAGAATATAAAAACACAGGATTTCTGCCAATCTAGGTGTTTGATTCACAACAATTAGAACATCACAAGATGCAAAAAAGCATGGTGAGATTAAGTCAAACCACAAGAAAATGTACGGTTATAATGTTATTATGCTACTATTTCTTAGTCTTGTGCTTGATGAATAGGAAAGTAGAATTCCTACGGTTTTTCTTTCAAGGAGACACTAAAGGAACATATCTTACAGTATTCCTTTGCTCCATTCGTTTCCACCAAATTCATGAAAAGTAGTACCATAGGAAACTTCCCAATTCCTATGTTTTTCATTCACTTTTCCTTTCAAGCACTGGCAATTCTAGTAGGCAGGCTTGAGCAAGGAAAATCCTACACTAAAAAATGTTTTTGTGCTACTTCTATTACTTTAGACCCAGGACACTGCCATACTAGCTCAACTCCCAGGCCCATCGACAAATGCATAGCTCAAACGCGCAGAGATAAATAATGATGGCATTCAAGAGAGTCCATCACGGATAGCTAAGCTGCCTAGTACCTCACTGCTTGTCATATAGTAGGATAAAATAATCGTATTTCCCGTTACTACGAGTGCTCAGTGCACAATATATATAACATGTAGAGTAAAAAAGAGATGCAACAAGTGTACAACCTCTTTGGCGAAGCCATGTCGATCTCAGCGTGATTGGGTTGGCCGGCGAGGATGCTCCAGCTGACTTGGCTGTCGGAGGAGGGGAAGAAGATCTTAGGCGTCTCGAGATGGACCCAAGGTACTGCTCCACTGTGATGGAGGGTTTCGTTGTTGGAGCAGCTCTGGTGAGTTGTACGACGCCGAGGCTGAAGCAGGACAAGAGAGACAACGAACAATGTTAACCTGAGTGGAATTCTAATAGCATCTCCAATACATGACGTAAAATACTTAACCATAAAGTGCTAGATGTAAAATACATCAGCCGCTCATCTCTGAACTTAACTGTCAAAACTGAATTTACCTGTCGAAACTAAACTTAACTATCGAAACTGAACTTAACTGTCGAAACTGAATTTTGCTGTCGAAACTGAATTTTGCTGTCGAAACTGAACGCACTAGAAAGGTCAGGCTACACGTCGTTCGACTGACTTTTTCATCTCTGGTCAGTCGATTTTGCGGCCGTTGGATACGAAATCAAGGGCCTGCGGTTCATCTTCAACCTCCACCCCCCAAGCCGCCAGCCACCACTAGCCAAACAGCAGCCCCTCCGCCGCCCGCGGCCGGTGGTGCCCTACCCCGCCCGCCCCGAAAACACTCCCCACCACCGGTCCACCGCTGCCCCGGCCATACCTCTAGCCCCCCCCATGCCGAGCTTTTTCTCCGGCGATCGCCACGCCACCGCCCCGCCACCGCTGGCGACCACCGCCCCACCCTAAACCCTAAGATAGATAGTGGGGTACCTCTCCGGCAAGCCCCCAACCCCGCTGCGGCTGGTTCTTCCTTCACCCCGGCGAGTCCCCCCTAAAAATCCATTGACCCAAAAGTCGATTCAATCGACTAAAGTGTAGCTAAATGGGAGCAGCATCACAAGCAAGTGCAAGAGCGAGAGCAGCAGCGCGAGCAAGAGCAATAGCAAGAGCAGACCAAGCAGGGGACCGAGAGCAAGAGTAGAGCAGCAGCGCGAGCGAGAGCTAAAGCAGCAGCAGCTCCTACTGATGTGGACGTCGCCGCCAAGGGAGCGACGCCATGGAGGAAGTGGCCGGCAACGCCGCCGTGGAGTGAGCCGCGCCGTGCCGTCTCGGGACCGAGCGCCGGCAGCACCGTGATATCGAATCAAGAAGAAAATGCGGCATTAGTGTACAACCTCTTTGGTGGGGCCGATTAGGCCACAGCTTCATCCGAGGAAACGGTGATGATGATGCTCTTCCTGTGGTGCAGGTGAAGACGGCGGTGTGGGAATGGAGGTGGCGTGAAAGACGAGGGGAACGTCGGGGCAGCTCCTTGGAGGTGGAGGACGGGGTGGCTGAACCGAAGGGATGACAAGATCGACGGCGGATTCTCATCCGGTACGGTGGATGAGGGACATCAAGGTGTTCCTGTGGACAACGTCGTCGGGGAAGAGGCTCAGGCTGGGTGGCGGACGGAGCAGGGTGTGGGGTTTCGTTGCGGGTTTTCGCGGCTTCGATGAACTAATGGGTGGGCGGATGGGATGGCAGTGGGGAACCATGGATTAGGGACGCGCTTGTCCGAAATGTGGGGTAAGTTATGAAAGTACCCCCACCGATTTGAGGTGGTTCTTTTGGTTCAGGGGTACCACGGGCATTTTTCGTGTTGGGATTTCATTGGAGGTGGGAGTTTTCGCGCGCGTTGTAATGTTGGAATAGTAAGGCGCGGGTTGAGATGGAGGGAGTTGTCCGAGCACAACGAGACAAAGATATATCTTAAATATTTCGGGCTAACATGGCGCGGGTTAAAGAGACGGGAGTTTTGCAGCATGATAGACAGAGACGCTAGCTTGAATTTTCGGCATAACAAGGCGCGGCTTGAAATTTAGGAAGAACAAGCTTAACGTGTACCCAAAAAAAGACAATTTGCACCTCAACACGCACAACACACACACAAACACCATTAAGACTAGAGTAAGGTACACGTGCATTGCACGCATGAGATTTGGCAACCAAATTATGAATAAATACCACATTATAGCATGTAAGCTTTGAGTCATATATGCATGATGTAGATGTTCGTTTTATTCTTATAATTCATTTCATTCAAAATCATCTAGTTTTTATAAGAAAGCTAATCTATTTTAAGATTCATGGAATTGTGCGTTGTAAGACATAAAGTAAAAACAAATAATGGCAAATCATGTAGAAAAACATTTGGGCAATTCTGTTACGGAAGATTCTAGAACAAATAAGAAGTGCTTGTGTTTTGATGTTTGTGCATTATGCTTAAGTTCAAACATGGAGTCTTCTAGGTTATACATGTGGCGAAATCTGGTGGAATCTAGATGATATCCAACGGCCGGTAGTGCTCAAATTTGCCATCTTTGGACCATCGGATTCGCCTCATCCAACGACCATCTTTCAATGTTAAAGTTACCCGCACACAATATAAAAAAATATAAAATATAATATTTATAGGGGTATAGATATAGATATGTGATGCGAAAACCACCCGTCATCTCCAATTAGAATAGTGTGTCCATGCACGGATGCGAGGTGGCCAAATGATGTCTGCGATCGGTATCTCAAATTCAAATCAGTCTGACCTTGTTCAATGTGTATACATTACGACATGCTCGTTTCCAAACCACACCGCGCAGATCTCCGTTATATTCATGCATGCATGGGTTTCAAACATCAGGATCTCTTATTCAAATATTTGAATTCAACTATACATTGATTACGACCTCACCTAGTCTTTTACACCCACACAATCGTCTTCTCTTTATAATTGTACCACTAACTTTCTCTCGTGCATGCATGCACACACACTACCAGTCGGCATTATCCATCGCATACATGCAATCTTTTTCTTCAGGTCGGTCTCCCATGAAGGCACACACCCACACACATCCCCCTTTCCATCATATCGGGCATTCTTTATCTCTCACGTGTGCATGCGCAACGATCGATGTTCCTCTATGTATGTGTGTATATAGCTAGGTCTTTCATAGTTTTCCACACAAATTGATCAATCGATATATCAGTGAGGTCTCACCCTCTTTCCCACGTCCACATCGATCAATCTATACCTCTCTATATAGGATTAACATATATAGCTAATACACCCACATTAATTATATATCCAACGTCCCCCTCTCATCATCCATGCCTTCCACTTCATCTCTCAGATAGGTGCACAATGGCGAAGACAGGGGGTAGTAAGGGCCCTACCCCCCCTAACATCACTATATATCGAGGCTAATATGAATGTGATCATTAGACAATTGCTGCTAAAAATGGTTTAAGTTCATGTATTGACCCTCCTCGTAAAGGATTAGCAATGCTTGGCCCCCTAGCTCATTTATTTTTCATGGCTCCACCACTGCGCGCAATAGCGCACGTTCTCACCCCTCTCTCTAAATATCGATCTCGCACTTGTGAATTCCTTCACAGTCTCACTCCACTCGGCCCCTCACACCATCTTCTAGCCCCCACCAGATTTTTCCACATGTACAATCTAGCAGACTCCATGGTTGAACTTAAGCATAATGCACAAATCTCAAAACAATAGTGGTTCTCTTTTGTTCTGGAATCTTCCGTATCATAACTACCCAAACTTTTTTTCTAGTTGAATTTCCATTATTTGTTTTTACTTTATGCTTTACAACGCACAATTCCAAGAATCATAAAATAGATTAAGGGCTTCTTTGATTCAAAGGATTCTCAAAGGAATTTTGGAGGATTCTAATCATTAGGAATTTTTCCTATCTTGGTTGTTTGATTCGTAGGATTATAAACGATAGGAATTTTTCCATATGATTCATTTGCACTAGATTTCACAGGAAACATTCCATCCACTCAAACCTCTTTGAAAGAATTCTGCATTTTTTCTATGCACAATCAAACACTCATACAATCCTGTAGGATTCAAGACGACATTCCACTATAATCCCATGTTTTTCCTATTCCAGCATTCTTAGCTTTTTTTATAAAAACTATAAGAATTAAAAGAAGGGCTACAGCAGGCATATATGACTTAGAGCTTACATGCTATAGTGTGATATTTATTCATAATTTGGTTACAAAATCTGATGCGTGCAATGCACGTGTACCTTACTAGTACTTCAAGTATGTGCAACACACGTAAATTAGAATTCCAATGGCACGCTACACAGTGTCTCTCTTACAGTTCATGAAGCCACGTGGCACATGTGGAGGCGTTGTCGCGACCTCCTTGTGTGGATTGATCACAGTGACGTGCTGCTAGTTCCAGAAGAATGTACTCGTCCTCCCTGAGCCATACTGGCGGTACATGCACGAAGCGAATATGTGCACGCACACCACGCACACACTCATTCCCTCGCACGCACACGCAGGTACACGGGTGGATGCAATTTTGTACCAAGATCCACCCCATGTGATAATTTGACGTGTGTAAAGTCGTTCACTTCATTGATGGTCAATTAATACAGCGCATGCAAATTGAGTGGACGTGAGGGCGGAAGAAAGACATTATTACTCCACTGCACGCATGTGAGTAGTTAAATCATGGGTTGCTAGTAGTACTTCCATTGGTCTCCTTCATATTTTGTGCCAATTTTTGACAGTAACATAATATTTACGCATTTGAGCAGTGTAGTACTTGAAATTTATGTTCCGCTAAACTCATCTGCGTTCAGGAGGACAAGGAGAAGCTGTCGGTGTTCTGGGAACGGGGTTCCCCAGACTTGCCTGCCTGCGGCCTGCGGCGTGGCTCAGGTGATGGCCCAGCACGGCCCATCTTCATCATCACAAGACTCAAGACCCTCACGAGGGGCCAAGCCTCGTGGGGCGGACAACACAAGGCTTCCTCAGGAACGGCCTCGTGAGGCAGGCTCGCGAGGAGGCGGAGAGATCAAGGCAGGGTACCTCACGAGGTGCTCGTGATGCAAGCCATGACGATCGAGACTAGGCGGGCGCCGGCAAGCATAGGCATGGAGTACCGAGGCATCAGGCAAAGGCTGCCATTTCAGTGCAACGAGACCAATACCAGCAGCGTGGCAGGATGGAGGTCACCGCTGCGAACTGAAGACCAACTTTAGTGAGGATAACTTGTACTAGATGTTCCCCTTCGAAATGGCCATTGTTGGCGCCCTTCCCGCTCAATATTTGGGAAGAGGCCTAGGGCCTCTATATATAGGGACAACAACCACAGAATAGGGGCATCTGGATCAGCATCTAAGGGGCGATCGAACTCACCCAAGCAGTTCATTGCACGAGCTCAAGAACACCTCTCGCGAGGTTGTTCTTCCCTTGTACTGTTCATCATCAGCCCCTGAGGCAATCCACCACACCACACACTGGAGTAGGGTATTACACCACAACGGTGGCCCGAACCAGTATAAATCTCGCGTCCCTTGTGTTGTTCATCGATTTAGCTTAGATTCTCACAAGGCGATCGGACGTAGGTCAGTAGGGGAAAGATCTTCGTGCGCACCCTAGAGTTCGAACCTTAAGGGTCTGTCGAAACCCAACATCCAACATTTGGCGCGCCAGGTAGGGGTGCGCCAGAATCTTTCTTCCGCCGTTTCGCGTTCGATCTTCCGTCGTGCCCATGGTTGACGCTCCCCGAGCTCGCGCCGAGCATCGGGCTTCTCTAGCCGCCTACGTCGCCCAGACGACTCCTGTCGGTGGGTGTCCCCGTCGTTCCCCGTCGCCTGCCACCAACGCTGCCACCGGCCTGACGGGGAACGAGCAGCAAGCCTCGTTGCTGCATCCTTTGATGCGGCGGGAAGGCCGCACCGCCACCCCGTCACTGACTCCAGCTGGTTCATCATCCCACGCCTGTCGCGCCCCCACGGACGCGCACGCCGTGTTGCTCTTGGCGCGTGAGCTCCTGCATTACTGTCCCATTGATGACCTCTACGAGGAGTAGCTCGCCCGCATCACCGAGCTCGTCAGCACCGCAGGGGGCTCCCCCACCCCGTCCCTCTCGCTGCCTCGCCCTCCGTCTTGGCTCCAAGGCGCGCGGCCCTAGGATGAGATCCACCACGTCCGGCGCCCGCGCGACAAGAAAGGAGCTGCCAAGAAATCCCTCGTCCCCAAGAAGGTGCACGCATGCTCCCGGCACCGGTGCGCCACGACCGCATCCCTGAGCTAGCACGTCAAGACCCCACGCTGCTCCAGGCAGCGGCACGTGGGAATCTCCAGGAGCAAGCCCCGCATCAGAAGAGAGCTCCGGTGGTCACCGCAGGCTGCCGTGCCTTCACCACCGAGCTACGCAGTGTCGCCTGGCCGGGCAAGCTCAAGCCTGACCTGCCTCCTTGCTACGATGGCACTGCAGACCTCGCGGAGTTCTTACAGCTCTACGAGCTGGGGACCGAAGCCGCCAACGGAGACGAAAAGGTCATGGCGAACTGGTTTCCCATGTCACTCAAGGATGGCGCCCGCACATGGCTCCTAAACCTGGCCCCTGGCACGATCTCCTCCTGGGACGAGACGCGCACTCGCTTCATCGCCAACTTCCAGCGCACGCGCGACCGTCCGCCGGCCGTGGGTAACCTGCGCCGCATCAAGCAGCAGCCTGGAGAGACCTTGCAGAAGTACATCCAAGTCTTCAACAATGCTCGCCTCAAGATTCCCAGGGTGACCGAGGAGGCCAACATCTCAGCGTTCTTTGATGGCGTCCACGAAACATGAAGGAGGAGCTGGCGATCCACGAAGATCTGTCTACGTCTCTGGAGCTGTTCAACTTGGCGACCAAGTGCGCAAGGGCTGAGGAGGGACGCCTCTCTCTTCTCGACCTCCCAGTAGAAGACCCAGAAGAGAAGAAAGCCTAGGCCAAGGATGTGAAGCGCAAGGGGGCAGCTGTGCTCGCAGTAGAGCCGGACACAAAGCACGGCAGGGACCAGCCGGAGTCGTCCAAGGGCAGCCGGTACTATGTGTACCATGACCCACAACACCAATGAATGCCAAGAGCTAAGGGCCATGCGAGAAGGCCGGGTCGTTCGACGCCCCGAGTGCAACGATCGGGGCTACGGCCGAGGCGGATCAAGAAGTGGAGGACGATGGGACGACCGTGGCCCTCACCAAGGGTGGCGTGACCGGCCTTGCGAGGACCGCTGGTAGGACCAGCCTCGCGAGGGAGCTTGGTGAGGATCGCCCGCAAGGCAACGCAGGACTTCCTCCTCTGCCGCCACCACCAAGAAGGAATGAAGACCATCATCAGGACGAGGGGGCTGGGGGCTTCCAGGAGCCGCGTGCAATCGCCTACATCTTGGGCGGCGCTCAGGCCCCAGCCTCTCAGCGCATCTTCAAGCAGTTTTCTCACGAGGTGAATGCAGTCCTCCCCAAGCTTGAGGCCACGTGCCCTCTCAGGTGGTCCGTGTGCGCCATCACGTTCAGCTCAGCGGATCATCTCAAGTGCGCGGCAACGTGTGGTGTCCTCCCGATGCTCTACTCCCCAGTCATCACCAATGTGCAAGTTACCAGGACCCTCATCGACGGCAGGGCAGGGCTCAACGTCCTGTCCGTCGAGGCATTCAACAATCTTCAAGTGCCATACGATTAGCTTCAGCCAACCAAGCCCTTCTCAGGAGTCACTAATGGTTCCACTGTCCCGATAGGGCAGGACCGCCTCCCCGTCACCTTTGGACAGCACAACAACTACCGCATCGAGCTCATTGACTTCGACGTCGCCCACATTCGCCTGCCATACAATGCCATCCTCGGGTATCCAACCCTGGCCAAGTTCATGGCAGTGACTCACCATGGCGACAACGTCCTCAAGATGCCAGGAAGTGGCGGGGTGATCACAGTCCCCTGTGAAGAGAAGGATGCGGTGTGCTCCCTCGAGCGCGCCTTCCAAGCCACGTCAATCAAGGACCCAGACAGCAAGAATGGAAACCTTCCTGAAGCAGCTCCCAAGAAGAAGAAGACATCACCTGGTTCAGGGCCTCAGGAGGAAAACTCCTCCGGAGGTGCCACATCCGACATGCGCCCATCCAACGGGAGCCACACTCCGTCGCATAGGAAGGCGCGCCTGGCGCCCTCCTCGGGCAAGGCTCGGGGGCTCTTTGCTGGGGAGCCACTGACTTTGCCAAGGTCACGAGGGAGGCGCTCGAGCACCACTTGGAGGCGTGCTTCACGGCACGTTTCCCTCAGGAAGGCGTGAGGCAAGGAGGGCCCAACCCTCAGGAGTTCATCACCAAGGTCGCTTAGGAGTTGCAGGAATCGAGAGTCATGCGCGGCAACCGCCGCTAGCCGAGCGTAGCTCCCCATCCAGGCGAGGATGGCGGGATGCGCGTCTGCATCGACTACCTAGGGCTCAATTGAGTCGCATCTCAGGAGTTCTTCTGGCCTTCGCGCGTGGGGCGTTGCGCGGGTCCACCGCACAACTACGTTCGCATGCCCTTCGGCCCGCCGAACATGGATGTAGCCCACCAGCGCCTGATGAGAAGCATTCTGGAAGCTCAGGTGGCCAAGCATCACGCGCTCCTGGAGGAAATGGAGATGGACCTCGCCGAGCCACCTGAACCTCCTGAGCCTCCCGAGGCTCGGGGCCCCGAGGGCTCGTGAGGATTGGCTTCTTCGCCTCGCGTCGTCAGCTTCTCCGACACTCGCTCTACAATGGTATTAGGTGACATCTTTCAAGTTTCGTTTTAGCTGGGAGCGCCCTCAGGGCTGCATCATTCCCAGGTCGCGTGGGTCGGTCCCTGCGGCACGTATCCGTTTGGCTTTCGTCTTCATCTTACCTTGTTGGGGGCGCCCCTCGGGCTGCATCATCCCCAAGCCGCTTGGGCCAGACCCAATGGTGTTCGCCTTACCCTACATCAATCTAAGTTGATTTGCTTCTTCATGCTTAAATTGCTCGAGATAATCGCCTGCTCGATTGACACCTACATTTGGAGCCGCTCACTCTGGCATGGCTCTTGTGCATGGGTCCGTCCCTGCAACGTTGAAAAATCTAAGTGGTGGACCTCTGGCCGCGGCAAACCCGCGTAGCGCTACCTCACCAGGCCCTCAGTGTCTCAATCACTCCATCGGAGCAACCAATGATCAGCTGGCAACCGTAATGGCAGTCCTTGTTTTCCTTTTGTTGGTATACAAGATCCGCCTAAGGAGTAGCGTGGGGGGTGTCGTGAGCCCCCTCTCCCTCTCTCCCGTACGATCCGCTCACGTGTTAAAAGGGGGGCACCTGAGCATCGCGACTCATGTGCTATTACTGGCTCTCCAGCCCTCACCCCCTGGCCTTGACCCTCATGTGCTCTTACTAGTGGCGGCTGAGCTCGCTCGAGGGCCAGGACCTGAGGACGTAGAGCATGAAGGAAAGTGTGGGGAAGAGGGGAGAAGCTCATGAAGGCCGACCCAGCAACACCCCAGCTACCGACACGTGGACCAGGCACCTCGCCGAAGAATGACTCCAAGTTCACGAAATAAGTCACGCCCCTGCAGAAGCTAAACCAACGCAATGCCAAACCCACGCCTAGTACGGCTCTGTCACGGCGACCTCGCGTTCCTTTCTCGCCCAGCGGAGGCTGCTTGAGCGCTAAAGGGGACCTCCTGAGCATCGCGACTCAGGGGCTCTTACTGAACCTTGGGCCGCTCACCTCATGGCCTTGACCACGGCATCGCGACCTGGCATACCAACGGCGGCTGAAGCCTGCCTGGGCACCAGGACCTGTGAGCGTAGAGCACCAAGCCCTCGTGAGGAAAGAAAGGGGAGCCGAGCTGGGACAGGACACACATCTCACATCGATTCATAATAAGCATATGATATTCACAAAAGACATGGCAGGCGCCTTACATACCACCGCGGGGTGTTACTTCGATTCCTTGCAGGGAACAAAAGGTGTTAATCCTAAGGAACACTAACTACACGCGCCTCCGCAGGAGACGCCATCATCAACAGTGGGCCGTCAGGCACCGACGCCAACCCCGTCCAGATTAGTGGCGTCGGCGGCCTGATGCAGCTGCCCTGCTTCGAGCACGCCGCGAGCTCGGGGGCTCATAGCTGTCGTCGCTCGTCTCTGGGGTCACGTGAAGCTCGGGGGATCGGTTCCTCCGCTGCTGCCTGAGGATCTGCTTGGGAATCGGTTGGCAGGCCTGGTCCTCGCCACCTCGATGCCCCGGCCGCTTTCCTTGGGCAGCACTCCAGCCGGCGTCCTTCTACGTCGAAGACCTTGAAGAACATCAAGGAGGCGCCATAGTATTCAAGATGAATTACGAGGGCACCCCCTGTCCGGCAGACCCGGGCGATCTCGCCCCAGCCCCGGTTCATGTAGACCTTGCCCGAAGCGACGACCGCGGCCTCCGCTCCGGTCGCAAGGGTGCTGTAGTCAGCATGCTGCAGCCAGAGCTCCAGAGGACCGCTCGGCGGCATATCGAAGGTGAAGGAGGGAGGAAGGCGAATCCAAGAGCATGGAGGCATGGCGGCGTGAAGCACAAGCTCGCGAGAAGAGCTCTTGACATGGACTCCAGGGGTGACGGCACGCACCACCATGACTCGCCGGCGTCGCCGGCGGCTTCGTCGGTGTTGCTCGGCGCCTTCTTCTCTAGGGCGCTCGATTCGGGCATACAAGGGCAGCGGGAACCCAGGCGGCGGCCGCTCGTACCAGGGCCGCGACGTCTCCTGCCGTGCGACCACATCGCAGTGGCCGAGGGACGGGCCGTTTCTTTGGCGAAAGTGGGTCGGGACCCTCTCGGGGGGCCTTTCCCTTCTCTTCCGTAGAAAACCGGCGGATCGGCGCCATTGGAGAAAGGAGGAAGCAAGGGCGAGGAGGAAGAAGAAGGTGAGAAGCAGGGGGCTCTCGCCCGTCCATACTTATAATCCAGAGGAGGCCAACCATCGGCCAAGACGATCACAGGTAATCATGACCCATTTTCTGCATGCAGGGACTTGTCAAGTCGAGCAGTTGCCGAGGCAGCATGGGGAAGCGGAGGCGCCCACGTCCAATCAACCGCCACGTGGCGCCCAAGGCAGCAGGCTGATGGGGCCTGCGGCGCTCCGCTCTTGCCCCTTCACTTCTCCGCTAAGCCAGGTCCGAGCGTGCCTTGGTCCCGGGGGCTACTGTCGGTGTTCTAGGAACGAGGGTCCCCAGACTTGCCTACGTGCAGCCTGCGCCGTGGCTCAGGTGGTGGCCCAGCACGGCCCATCTTCATCAGCACAAGACTCAAGACCCTCGCGAGGGGCCAAGCCTCGCGGGGCGGACGACACAAGGCTTCCTCAGGAGAGGCCTCGTCAGGTAGGCTCGCGAGGAGGCGGAGAGATCAAGGCAGGGTACCTCACGAGGTGCTCGTGACGCAAGCCATGACGATCGAGACCAGGCGGGCGCCAGCCTTGGCAGTGTCCTTGTTTCCTCTTTGGTGCAAAGGGGGCAAGCACAGGCGTGCAGTACTGAGGAATCAGGCAAAGGTTGCCATTTCAGTGCAACGAGACCAAGACCAGCAGAGCGGCATGATGGAGGTCACCGTGGATCCCAGGACGGCGTCATCGCCAGTGCCTTTGGCAGCCGAAGACCAAGTTTAGTCAGGATAACTTGTACTAGATGTTCCCCTTCAAAATGGCCGTTGTTGGCGCCCTTCCCGCTCAATATTTGGGAAGAGGCCTAGGGCCTCTATATATAGGGATAGCCATCATAGGGGCATCTGGATCAGCATCTAAGGGGCGATTGAACTCACCCAAGCAGTTCATCGCACCAGCTCAAGAACACCTCTCGCGAGGCTGTTCTTCCCTTGTACTGTTCATCATCAGCCCCTGAGGCAATCCACCACACCACACACTGGAGTAGGGTATTACACCACAACGGTGGCCCGAACCAGTATAAATCTCGCGTCCCTTGTGCTGTTCATCGATTTAGCTTAGATTCTGACGAGGCGATCGGACGTAGGTAGGTAGGGGAAAGATCTTCGTGCGCACCCCAGAGTTCAAACCTTAAGGGTCTACCGGAACCCAACATACGACAGAAGCTCTGCCACGAGATCGACCTGTTGAAGAATAAGAATGCCGGCTGGAAGAAGCTGCATGAGAATAGTAGTTCCTAAGATGCTGCAGGCCCTCGTCATGGAACAGAAGGAGGAGTTGGCGAAGGTCCGCATCGATCACCCGGCTGCTGTCAAGGTACGTAATGCGGTCGTGGAACAGATGATGAAAGCTCGCGTTAAGAAATCCCGCGTCATGGACAGAATGAAGAAGATGGCGGAGGAGACGCACAAGGAGATGGAGGTTGTGGAGGCAATGAAGAAGCAGTTACGACTCCGTGGCGAATTAGATCATTTGGGGTGATAATCTTCTTTCTTCTTTTGCTCCTGTGTTTCATCTTTTGCTTCGGGTGTTTCGCCGCACGTGTCACGTTCTCTGCGAGGCATGAATGGAACAATGCTTTTTTGAGGGAATGAATAGAACAATGCTAACAATGAGATGACTAGCAAAGTAGATCATTTTTATTGCCATATGGCACTGGGCTGCCGTGTTTCGTGCTCCTCTGTCGCAGTACTACTCCAGTGGAAAACTTGAGTATACCGCACGGTTCTTTGCTCCTCCTCAGGTCATCGGCGCATTTATACGAGCAGTCAAATCACAAGGCCCCGCCTTCTAGCAGTAATGAGTCGTCAAATCACAAAAGCCCTCGGCTCTAGTGAAACCGACCAAGCTAGACTGCCCCGCCTTCTAGCCTTTTTAAAAATGTATACTTTTGTACAGTAGTAGTATCGATGGATTGCGCCATGGAGCAAAACTTGAAACTAAAAAAAAGGTGGTACATATAGAGAGCACTCGTCGCCAAATTATGCATATAGTACTATTAAAAAGTCTAGTCACAATAATGGTGTCCAACACAACCCACCGCTCAAATAAAACTAAGCATCTTGGAATTCTTTGACAAAACTAAGCACCCTGAAATTCTTTGACAACTAAACTGCTGGCTATATGATGTTCGCCATATATATTGTACGTATATAATGTGAAGAAACGAGTGGTAGTACTATACGAACTAAAATATGAAATGTAAGAAATACTAGTATGTACGTACTGAAGAGTTAAAGTAACGAGAAGAAACATAACATAGTTCTGCTGGGGGCTCAGCATAACACACCCCTCAAATTAAATTAAGCACACCTGAAATTAAACTTTGCAACTACTCCGGTAGACACTGCATTAGAACCACCATGAGCAATGACACTGCCACCTTACTCGGAGTCCTCGTCCACGTCCTCGACTTCATCCTTGTCCCTCTACCTCATGGCCGATACTTCTTTGCTTGCACCACACATTTTGCTCTTGCTCTTCATCCAACCCTTGTAGATATTGAAACAAAGGTAGCCATCCATTGCAGCGTAGTGGATGTGGTCTATATCTAGTACATTCCGCTGCCATGCATAATGATGAAACGTGTATGGAGGTTTCTCCAGTTTATCGTACGAAGGATGAACCATGGCTCCTGCCAAGGTCAGCATTGAAGGCTGACGAGAGGACACCAGCCGATTCTTTTGTAGGTCGAAGGTGTTGCCTACAACGAGGGCTATCCGACGCAGGACTTCTTTGTCGTTACCAAAGTCTACAGTAAGGAATTCGACTAGGTTGCTCTCAAGGAAGTCTATAAAATCCAGGCATTCAACGTTGGCATGGCATATGTGGTAGACCAAGGATAAGTCATGCATGCAAACTTGGATGACGGCTGGCATCTTCCTCTCTTCGTCCTTTAGATCCTTCTCTCTTCCCAGGACTGTGGTGTACTCAACATCTAGCCCAGCGACCCACTCATTATCTGAGTTTTCGAACATGCGTCTGAAGCGCAAAAGGCATCCTTTCACCGTCGCGGAAGAACAGGTGTAGATGACGTCGAACTCATCGCCGGTGATGGTTCTAACCTTGTACTCACTACCGATCATGGAGATTTGGGATGCCATGGATTTGGGAGGAGGGTTAGTATTAGTGGTACTTCCGTAATGTGAAAGGATGGGACGACTAGGAGAGAACCGCCGTAGTATTAAAGGACATGCGGAGACAAGTAGGAGCGAACTACTAGCGTGCGAACGGCAGGGTAGTGGCTTTCCATTATCCCATGATACGGGCTTCTGAGAGCCATTGGATCTGAGATCAAACGGTTGCATGGCGTGATTCTAGACCTATGGGTGAATATCCTATCCTAGAGTGTTATTCTGTAAATTTTCAGCAACTTAGCATGCGACTGTTTGATCTCAGATCCAAGGGCTGCCAGCAGCCCATATCATGGTCGTGCCTACCACGACCGTCGCGTCGCACGCGTGGTCGCGCCCTTGGAGATTTAACACGGTGCATTAGGCTATTTGATGATGGCATGTCATACATAGTCATCACTTAGTCACTCATACTACAACAAGGTTAGCTATAAGGTTGGCTATAAGTGTATTTTTTTACTTCTCTCTATCTCTTTCTTTGTACTCCGTGTAGTGCCAAAAACGTTCTGATATTATGGGACACAGGGAGTACTAGTATTTATTGCATTTGCCAAGGAGTGACCTCTTATAATGAAATGGTGTGCTTATTAGTTTTTTGTTGCTAAGTTTGCTTCATTTAATTAGCTATAGACTCAAAATTGTCTTTTCACCTAGGTACACGCACTTAGCACCATTTCTTCATTGGGTCACCAAACTAGACTCTCTCTTCTTGATTAACATGCCACATCAGACTTTATGCATATGTGGCAAGCTTAGTACCCGTAGGAGCAAGTAAGTACAATAGTGCACTTTACATGGCATTTTTGCATATGTGGAGGAAAGAGAGGAAAGGAAAAAGTGGAGAAGTGGGCTCTCATGCAAGAGCCAGCCTCTACTACATGGTGGAGCATTGGGAGGCACCTGTATGGAGGTGGTCAGGAATCGGGAGACTCACGCCGGTCGTAGCGTCGCAGTTAAAATGATAATGGCAAGTCAATCACGTGGCCCCACCTGTCTAGTAGTAACTCGCTGTCAAATCACACAGCCCTACGTTTGCAACAGCCTACTCCCTCGTCTTCTCGCGTCTCTGTTGAACCGACTAGGCGGAACAGCCCCGCCTACCGCACAGGAAAGGCCCCGCCCTTGACTTTTAAATAGTACAGTATACTAGTTTTGTATCCATGGATTGCGCCATGGAGCAAAGCCTCTAGAAAACAGCGGTACACATGTACGGAGTATACAGCACGCCCGTTGCGTTCGCGTCACACCCCAAACGGTCGGTCGGTCTGGCACGCTGCTCTCCGAATGGAACGCGCGTCATATTGTATTTGCACACACATGAGGGACCGCAATTGAGAACCGACCATAAGAACACTCCCCGGCCCCGCAAGTCGGGTGACTTAATAGAAGAGGGAGATGAGCGATAGTACTAGAGAAGTGTTGTACTACGTTGGTGCCTGGTCGATCCCTGCAAGACATAGAAGATCAGTTCATCCATGCATGTGACCAGACTCAAGCAGACGCGCCTGGATTTTCTATCGTCTACATATCGTGTAGGCTGTGTTGTACATGGCTGTAGTTGCGGTGAGAAATCTAAAAAAGGTTTCTTGTCCTCTCGCAAAATTAGCTGTCATGTGCTTCGGATCACTGTGAGGCTTAAACAGCGACATTTGAGTTGGTCTAGTCATTGGGGGCACATGCACGAATACTACTCGGCTGCCATCTAGGTCAAGCCGGCTATGTTAATTAGGACATCTATCGACGGACCCCTTTTCTACGAGTTTATCTTTAATTTGAGCTTTGTTCCTCGTCTAGTTTTTCCGTTGGGATTCATGTTGTCTCCTTTGGGCGGTGAGGTCATGATTTCTTGTCATGTGGCATTTTTTTGTGTTATATTTTATAATCTGGTGCTTCAGATCAAAATGACGACAACTGCGCCTCTGGGCCACATGCATGAAGACTTCTTGATAGTCATTGTCAAGGTCAAGCCGGCTCCGGTAGACAAAAGAAAACTAGTACTACTCCACTATATAGGCAGGAGCCTCCAAGCTTGTTTGCTAGTGTTGCTCTCTTCACACTGTCTTGGCCTCTCCAGATCTAAACACGAGAGCGGTGGCCACTCTCTCTCTCTCTCTCTCTCTCTCTCTCTCTCTCTCTCTCTCTCTCTCTCTCCCTCTCTCTCTCTGCTCACCGCTGGTCACAGATCCAGCCGGATCCTCTCCATCGGGGAAGGTGAGAAGGTGCAATGTTCACGTGGTCGTCCTCGACCAGGACTCTTACCCACTGCTGGCGCGTCTTGATCAGCCTGCCTTGCCATTCTCTCCCAAGCACCGCTGGCGAGGGAGGGCCTCCGACCCCTTCTTCCTCGCTGCCATAGTGTGGGCAGATCCGACCTCCCGCCGCCCACCTAGTGTAACACCCCAAAAATTTAACCAGGTTTTAATTATTAAAATTTTGCCTGCAGGAATATTTCTGTTGATTTCAGAACCTTTCTTTTAATATTGAGGAGTTTTTCCCAAGTGGATATTTCTAAAATATATTGGACTGCTATGCTCTCTGTATAACATTCCTTGATCAATGGATTTACTTATTTAATTATTTCACCCTGAGCTTTATTCATTAGAATGACTTTCTTTAAGTTTTGGATCTCTTTTTGTACTTCAACCATTTGTTAAATTTAACTAAAGTTCCAATCAAAATTTGGAGATGTCATGTGATGTTTCTAAATCACTTTTATGCAATAATATATTTCATTCATTGCGTATTTTGAGTTCTACACCTGTTTTTCAAATCTGGTCCAGTGGGCACTTTTGCACTATAGCCTAATTAAATATTTCCTTGGAGCCTCCACCAAAATTTTGGGATGTCAGTGGTAGCATGCCATCCAACTTTATGCAAGAACCTAGTGATGTTCTTTGGAGAAATTAAGTTTATCAACCTCTTTTTCATTCTGGACCAGCCTTGTGTTTTCTACTGCAACCCTATTCATTTTTGCTCTAGTGACCTTGTACTTCCTCCTGCTTGTAGTCAACCCTACAAAACCCCTAAGTCTAGGAGCATGCACTTTTTGGAACACTTTTGGTCCATGTAATGATGCTATTTACTCCCTCTCAAGAATTGAAGTTTTGCAAAACTTGCACTAGCAAGTTTCTCCATTTGGCAAACTAACCTCACCACCCTCTCTTTCATCTAAAGAGACCCCACTCTGGGAGATTTGGCCACTCCAAGAACTGCCTAGGAGCCTTTGGCATTTTGTCAAACACCTTGAGAGCATGGACAGTTTTGGCATGAGTTTGTGTTTACATTACGAACTTGATCCGCTGACCAGACCAGCATGTCCCATGGATTTGCCCTAGCCTATAACCCCACCTTGCTAACCCTCTTGTGGTTTAGAGCCCCCTAACATGCCTTAGCATTCTGTCGAGCACGTTCCGTGCGTGCTCTGAGCACGCCCAGAGCGCGAGCGGAGCACGCATTTTGCACGTGCCAAGACCGAGCCGCCGCGTCTCGCCCCGCACTCACTCTGGTTCGTGGCCGACCGCAGCCAGCACGCCACGTCCCCTTCTGCTCCCTACGAGCACCACAACCCTCGCCCCGTCCCCGGCAGGCCAGCAGCTAGCCGCCACGGCCGGCCGACAGCCCCTGCAATGGCCAACGCCACCCGAGCCACGCCCGCTCGCCAGCTCGCCCTTGGAGTAGTACCCACTCGTCCGCTAGCTCCTGCCGCCATCCCCAGCCTCGCCATGATGCCCTGCAGCTACAGAACGTCCGTCACCGACGAGCTCATCCACTGCCGCCACGAACCGACGTGGGAGCGCTATAAAAGGGAGCCCCTCGAGCCACTCCGAGCACACTAGCAGCCTCACACTGTACTCCTAGTGCCCCCGTTGCCGTCAATTGGAGAGAAAGAGGCCGTCTTCCCCCACTCCGGCCAGTCCGGCCACCGACGCCTCCCGGCTCCGTTCGGCGCAACCAGGGCCTCCCCCTCTCCACTCTCTTCACCAGGAACCCCCTCTCCCTCTCGTGAGTCCATCCCCCTGCTCAATTTTGATCGGGACTCGCCGCGGGCGAAAACACACTTTTCCCGACGACCACCATCCACCGCAGAGCTCGCCGCCGGCAGCTCCGTCCACCCCAGAGACCAAAGCGACCACCGGTAGGATCGCCTCGATCCCCTGAGCCCGTGTGTGACCTCTGTTTCTCGAACGGTGCCGCCGTTCACCGGCGAGCGTCGCCGGAATCCCGCCCCCCCTCACCGGCAGAGGAAGAGGAGGGAAGGTGGACAAGTCAAACCTGACCAGTGGGCCAGGTGGGCCCACTATCAGTGACTCAGGCGCGGTCCACGCTGGATAAGTGGAAACATGTTTCCAGAATACGCTTTCGACGTGTACGTATATATTCGAATAGTTCTTTTCTGTTTTATTTTCAATTAACAGATTTTGACCAAAACTTTGACTGAGCTTAACTTTTTAAATACAACTCCAAATGAGTTGATTCTTTTTCCTACCTCTCTCAAATATTATCTAGTTTATTTTACGATTTATTTGAAAATTTTCCAAAACAACTTTTTGTGCTGTTTTGAATTTGTGTGTTAATTCAAATATATTTTAAATAGGATTTCTGAAGAGAGGAGAAAGATTTCAAGAATTTTGGAATGCACCTTGCCTCCCCACGACTTGAAGGCAAGCATTCTGAACCCTGGTATAATTTTTGTGTGTGTTGTTTGACACGGTGACAACACCACCTCGACACGAGCATACGTCATTTTATGAGAGGATGCGTTCCTACTCATGAGTGCATACTAATGATTTTTATGCTGATGGAGTTGATATGGTTGTGATGGAAATCACCGCCATATGCCTTTCATGCATACCGGAAGGGAAGCCGGGAAGGCCTCTGTCTTGGGTGGACACGGTCTTGTCCCTAGTCCTCCGTCGGGACGGTCGTGTCCGGTATGGCATGAGGGGGTATGTCGCGTGGTGTTTCTATCTGTTGGTTGAAGTATATTTTGTTATAATAATCTTGCAGAGAATATTACAACCTCCTGAGTCAACCGTAGATCGAGTCTTGTGCCAGTAACCCCCCCACTTGCTTCGTACTACCACTCGTCTCTACAACAAGTAGGGTACGGTTCAGTAAGTTGTCAACCCCTTTCCTAGCACACACCGTACAGAGATACCATGGTGGAAGATACTGGAGGCATCCGGTAGTCATGCCACTGGGTCCGGGAGCATGGGTGTTTCGGTTGTAGCCGAAGGGGGTAGCTCCCCTAGTTTGCGCGCGGTATAAATTTTGTGATCCAATGTTACGTCGAGGTTGTAGCCTCCCCACTTAGAGTTTTGCTTGACAGGTGTCGTGGGTGATTCCAGACACATGTGAGTTAAGCTGGTGTGTGCAAGTTAGGTGTGTTTCCAACTAAAAGACCGTAGACGGAATTAGTCCAGATGGACTAAAGGAATCTGTTACTCGTGGGTAAAGAGTACACCTTCTGTAGAGATTAAACCTATTTGAATAGCCGTGTCCATGGTTAAGGATTACAGTCTGGGATGGGTCAAGTGTCGGTCTTAGTGTCGGTCTTCGGAGGTGAAACTGTTAAACCAGAACTGGAATCACGACTTGTGACATGTGATAATTATGATTATTATTTTTGTTGTGGACTAACCCGTTGTATTATTGGCATTATCGAATGTCCCTGGGATGGTTCTACCTCCTGGATATTCACCGTTTATTTTAAAGCCCTTTATGCGGTGTCGCTAAGACGCCCTACTGTGGCATTTATTTTAAAGTCCTTTATGTGGTGTCGCTAAGACGTCCGACTGTGACATTTATTTTAAAGCCCTTTATGTGGTGTCGCTAAGACACCCAACTGTGGCATTTAGTTTAGAGCCCTTTATGTGGTGTCGCTAAGACGCCCGAGTGTGGCATGCTTGTTATTTATTTCATAATTTTAATACTACTATGTTATTGCATATTCATAAATAACATGCTCGCATGCATCAGAGTTTTTATTATCTTTTGTGACTGACGTCATGAGCATAAAATATTTTCAGCACATCATTGTTATATTATACCTGTGTTCATAATGTTTGCGAGTACATTCAATGTACTCACTGGCTTGTCCCTGGCTATTGTCTTGGCCAGATTTTCTTGCACGGAGAGGAGCGACCGTGTCGACAGCCCCGGAACCTAAGCAACGATGATAGCAGCCTCGTGAAGATAGGAGTTATCCTGGTCAGCTGTTCTTGTGGGAAATGGAGTCCCATAGACACTGATGATCCACAAACCGCTTCCGCCATCTACCATTAGAAACCATTTGTTGTACTCACAGGCCAGAATGGTCTTGTACTACATATTTTGCATTTTTGCTTGGAATTTTTGTATCAAGTTGGTGCCTCATCAGCTAACAGTAATCTTGTGGCTGGTGAGCGCAAAGGCCATTTTCTGGGAATTCAATACCCGGAAAACCGGTCGCCACACCTAGCGACATCTCGACGACCATCAGGTATAACTTCCTTCGAAACCGGCCTTGCTCTACTTCCCGAGCTCCTGACGTTGCTGCATTTACATCTTTTACTATTTCTCAGGCCCTCATAGATAGGATCGATTAGCTGGTCGAAAACCACCTAATTTTTTTACATTTAAGAGGTAAAACTAGTTCATGCACTTGAATCTAGTACTACTTTGTTCAAACAATGAATAAAGGCGGTGGGGGGTGGGGGAGGATTTGTTACCTGAATCTAGGACTTGGTCAAAAGAGGAAATAATGGGGGCAAAAAGTCGCAGAGACTGGCTATCCAACTGGTCTCTAGGTCTAATAGGGAAATAAAGGGAAACGCAGTACGAACTCAATATAAACCCGATCTATTGGTTGAAAAAGGAAAGAAAGTGGGGACTGGGGGACAAGTCAACAGAATAAGTCCAGCACTAGATTTGCTAGCCTCACACGGTATAAGGTGGCTATACCTAACAAAAATTGGACCAACCCAGATATCATGTTCTGATGTTTGTTGCCCCGAGCCACTCTTATGTAATGCCTCTGGTAAAATGTAGCAGTCGCACTCTTAAAAGTAAGGACACGTTAAACCAATGTTGTTTTCAATGTAATGCCTCTAGTAATATGAATTGATGGCACTTTTTTACATGTCCTGCTAAATTTCCCATTAAGTTAAGTTGGTTCTTTTCGTTAGAAATGCAACTGTCCTGGTCCGCCTACTCTCCCATGCCCAAAGTAATGTCGTATTTAACAGTTGTAATAGTTAATCCTAATGCCCACACTAATATCTAGCAATGCCACTGCTTTAGAAATTGCAACTGTCCTTGTAGGATTGCCATTCAGATAAGGAACATGCTTCTTTTCATTTGATGCATGTTTCATCACTTGTTAGTCACCCTCCTTTCCACCTTTTTTGTGCAAACAGAGATATACATTTCACGCCCGGTCTTAGTTGAACTTCACAAATGGTATCCAAATTATAGTTGAGCATTCCCGGAGCTTCACAACCAACCTTGATGTTGCTCAATTTTATTGCAACTAATGAAGAAGAAGCTCTGTGGGTTTCGTTTTCTGATGGAAATGGAACCAGGGCTGGAGCCCTTTTCTTAAATTTTTATGAAGAAGAAGCTGCTAGCTCACGAGACATTGCTTCATTTTAGGTGAACTACACCAAAATGTCCCATGAATTGAATCATCCATGTTGGTGACTGAAAGAGCCAGCTTCAGCATCCCAGTCTAAGCACCCCCGACCTCCATCCTTGCGACGCACGGTACACCTCGTTTGCCACCTGCTCGACCCTAGTGTCATTGATAAAATGAAGTAATAATAAAGTTAAAATAGAGCGAGTGTCATCTCTATCATTTCATTTCCAATGTAAATAAAGAAAGTGCTTCTCTTTGTTAATGTATGTTTCATCAAATAGTCCCATTGTTAATGTTTAAGCATTTCTGCAAACTTGGGTGCTTAATTTTAGTTGATCTGTACAAAAATAGAGATTTGAATGTCTCAAGGCGCCTCCTTGTACTACCTCTATACACTGATGTTCATCAATGGTAGAAGGTGTATCTGGGAGACTTGGGACAATGTCCAGTATGAGGCGTACCATATGAGGCGTCGCAGGTCCCATCTCGCCCTTGCAGCATGGCATACTAATGATACTACCGCAATATTTTCTTCTATTTATTTTGTGTGTTTCATCAACTAGTGCCACTATAATGTAATCACACTTTTTAATTATTTGTGCAAACAGGGTTATTCAACTGCATTTTGGTGGAACTGCACAAATGTATGTATGGAACCGACATATATGCAGTGCGAGGTGTGCGAAGTAAGAATTACCGACACCAACCATGCTGCATGCACGCATTGGCATCCACCACCACCAGTGGGATGTGTGGCGCTCTCTATGGACGGATCTTTCTCGGCAGCAAATCCTCTAACCAAATACTAGTAGCTTATATTGGCAGTTTTCTAGGGAGTACTCTTTTCTGAAAGAAGCACCAATCTATTTTTCTTTATTTGTACACTGTGTCAAAACTTTGACCCAAAGGTCCAGAGCTATTTTAGGGTGATTGGCGTAGTACTCGGAGACTGATTGTAAGCATGATTTTCATTAGCTGCCACACTGATTGTAAGCATGAGCTATTTTAGGGTGATTGGCGTAGTACTCGGGGAAGCGACGTCGCGCCATCGGGCCTCCTCTTGCGCTGGGAGAACGAATACTCCTGTGGCTCCCGCTGGCTCTGCACCCTCACGAACGGCACAGCATACTCGATCGATACGTTATCCTCTGGGTGATCGACCTTCGACCTGTACGCCCACCACCTCCGCCAGACTGTCGCCTTGGGCGAATCTGTCTGCTCCATCACCCAGAGGAGATACTCGATGAACTCAGAGGATTGCGGCGTGACTGCCGCCAAGGAGTACATGTACATCGCCGCCCTCATCGCCGCCGTCTTGCTCTTTCACATACATTGCCACATGGCCCGCACCGTCCTTGAAATCTCTCACTCATTGTCAAATGAAGTAAGTATCTCCTTCAACCTGGCTAACTTTGCCTGGTCGCCGCCGACGATCTTCCTGATTCGCTACTGCATCCTCTCCATAGATGTCCTTCTGAGTGGTCCGGTGCTAGCTTTGGAAGATGGGAGGAGAGACGGTGGTCTTGCAATAGAGAAGAGGGAGAGGCGAGACGGTGGTTTTGGAATGGAGATGATGGAGAGGAGAGGAGGTGGTTTTGCAATGGAGAAGAGGGAGAGGAACATGCGGGAGTGATTTAGGATTGGACGAGAGGGCCGGTGCGCTGTGACTGGATCAAAATCAAAATCAATTTACCCTTCAATTAAGAAAGTGACCCCACATTAACTAGTCTCCCTTTTATTCTGGGTCATAATTGACCATGATTTTTGCAAATAAAATATATGTTATACCTTGCAAAAATAATATAATTTGAAAGTACATTCAGATACGAACCAAACGATACAATTTTTGGTGACATGCATTCACATTTTGCTTTTCAAATATAGTATGTGGTCAAACTTTGACCGAAAATACGCAAAACAACAAAAAGATACTTCCAAGACCAGCGTCGCTCTTCCGCTCTTCTCCTCTTAAACCACCGCCGCTCCTCTCCTGTTCCAATCTAAATCCAGCGCCGCTCCTCTCCTCTTCCATTTCAAAACCACCGCCCCTCCTCTCCTGTTCCAGTCCAAAAACCAGCGTCGCTCCTCTCCCGTTCTAATCCAAAACCAGTGCTGCTCCTCTCCTCTCCCATTCAAAAACCACCGCTGGAGAGTGAAGGTGCTGTGGAGAAGTAGATCGATGGAGGAGTACAACCGATACATGAGGATCGCAGACGGCGACCCTGTGAAGCTAGCTAGGATGTTGGAGATACAGTCTTGGTTTGACAACAAGGACCAACTAGTGGCGACAGTGACATCCATGGCCAAATATCTACAACAGAGCAAAAAGGCGGCGATACTCCCGGAGGGAGTCGCGCCAGAGTACATTGGGCTGCTCCTTTGGGTCATGGAGCAAATAGTTCACCGAATCCGATCGTGAGGGAGCGGTGGTGGGAGTATCGATCCCAGATGGAGCATCCACCTGAGATTGAAGGATCGAGCATCTACAGGGTGCCGTTTGTGAGGGTGTCCTGCCAGAACGATCCGGTGGAGTCTTCGTCGACCAAACCCAGCTGCAAGAGGAGAAAAGAAGTTGGCCCGACGATGCTTCCCCTCCCTCGCCGTTCACATTGTCTCACAGGGCGGCTGTCTGCCGCCGAAGAATAGGAGGGGACTGCCCCACCAGCCCAATAGTTGGGCAGGTTGTGAATTGTCAGGAGGAGCTTAGGGTTGTTAGTATTTGCAGGTTGTGAATTGTGTTTTGTGTTGTGTATTTTGAGAGTACTTTCAGATATGAATGTCTTTTGAATTTCAGATTTGTAGTATTGAGCATTGAAGTATTTTATGAATTCTAGAGATATATTTTTAGCACTTAAAAATGTAGTTTCATAGGAGTATAAAAGTGTAGACAATGTGATGCTCAGAGAAGAAACTGCAAGTTTCAGTTTCAGATAAGAAACTGCAAGTTCAGTTTCAGATAAGAAACTTCCACTTTCAGAGGCATAGCATTTATATTAACACGGCATTTTGAAACAGGGTTAACATCATATTCATGGTCGAAAATGGAACTACCAGCCAGTTAACATCATGCTGATCAACATTCATGCATAGCACATCTTCATATGATGCACAGTCAAAATGCCCACACAATGTCGAGTGTGCGAAACACAGAGAAAATGAGGGACGAAGTTTTGGCAAGTGTTGGATGTGGTGTGCGTAGATGACAATGGGGACCCACATGTCAATAAAGGCAAAGGCAAAAAAAATTGGAGATATTTTCCCTGCACAGGTGTGAGGTGGAATCGAACCCGGGCGGAACAACTGTCGGGTAGTGTCACTTGGCCACTAGGCTAGTTCAGTAGTTTCGTTAATAATAAGGCACTTCCTCAGGTGGTCGGATCCCCTCCTGCGGCTTTGTGCGCTCGCCGCGACGCCGTTGTCTGCCGTTGTGAACATGCTGAACAAACGAGAGGAATCTGGAAAGGACTATACGTGGAGAGGCGGACAGTCGGGACCCACTAGGTCTATGGCCGTACGCAAGCAAGTGCCTCATTGAAAAAAATACTTCCTCCTAATGCTATACTGACATTGGGGCCCACGGGTTTGTCCACATAGTTACATTTTTAGGTGCTTCAACGTAGTTACTATAGGAGATAAATTCACAACGAAGTCGGGGAGCTGGCAGGTATAATTTATTATCACTGGGTCAGCAAGTATCCGCTGGGTTTTGGGCTGCCCCGTCTAGGCTTTCATTTTTAACATGTGCAGCCCACGACCTCAGATGGGAGGTCCATAGGCCTGTTTGTATTTTCTTGAGGGCCGTTATGTATCGACCGGCCTATGGACCTCCCATCCGAGGTTTTATTTTTCCTGAATATCGGCAGCCCAATTTATGTATTTTTTTGAAGAAAACACTGAGGTCCGTTCTATGTTTCTATATAAGAATAGGAATGCCAGGTCCAATTATGTTTCCCTTCTAACTATATTATATATATTTAAATTATTTTATATGTTATTATATATTATTTTTATTGTCATCATATATTTAACAGATACTTACATATGTAAGAAAACAATATCCCACATCTTATTAACTTATAAAAATAATTTCTTAACAATAAAATCCTGGATTGTTTTGGCACGAAAATCCTAGTGATTGTGTACAAAAGCTTGGTAAGATTTAAGGACGAATGTCATAATATCACTTATTATTTAAATATATTTATAACCAAATGCTCAGCCCCTTTTTATTTTTTGATAACATTGCTGGCCCAACCCAACATTATAATTAGAATCAGCCCAGCAAAATCGTGTATTTTGAGAAAGTGCAAATGACCTGTAATTTTTTAGGAAATAAAATAAGTGGGCCGCATGGACGCTACATTATTTGTTCACCCAGCCCAGCTAATGGCTGCAATTCAAAAAAAGGATCAAATTAACTGTAAATTCTACCGCACAAAAAAAGACTATAAATTCTGAAAAAATGGGTTGAATACGTGCCACATTTTTGGAGGCTGAAATGTGGGCCAATAGGTCGAAGCCAACGCAAGTTGTTATCAATTTAGTCAACAAATGATTCTGACATGTTAGCCGTTGGATTTACATCCAACGACCGACATCCATCTTCAACCTCTCGTCTTCTTCCTCCAGCGCCGCCGGGACCACCTCCCGCCTCCTGCTGCTAGCAGCTCGATCTGTTTAGCACGCTTCGCTATGAAGCGCTACTCCCATATTGGCCAGGCCATCCCTCCACACCTCCTGTTCTTCTCCACCGACTGCCAAACCGCACTGCACTAGAACCAGTTAACCCTCGTACACCTCTCCGTCTGCGACTCTACACCCGCGTCTTCCCATCTCCGGCTCGTTGCTGTCCTGGGCCTCGCCGTTGTCCACCACCTTAGATCGATGCGCTTGGCGCGGCGTGGTTAACATGGTCAACGAACGACACCATCGGAAGTAGACTGTGCGTGGAGAGGCTGACAGCTAGGTCCACGGCCGCACACAAGGAAATGTCTCCTTATTACGCGCAAAATAATTATTCCTCCACCTGACATCTGGGACCCATCGGAAGGGCCTCTATATTTCGCAAAAAAAACTTTCCCCTCGCTGACAGGTCGGACCCACCAGCTATCTTCGCACGCAAGGAAGTGCCTCCTTATTACGCACAAAAAAATGAATACTCCCGCTTCCATCTGGAACCCAACATAGTGGGAGGCTGACTTGTGGGCCTACCAAGTTGACATGGACGGAGGGCTTTGTCAACTTAGTCAATGTGAACGATTCTAGCTCCTCTTACCGTACGATGTTCATCCAACGGCCGTAGTGCTTGTTCAACCTATGGTCTTCTTGCTCCAGCCGCCCAAACCAGCATCGGTCGTGCCGCGTGCTCCTGCCTCCCGTGGCCAGCTGTGATGCCGCAGAGGCCTCACCGCCCCTACTACTCCCAGCGCTGGCCAGGCCGTCCCTCTACTCACCCACACCCCCTGTTATTCTGCGGCGACAGCAGCCTCACACCGTAGCCGAACTAGTGAACCCTCGTACTCCTCTTCGCGTGGGCATCCACTACTGCGTCTTCTTGGATCTGCGTCATCCCCTTCCTAGGCCTCGCCGTCGTCCACCACCGTGGTGCTCTCAGCGTGGCGTGGTCAATGTGGTCAACGACGGAATTCCATCGGAAGAGTACTGTATGTGGAGAGGCTGACAGCTGTGTCCACGGCAGCCGCAAGGAAGTGCCTCCTTATTACGTGGAAAATATTTATTCCTACACCTGACAGCAGGGACCCACCGGACGGGCCACCGTATTTTGCGAAAAAACGTTTCCCCCCTGACTGCTGGGACCTACCAGCTACATCTTCGCATGCAAGGAAGTGCGTCCATATTACGGGCAAAAAAATGATTTGCCCCCTGACTGCTGGGACCCTCCAGCTACATCATCGCACGCAAGGAAGTGCGTCCGGACAAAAAAAATGATTCACCCCCCTGACTGTTGGGACCCTCCAGCTACATCTTCGCACGCAAGGAATTGCCTGACAATCGGGACCCACCTGGTCGAAGCGTACGTAGCATTGTCATTCTGGTCGAGAACGTGTACGTACATACTGGTCGATGTAGAGGCGCGCACGTGTCGTAGTAGAGGAGCGCACATAGCATGTACACGTATGTACAACGGCCAGGGTGCAAGAAAGAAAATACGGCCACGTACATACATACGGGCGGGGTCTCGAACGCCTACTCGCGCATATGTACGACTAGGGCTCGTGTACATGGCTGGGTAGGAACGGAGAAACCGTGTCATCGTTGTGTTCATGGGGAGGCAAATGAATGCGTCGTGTTCATGGGGAGGCAACGGAATGCGTCGTGCTCATCGGGAGGCAACAGGACGCGTGGGAGCCAACCGGCTTGGACGGCACAAGCGATGGAAACGAGGCCTGGCATACCGTAGAATGGAGGAAACGACCTTGTGTTCGACCGGGCACATTGAAAACGGGATCCTGTTCATCGGGAGGGGTGTGGCGTACCGCAAAACAGAGGAAACGGACCTCCTACGGTCGAAACGGGGGTCCTGTTGATCGCGGAGGGGTGTGGCGTACCGCAAAACGGATGAAACGCACTTGTGTTGGAGCGCTACGGTCGAAACGGGGATCCTGTTCATCGGGAGGGGTGTGGCGTACCACAAAACGGGACTCCACGAGATACTGTTCATCTCCACCATCGACCTCCTCCAGCCTCCACGGGCTATCGTCGACTTCCTCCAGCCTCCACAGGCTCCTGTTCATCCAGCCTCCACCGCACGCTACTCCACCGGCTATTGTTCAACCACCCGTCCACGGGCACCCCTCCACCATCTACTGTTCATCCAGCCCTCCACGGGGTCATCCTATTCATCCAGCCCTCCATGGGGTCCTGTTCATCCAGCCCCAACCAGCTTGATCGATCAGGGTCGTCTTCATCCAGAGGCAACACCACCGCTCACTATTCATCCAACCTCCCCCCCCCCGCAACGCTCACTGTACATCCAGAGAGGCAGCATCGATCGGCTTCAGTTAGCAGCAGTAGTGAAGGAATCGCTCGATCGGGTTCAGTTAACAACCATCGATCGATCGCTCGGGTTCAGTAATGCGTAGCCTGCAGTGCAATCGCTCGGGTTCAGTTAGAGCCCAACGCCTCGCTCAGGTTCAGTTAGAGCCAATGCCTCGCACACACGCGCGTACATGTGCGAGAGAAACGTGCATCGCTCGGCCCCCGACCACCCACCGTAACCGGGAACTCCCCGAAATTTTCCTCGCCCTTGCTTCTACCATGGTTTTTTCCGTCATGGACGGCCCAAAGAATGTCATGCAGCTGCGTCTCTGGCCCGCCTAGGATGAAAATCCCATTTTATATCATGATTTTTTGTCATAGAAGTAGGAGCCCACCACATCTATGATGATACCTGGTTTTGTCACAATTATCGTCATAGAAGTGTCATAAGTATGACATAATTTTTTTTCGTTCGGCCCAAAATGTCACGAATGTGTCTTTTTTTGTAGTGTTGCCTAAAAATAGTATTGATTCATGGAATAAGTGCAAAGATTCTTTTATCTCTAAGTATTTTCCTCCTGCTAAGATCATCTCTCTTAGAAACGATATTATGAATTTTAAACAACTTGATCATGAGCACGTTTTACAATCTTGGGAAAGAATAAAATTAATGATTCGCAATTGCCCTACACATGGTTTGAATTTTGCTTCTAAAAATCTTTTAGATTCGGCCACGGGAGGCACTTTTATGGAAATCACTTTAGGAGAAGCTACTAAACTCCTAGATAATATTATGGTTAATTATTCTCAGTGGCACACCGAAAGATCTACTAGTAAAAAAGTTCACGTGATAGAAGAGATTAATGTTCTGAGTGGAAAGATGGATGAACTTGAAATTGTTTGCTACTAAGAGTGCTCCTATTGATCCAAATGATATGCCTTTGTCTACTTTGATTGAGAATAATAATGAATCTATGGATGTGAATTTTGTTGGTAGGAATAATTTTCGTAACGATGCTTATAGAAGAAACTTTAATTCTAGGCCGTTTCCTAGTAATTCCTCTAATAATTATGGTAATTCCTACAATAATTATTTTGGAAATTTTAATAATATGCCCTCTGATTTGAGAATAGTGTTAAATAATTTATCATCTCTCAAAAGAATTTCAATGCTTTGCTTGAAGAAAAATTTCTTAAAGTTGATGAATTGGCTAGGAACGTGGATAGAATTTCTCTAGATGTTGATTCTTTGAAACTTAGATCTATCCCACCTAACCATGATATCAATGAGTCTCTCAAAGCCATGAGAATTTCCATTGATGAGTGCAAAGAAAGAACCGCTAGGATGCGTGCGAAGAAAGATTGCGTCATAAAAGCGTCCATGAAAATAATGATGAAGATATAAAAGTGATTGATGTGTCTCCTATTAAATCCTTGTTTTTCAATATGGATCTTGATAATGATGGGACTGGAGATGATTCAACTTTTGTTAAAAGGCGTCCCAATGATTCAGAGGTTTTAGATCTTAATGCTAAAATTGGTAAAAGTGGGATTGGAGAGGTCAAAACTTTACATAGAAATGAACCCACTATTTTGGATTTCAAGGAATTTAATTTTGATAATTGTTCTTTAATATATTGTATTTACTTGTTGCAATCCGTGTTGAATTCTCCTCATGCTTAGAGTCAAAATAAAGCTTTTACCAAACATATCGTTGATGCTTTGATGCAATCTTATGAGGAAAAACTTGAATTGGAAGTTGCAATCCCTAGAAAACTCTATGATGAGTGGGAACCTACTAATAAAATTAAAATTAAAGATCATGAATGATATGCTTTGTGTGATTTGTGTGCTAGTGTTTCCACGATTCAAAAACTTTATGTGATGTGCTACGTTTCCGTGAATTTGATGATTGCTCTTTAAACTTGCACCTTGCGGATTCCACTATTAAGAAACCTATGGGAAGGATTAATGATGTTCTTATTTTTGCAAATAGGAATTATGTGACCGTAGATTTTATTGTTCTTGATATAGATTGCAATCTTTCATGTCCTATTATTCTTGGTAGACCTTTCCTTATAACGATTGGTGCAATTATTGATATGTAGGAAGGGAATATTAGATTCCAATTTCCATTAAGGAAAGGCATGGAACACTTTCCTAGAAAGAAAATCAAATTACCTTATGAACCTATTATGCGAGCCACTTATGAATTGAATACCAAAGATGGCAATACCTGGATCTATTCTCTCTTTTATGCCTAGCTAGGGACGTTAAACGATAGCGCTTGTTGGGAGGCAACCCAATTTTATTTTTGTTCCTTAATTTTCGTGCCTAATAAATAATTCATCTAGCTTATGTTTAGATGTGGTTTTATGTTTTAATTAGTTTTTTTGCCAAGTAGAACCTATAGGATCATCTTGGGTGAAAGTTAATTTAATATTGCTGATAAATAGAAACTTCCACACACACAACAATAATTTTAATAAATCACAGAAACGTGATTTTTAGTTGATTCTTTTTGAAGTAGATAAATAGACAAATTACCTAGGACTTAATATTTTGGTAGGATTTTTAGAGTTCCAGAAGTATTCGAAAGTTATAGATTGCTACATACTGTTCTGTTTTTGACAGATTCTGTTTTCGTGTGTTGTTTGCTTATTTTGATGAATCTATGGCTAGTATCGGGGGGTATGAACCATAGAGAAGTTGGAATACAGTAGGTTTAACACCAATATAAATAAATAATTAGTTCATTACAGTACCTTAAGTGGTGGTTTTTCTTTCTTGCACTAATGGAGCTCACGAGATTTCCTGTTGAGTTTTGTGTTGTGAAGTTTTCAAGTTTTGGGTAAAGATTTGATGGACTATGGAATAAGGAGTGGCAAAAACCTAAGATTGGGGATACCCATGGCACCCCAAGATAATTCAAGGACAACCAAAAGCTTTAGCTTGGGGATTCCCTGGAAGGCATCCCCTCTTTTGTCTTCGCCTATCGGTAACTTTACTTGGAGCTATATTTTTATTCACCACATGATATGTGTTTTCCTTGGAGCGTCTTGTATGATACAAGTCTTTGATTTTTAAGTTTACCACAATCGTCCTTGCTGTACACACCTTTTGGGAGACACACACTTGATTTAGAATTTATTAGAATACTCTATGTGCTTCACTTATATCTTTTGAGCTAGACAGTTTTGCTTTAGTGCTTCACTTATATCTTTTTAGAGCACATCGGTGGTTTTATTTTGTAGAAATTATTGATTTCTCATGATTTACTTATATTATTTTGAGTGTCTTTTAGAACAGCATGGTATTTTCTATGGTCATAAAATTGGTCCTAATATGATGGGCATCCAAGTTGGGTATAATAAAAACTATCATAGGAAGTGAATTGGATGCTATGATCAATTTGATGCTTGAGAATTGTTTTGATATATGAGGATGGTAATATTAGAGTCATGCTAGTTGGGTAGTTGTGAATTTGAGGAATACTTGTGTTAAAGTTTGTGATTCCCATAGCATGCATGTATGGTGAACTGTTATGTCATGAAGTTGGAGCATGATTTATTTATTGATTGTCTTCCTTATGTGTGGAGGTCGGGATCGCGCGATGGTTAACTCCTACCAACCCTTCCCCTAGGAGCATGCATGTAGTACTTTGTGTTGATTACTTGTAGATTTTTGCAATAAGTATATGAGTTCTTTATGACTAATGTTGAGTCCATGGATTACACGCACTCTCATTGTTCCACCATTGCTAGCCTCTCTTGTGCCGCGCAACTTTCGCCGGTACCATACACCCACCATATACCTTCCTCAAAACAGCAACCATAACTAGCTATTATGGAATTTCCATAGCCATTCCGAGATATATTGCCATGTAACTTTCCACCGTTCCGTTTATTATGACACGCTCCATCATTGTCATATTGCTTTTGCATGATCATGTAGTTGGCATTGTATTTGTGGCAAATCCACCTTGATAATTCTTTCATACATGTCACTCTTGATTCATTGCATATCCCGGTATACTGCCGGAGGCATCCACATAGAGTGATATTTTGTTCTAAGTATTGAGTTGTAATTCTTGAGTTGTAAGTAAATAAAAGTCTGAACATCTTCACTATTAGAGCATTGTACCAAGTGAGGAAAGGACGATGGAGACTATGATTCCCCCACAAGTCGGAAAGAGACTCCGGACTATAAAAAAAGAGAGTGGCCAAATAAAATAAAGGCCAAATAAAAAAATGAGAGAAAAAGAGAGAAGGGACAATGTTACTATCCTTTTACCACACTTGTGCTTCAAAGTAGCACCATGATCTCCATGATAGAGAGTTTCCTATGTTGTCACTTTCATATACTAGTGGGAATTTTTCATTATAAAACTTGGCTTGTATATTCCAATGATGGGCTTCCTCAAAATGCCGTAGGTCTCTGTGAGCAAGCAAGTTGGATGCACACCCACTTAGTTTCTTTTAGAGCTGTCATAAACTTATAGCTCTAGTGCATCCGTTGCATGGTAATCCCTACTCACTCACATTAATATGTATTAATGGGCATCTCCATAGCCCGTTTATACGCCTAGTTGATGTGAGACTATCTACTGCTTTTTGTCTTCTCCACAACCAACATTCTATTCCCCATATAGTGCTATGTCCATGGCTCACGCTCATGTATTGCGTGCAGATTGAAAAAGTTTGAAAATACTAAAGTATGAAACAATTGCTTGGCTAAAACCGGGGTTGTGCATGATTTAAATATTTTGTGTGATGAAGATGACTGAAGTTTTGCCTTTGGCCAAAACATCCTCTGATCATGTGCCATGTGTAGTCACAATCAAAACCTCTATTCCCAAATCTAAAATCTTTAGGTTTGAAAATTTCTGGGTTGAGCTTGATGGTTTTATGGAGTGTGTTCAACAACCATGGCAGAAAGTTTCTCATAAATCTCATATCACTGCTAGGATTCCTGATAAGTTTAAGAGTTTAAGAGGTGCTCTTAAGAAGTGGCAATTAAATATTTCCAAACTGAAGAATTTGATTGCTAAATGCAATGAGGTCATTTTGTGTCTTGATGGTTTTGAGGAGCTAAGGCCTTTGTTCAGACCTGAATTTAATTTCAGGAAGGTAGTCAAAATACATGTGGAGAAGCTCTTGCATCTTCAGTTTGTTTATTGGAAAAAGAGGTGCACAATTAGATATATTAAGCTTGCTGGTGAAAATACCAAATTCTTTCATGCTATGGACACTGAGAGGCATAGAAGAAATTCAATTGCCTCTTTGAAGGACACTAATGGGACAATGGTCTCTAATCACTCTCAGATGGAGGGCATTATACGGAACTGTTTCAAGAGTAGAATGGGAGTCTCTAATGGAATTGCCATGGGCTTTGATCTCAATAAGCTACTTAAGCCAGTTGACGGGTTGGACTTTCTCACTGAAACTTTCACTAAGGAGGAAATGGATGACACAGTCAAACATATGCCCATTGACAAGGCCCCTGGTCCTGATGGTTTTAATGGTTTGTTCTTTATAAAATGCTGGCACATTATCTATCAAGGTTTTTTATGAGTTGGCTGAGGCTTTTCATTCTGGTATTGCAAATTTGGAAAACATCAATGGCTCTTATATCACCCTGATCCCTAAGAAATTGAATCCTGAAGGGATTGGTGACTATAGACCTATTTCTTTGACTGGGATGGGTCTTAAGTTTTTGTCTAAGATGGCTGCTAATAGGTTTCAAAAGATAATTATGGCATGCATACATAAAAACCAATATGGTTTTATCAAGAGCAGGACTATACAGGACTGCATTGGCAGGTCTTTGGAATATTTGCATCAATGCCATCAATCTAAGAGGCCTATTGTGATTCTTAAGCTGGATTTTGAAAAGGCTTTTGACTCAATTAAGCATGAAACCATTTTGCAGATCCTAAAATATAAAGGCTTCAATCAGAAATGCATTCTCTGGGTCATGCAGCTTCTTTCCACAGGAACATCATCAGTGTTGTTAAATGGGGTACCTGGTAGGCAGTTTCTTTGTAAAAAGGGTGTTAGGCAGGGAGACTGTCTTTCACCTCTACTCTATTTTATTGCTGCTGATCTTCTGCAAACAGTGGTGAATGATATGTTCAGGAGGGGAATTCTAAAGTTGCCGATTCCATGCCATGACCAAGATTATCCCATTGTGCAATATGCTGATGATACTCTCATTATATTGCCAGATGATAAAATGCAACTTTTGGCTTTGAAGGACATGCTGCAAGTGTTTGCAAGATCAACTGGGCTAGTGGTTAATTTCCATAAAACTTCTATGGTGCCCATAAATGTTGATGTGGATTTTACCGTTGAGTTGGCTGCTGCTTTTGGTTGCCAAGTGGGAAAAATGCCTTTCACATATCTTGGCTTACTTGTTGGCACTACAAGACCTAAATGGTGGATTTTATGCCACTAGTGGATTGTATGGAGAGAAGGATGATAGCTAGTTCCTCCTTCCTCAATCAAGGGGAGAAACTTCAGTTCCTAAACTCTGCCTTGTCCTCCATGCCAATTTTTTATCTTGGTAGTTTGCTGGCACTTGCTGGAATCTTATAACAACTAGAGACAATTCAGAGACAGTGTCTATGGAGAAAGCATAGGGATGAGCCAGCTCCATCCTTGACGGTGTCTCATTTGTAGGCCCAAGAGCAAAGGTGGTTTGGGAATTTTGAACCTGGGGGTGCAAAACATGGCACTGTTGCTCAAGCATTTGCATAATTTCCTAAATAGGAGGGATTTGCCTTGGGTCTCTCTTATTTGGGATGCGTATTATCATTCTTCAGTGCCTCAGGGTACTAACAGTTGTGGCTCTTTTTGGTGGATGGATATTTGTAAGCTGATGGATCATTATAGGAACACAACTTGGGTTCAAGTTAATTGTGGGAACACTGCCTTGTTTTGGTCTGATAAGTGGAAGCTTGGTGACTCAGTTGAGCCTTTGTAGATTAGGTTCCCTAGGCTTTTCTCATATGTGAAAGATCCCTAGATCTCTGTCTATGAAGCTTTTCAATATCAGGATATGGTTAACATGTTTCATCTTCCTCTATCTGCACAAGCATACCAGGATTTGTTGACGGTGCAAAATCTTATGGTCTCTTGTGGTAGAGATTTGGAGGCTAAGGATTGTTGGTTCTGGCAGGGGACATGTAATGCTTTCAAGCCAAAGCTGTTCTACTCAATTATGCATTCC
The DNA here is from genome assembly GCF_002162155.2 of Triticum dicoccoides. NCBI lineage: Eukaryota > Viridiplantae > Streptophyta > Magnoliopsida > Poales > Poaceae > Triticum > Triticum dicoccoides. The sequence continues at coordinate 299,246,558 of NC_041385.1, read as the reverse complement.
AACATGTCCTTTAACCCTCTCCTTCTGTGGATATGGAAATCTTCTTGCACAATGAAAATCAAGGTGTTTGCTTGGATGTTAATCATGGACAGGTTAAATACCAAAGACATGGTGGAAAGAAGTCATTGGCATATGGATGATGGAGTTAACTGCCTCCTTTGTCAGTTGAGGGAGAGACCAGGAATCATCTGTTTTTTGAATGCAACTTCAGTGTCAGAATATGGAATTATCTGCAAATCACATGGTCACCTGGGAATGACATGTATGATATTGTTTTGCAAGCCAAACAGGACTTTGCAAAGCCTTTCTTCACTGAAGTTGTGTTTGTTGCTTGCTGGAACATATGGATAATCAGGAATGCAAAGGTGTTTAGGCATGAGCGGCAGAGTTTCAACAAGTGGAGGAGTGCTTTCATTCATGATATTCTGCTAATGCAACACAGAGTAAAGGCTAAGTACAAGGAAGAGCTTATTAAGTGGATTTCCTTTCTACCTCCATGAGGTTTGGTATCCCTAAATCTTTAGTATTTAGTTTAGTTTTCTTTCTCTGATTACCCCTTGTAATCTTTGTATATTGTACACTTTTTCTTGGTAATAAAGTTGAAATGTTCTAGGGGGTTTGCTTACAGTCACCAGTCAGAAAAAAGATAGAGCATAGCCAGACTGTATGATTTTGTAGGGATAACTTTCTTTTGCCATGTTATTTTGAGAAGACATGATTACCTTGTTAGTACGCTTGAAGTATACTATTTCTTATGTCAATATGAACTTTTGTCTTGAATCATTTGGATCTGAACATTCATGCCACAATAAAGAAAATTACATTGAGAATTATGCTAGGTAGCATTCCACATCAAAAATTCTGTTGTTATCATTTACCTACTCGAGGACGAGCAGGAATTGAGCTTGGGGATGCTTGATACATCTCCAACATATCTATAATTTTTGATTGTTCCATGCTATTATATTACCCGTTTTGGATGTTTATGGGCTTTACTTTACACTCTTATATCATTTTTGGGACTAACCTACTAACAGGAGGCCCAGCCCGAATTGCAATTTTTTTTGCCTATTTCAGTGTTTCGAAGAAAAGGAATATCAAACGGAGTCCAAACGGAATGAAACCTTCGGGAGCGATATTTTTGGAACAAACGTAACCCAGGAGACTTGGAGTGGACGTCAATAAGCAGCCGAGGCGGCCACGAGGGTGCCAGGTGCGCCCTAGGGGGGTGGGCGCGCCCCCCACCCTCGTGGGCCCCTAGTGGCTCCCCTGACCGACTTCCTTTGCCTATATATAATTGCATACCCTGAAAACACCCAGGAGCACCACGAAACCCTATTTCCACCGCCGCAACCTTCTGTATCCATGAGATCCCATCTTGGGGCCTTCGCCGGTGCTCCGCCGGAGGGGGAATCTACCATGGAGGGCTTCTACATCAACACCATAGACTCTCCGATGAGTTGTGAGTAGTTTACCACAGACCTTCGGGTCCATAGTTATTAGCTAGATGGCTTCTTCTCTCTCTATGAATCTCTATACAAAGTTCTCCTTGATATTCTTGGAGATCTATTTGATGTAACTCTTTTTGCGGTGTGTTTGTCGAGATCCGATGAATCGTGGGTTTATGATCATGTTTATCTATGAGAAATATTTGAATCTCCTCTGAATTCTTTTATGTGTTATTGGTCAGTTTGGTTTGGCATACAAGATTGATCTTTCTTGCAATTGGAGAAGTGCTTAGCTTTGGGTTCAATCTTGCGGTGTCCTTTCCCAGTGACAGCAGGGGCAGCAAGGCACGTATTGTATTGTTGCCATCGAGGATGAAAAGATGGGGTTTATATCATATTGCTTGAGTTTATCCCTCTACATCATGTCATCTTGCGTAATGTGTTACTCTGTTCTTATGAACTTAATACTCTAGATGCATGCTGAATAGCAGTCGATGTGTGGAGTAATAGTAGTAGATGCAGAATCGTTTTGATCTACTTGTCATGGACGTGATGCCTATATACATGATCATGCCTAGTATTCTGATAACTATGCACTTTTCTATCAATTGCTCGACAGTAATTTGTTCACCCACCGTAATACTTATGCTATCTTGAGAGAAGCCACTAGTGAAACCTATGGCCCCCGGGTCTATATTTTATCATATAAGTTTCCAATCTACTTTATTTTGCATCTTTACTTTCCAATCTATATCCTAAAAATACCAAAAATATTTATCTTATCTTATTATCTCTATCAGATCTCACTTTAGCAAGTGGCAGTGAAGGGATTGACAACCCCTTTATTGTGTTGGTTGCGAGGTTCTTGTTTGTTTGTGTAGCTACGAGGGACTTGCATGGAGCATCCTACTGGATTGATACCTTGGTTCTCAAAAACTGAGGGAAATACTTACGCTACTTTGCTGCATCACCCTTTCCTCTTCGAGGGAAAACCAATGCAGTGCTCAAGAGGTAGCAGCATTCATTCTCGTGTGCAAGGCCTTCCTCCGCATCCCACCCACTTCGGATTGTGGCTAAACATCTTCAATGTGAAGCTGAAGGTGGTGAGTGGCCAACACACAGAGTGCGGAGGTGCCATGGTGAGCAAGATGCCCAATGTAACATGGCCCGAAGGCTCCTTCATGGATTCCGTCAAAGGGTGGAAGAAATTATGGTTCTACATCACAGAGCCGCGCGGCACCAACTGGGCCGCGGCTCCCGCATTCTGGTCCGGAGCCCCGATGTGGCTCACCTCCTAACCAGAGAAGGGCCGGGACTGGTCTTTGGCAGATGAGCTAACAGCGCTTCAGACGCGCATCAAGAGCATGACGAACAAGAACATCAAGCTTGTCAATGTGATCCGGGTGATGCTTATTTGCCGGATCCTTCCGTGCCAAAGCCGGACTTGCTATTTGTGGGAGTTCGATCTGGACAAGCACCAGACCTTGTAGCTGTTCTTCGGCACTACGCACGAAGACATCTAGAAGGTGCTTTTTAAGTCCAGCAAGACGTGGCCGGACACGGCAGAGGACCGTGGGCACGACTTGGCCCATCCCGCTAGTCTGGTAAGTTTTTTAATGTTTTCAAGGTGTATCCTTTACATGCATACTCGAGGAAGAAGCCTAAGCCTCCATACTGATTCTCTAAGGGCTGGAAAAAGAAGGCGGAGAGGATTCACTTGTCCAGCTCCGCTGCCCGAAGACCCAAAAATTCCACTTCTGGCAAAGATGTTGGTTTCGGTGTCCTATCAAGCGCCGGAGAAGAAGCCCAAGAAGAAGGCCAAGGGGACCAGAGGTGGCCTCCGTCGCAAGGGTGCTTCGGACATGACGTCCGAAGACACCAGGACTCACTCCTCCGCCGCCGAGGACGAAGAGGAGGAGGAAAGCAACTCTCCCCCTGAGGAGGAAGGAAGAAGAGGGCGGCCTCCACAAATCTGGAGGCTGAGGCCTCAAAGAAGGGGAAGGGTTCCCTCGCGGATAACTCAGCGTGGGACGTTGACAGCAGCCTAGAGCAGCGCTCCTGAGACAAGCTCCTGGCCAAATTGTGAGTACTCAAAAACTCAAGCACATTCATATATCCGCCTCTCTACTTCACAGTCTTAATACGTTGAACCATGCATTTGTTGTCTGGTTCGGTCCGACCTCGAGCGGTCCTCATCTTCAGGAGATTCGCTGGACCCGGAGGCAATGGACAACGGGTCCCTTCCAGCGGCCTCCTCTCCCAAGGCCATGGATGGCGCCGAGGCGTTGTCCCAAAGGATCCGAGGCCAGGGAGAGACTCAGGAGGCCGTTAGGGCGGCGCCAGAGGGTGAAACCTCGGCCGCCGAACACATGGGGGAGCAAACCGCCATGGATACTGATGATGGCGGCCATAACGAATTCGGCCCCCAGCCGAATACAATTCCGGAGACCCATACGACTCCGGAATTAGGCAAGCAGCCTCTTTCGAAAGAAAGGGGTGCGCCTATTCCACAGGTGACCTCTGTCAATCCAGAGGCACCGGATAATTTGCTGGAAGCGCTGCGATGCGCTTCCATTGTTGAGGAACACCGTACCCTCATGGGTACGGTGGTTAAGAGGATCCAGTCCATGAAGAGCAGACTGACCGAAGCCTACACAAGCCTTCTAACAGGCTTTGAGGTAAGCAATGCAACTATGTAAAAAGAATGTCACAGTATAGACAGTAGCCCCTGAGACAATGTCCGGTGTTCGAAAAGAAAAGTCGAAGACGATCAAACAATTTTCGCAGGAGACTAACCAGTTGAGTCAATGTGAACAAGAAGGCATCATTACTGGCTGTGACCTCTCATACTACTGAGGTCTCTGGACTGAAGCAGAGTTTGGAGCGGGCCAAGGAAGTGCTCGGCCGAGTGAAAAAGTAGCTAGAGGATAAACAAGGTATGAAGTGACCTTCTGTATATCAGAAAGGATAGATGATTTGTAATGACCATAGTGCCATTTTATTTGTAGGAGAGGCGACTGAGGTGGAGGCTCTGAAGAAGGTGCTGGCCAAGGCCGAGGAGAGAGCGGACAAGGAACAAGCCGCCCGTGAAAAGCATGAGGCCAGGGTCAGTGAGGTCCAGCAGGAGCTCCATGATGCCATCAAGAAATGTGAGTCCTTGGAGCACAACATTACGGATCAAGAGTCCGAGCTTGCCAAGGCCTGCCAAAGCACACACGATGCCCGAGTTGAAGCCCAAGGCGCCCTCCAGGAAATCCAGGAGGCCAGAAAAATCACGGTGGGTAAGGCTTTTATTATGCAGAGCAAATATGTGAAGAGAAGGTTCCTCTTACTGACCCGGATTTGGAGTTCTCCAGGGGCATTTGCAGATCATCCGCGCAGCGTTTCAGACGCTGCGGAGTTCTTCCGAGCCAAAGAGGGGAGCTCTATGAAGAAGCTGTTTTGGTCGCAATACCTTGCGCCAGAACATCCGGTGCACTTTAGCGATCAACTAAAATAGCTGGTCGAACTGTATAGTGCGGCCGAACTAGCCATGAAGGATTTAATAATCCGGCTATGGCCTCCCGAACCCATACCCAGCAGCTACTTCGGGCTCATGAAGCAGCTGGTCAATGCCTTCCCTCGGCTTGATGCCATCAAGCGGTCGGTCTGCATCGAAGGCACGCAAATGGCCTTCGCCCGAGTCAAGATGCACTGGGTGAAGATGGACGCCATGAATCTTGCGGCCGAGGGACCGCCCGCGGGCAAGGAGCATCGTACGCCCGAGCTGTATTTTGACAATGTCCTGGAGGGATCCCGCATGGTGGCGGAGTAATGTGCTAAGGGTATTATATTTCCATGAATACATTCATGTTAGCCTGTCCTGTACTATGAAACAAGATCGTGATGTAATGTAATGCTTGTTATTTAAAATTTTACCTCCTATGCGGCCGTTTTGTTAAATCTGAGAGTTGGCCAGTTGTCGGCTTCTGCCCCCACCTAGGTAGTACGGGGGTGTTCGGGATGAATCTAAACACTCTTTATTCCAAAGTGTGGTCCTTAAAGGAGGTGTTTAGCGCAAGGAACTCGGCAATCAGACTATGTTGCTTTATCACCCTCACTTAGCCATAGGAGTTCGACAATAAAAATTTAGGCGCAACCCCTAGTATTCATAAGTCCGAACTTGTGATGCTGTAAACACTTGATCGGATAAAACTGATTCATCGCATAATGCGGAAAAACTCGCAAAAGATTTGAAACCTCTCGAACATCTGACCGGCTCACGCTGCATCATGACAGTCAGTTTTCGACTTTCTCTATGGAGGTGCTCATCTGGATGAACCAGGACACAATCGTAGTAGTTCTCCCTTTACTACCCTAGCCGATATAGAGGAACGTAAGGTAGTAAGCACAGGAGCCAGGCAACCCAACTATTGACCAAAGAGACGATTCGGAGCTAATGCATATAATGCTAAAGTTTGGGGTGCCGAACTATAATGTAAAAAAGTGTTCGGACTTTGTTGCCGTATTATGGGGCATAATGAAGCCCCTGGCCAACTAAGGCGTACTAGAGTGTACGGCTGCAATCTGATAAAAATATCAAGAAAAATAAAAATGAAGCAATAGGCTAATGTTGCAGAAATTGGGCCGCAAGCTATTTTCCATTAAATTTGATTAATACGTCAAAGCGTATTTGTACAAGTAGTGCGATAAGCAACATGGATTGTTAACATGCCACAACCAAGGGAGAGCTGCGTGCGGGTCCTTAAAACAGGCATAATGATCGTTTAAAGTGATCACCTGGAAATTCCCTTATACGTTAGTGCTTATTGCCGTCTTGGTGTAACCGTCCTTGATAGGTCCAATGATCAGGCCACCAGGAAAGGCCTGGGAAAAAAAGAAACCTTGAAAGAAAAAGAAAAAGTGAATGTATGTGGGTCTAGGGAAGGTTGAGTCGTATTATGGACCACGATCTAGTTGTGCCTCCGTCCATGCCCATGGTATTTTGAGTGCGTAGTTATGTACGCGCGGTACGAATGCCGCCATTTGGTTGGGACTGGGACGGAGGCCGAATTGTTAGTCGAGCTCTGACGAGCTAGACTGTCCTGGTGCAGAGTAGTTCGGACTTGCTTGACAGTGTCCGGGAGCTTGGGCGCTGAATTAAGGTTCTGCCTAAAAAGGCCACTCTGTACTTCTGCTTCGAGGGCAGCGGAGTGCTCCTCGGTATGGAGGGAGCGTTCCATGTTTCCATTGACTGTTATGACACCGCGTGATCCGGGCATCTTGAGCTTGAGATAAGCGTAGTGTGGCACCGCATTGAATCGAGCGAATGCGGTTCGTCCGAGCAGTGCATGATAGCCACTACGGTAGGGGACGATATCAAAGATCAACTCTTCACTTCGAAAATTTTCTGGGGATCCGAAGACCACCTCCAATGTGATTGAGCCTGTACAGCAGGCCTCTACACCTAGTATGACACCTTTAAACGTGGTTTTTGTGGGCTTGATCCTTGAGGGATCAATACCCATTTTGCGCATTGTATCCTGATAGAGCAGGTTCAGGCTGCTGCCATCGTCCATGAGGACTCATGTAAGATGGAATCCATCAATGATTTGGTCGAGGACCAGTGCGGCTGAACTGCCATGACAGATACTGGTCGGATGGTCCCTGCGATCGAAGGTGATTGGGCAGGACGACCATGGGTTGAACTTTGGGGCGACTGGCTCTATAGCGTAGATGTCCCTGAGCGCGCGCTTGCGCTCCCTCTTGGGGATATGGGTAGCGTATATCATGTTCACCATTTTAACCTGGGGGGGGGGACTTTTTCTGTCCCCCTGTGTTTGGTGGCTGGGGCTCCTCGTCATCGTCCTCGCTTTGCGACCCCTTCTCCTTGTGCTCGGCATTTAACTTGTCGACCTGTTTAAAAACCCAACACTCTCTGTTGGTATGATTGGCTGGTTTATCAGGAGTGTCATGGATCTGACATGGACGATCGAGTATGCGGTCCAAGCTGGATGAGCCCGGATTGTTTCTTTTGTATGGCTTCTTCCGCTGACCGGACTTAGAGCCACTAAATCTGGCGTTGAACGTTGTGTCCTCGGTGTTGTCACCGTTGTTTGCACGCTTGTGTCTATTGCGTCAGGGCTTGCCATTGCTGTTTCTGGCTTCAGAAGTGCCAGGTTAGCTTGCATTGTTATTGCTATGGGCTAGCCAACTATCCTTGCCCGCGCAGAAGCGGGTCATAAGCGTTGTGAGGGCTGCCTAGACTTTGGCTTTTCTTAGCTGAGGTGTCGGGCGAGCCATTCATCACGGATGCTATGTTGAAAGGCCGCCAGGGCTTCCACAGCTGGCCAATCAACGATCTGGTTCTTTTTAGTTAAGAACCTAGTCCAGAATTTCCTAGCTGACTCACTGGGCTGTTGAACTATGTGACTTAAGTCATCGGCATTCGGAGGTCAGACATATGTACCTTGGAAGTTGTCGAGGAAGGCATCTTCCAAGTCCTCCCAGCTGCCAATGGAGTTTTCAGGCAGACTGTTCAACCAGTGTCGAGTTGGTCCCTTGAGTTTTAGCGGGAGGTATTTGATGGCGTGAAGATCATCACCGCGGGCCATATGAATATGGAGAAGAAAATCCTCAATCCATACCGCGGGGTCTGTTGTCCCATCATATGACTCGATGTTCACGGGTTTAAACCCTTCCGGGAATTCATGTTCCATTACTTCATCAGTGAAGCAAAGGGGGTGTGCGGCGCCTCTATATTGAGCCAAGTCGCGACGTAGCTCGGATGGAGTTTGTCTGTGGTTTTTGGCCCGGACGTGGTTATATTTGTCACGTCCGGCCGGGTGGCCATCATCGCGCATCGAGGCACGCCCTCACGATCCATAGATCGATCTGGTCTGACCTGCTCTATATTCCAGGTCATGCCGTAGGTCATATGTATATCCACGAGTTGTTGTGTCTCTGTTTTTACGGTGAGGTAGTGCGGGCTGTTCTTGAGGCTCGAGTTGCCGCTTTGTCTCGGCCACGTGGTGGTCGGTCAACCGCATTATGTGCTGGTAGGACGGGCTCCAGTGCCTCGTCATCGAACCCGGGTAGCAATTTGCGCTTCGGGTAACTTTTGGTTGGCCACCCGAGGCCGTATTCTTCAGCTGCTAGGACATTAGTCCATCTATCGTTGAGCAGATCTTGATCAGCTTGAAGCTGCTGCTGCTTCTTTTTCAGGCTCCTTGAAGTGGCTCTTAGCCGACACTTTAAGCGCTCCTGATGGACGGGCTCCTCAGGCACTATATAGTCTTTGTCGCCGACGCTCACCTCGTCCTCGGAGAGCGGAAGGTAGTTACTGTCCTCCAAGTCTTCATTCATGGCCTATTCATCACGGCTAACTTGCCCATCTTCCCATTCGTCCTGTTCGGAGGTTTGCTCAATGGGGTCTTTATTGTTTTCGGCACCGTCCGGAGTATTATTTTCTCCTGTGTCGATATTGCTATTTTTTCCACGGCGTGGTTTAGAGAGCCGCCACTGACGTCGGTGCTTTGGCTGTATCTCAAGAGGTTTATCCACAACTGGATCCTCCTCATTGTTGTCGTTGTTTTCTTTGGGTGTATCCACCATGTATACGTCATACGTGGAGGTGGCTATCCAACGCCCTGTAAGCGGTGGTTTTTGTGCCTGCTCCTCTCCGGCATCATCGTCCATACCGTCGATGTCTTCGGAGCCGTAATCGAGCATGTCGGTTAAGTCATCGATAGTGGCTATGAAGTGGGTGGTGGGTGGGAAGCGAAATTCTCCGTGATCAGCTTCCAGTTCAAGCCGGATATAGTTCGGCTGAGAGTCCCCTGACAAGGAGAGAGCTTTTAATGAGGTTAGCACATCACCTAAAGGTGTGTGCCGAAAGATGTCCGCGGAGCTGAACTCAACGATCGGTGCCTGATCAGGTTCGATGGGCACGGACGCATGCTGTTCGGAACCTATGATCGGAGGCGAATCCGAGGTTCCGTTGACACAAGCCTCGCTCGAGGTTGGATCTATGTGCGGCTCTAACGCTGCTGAGTCTGCGGCTTCCGCGACGGGGTTGAGCTTCCCCTCCTCGTACAGCGCAATCTGTTCCGGATTTAGGGCTAGAGCAGTTACAGGCGCTATCTCCTGGGCACGGTCCGATGAAAGATTTAAGTCATGTTCATCGTGGTGGCAGCGAGAGGCTATCATGGGCTCGAATCGAGCGGTGATCAAGTCTCTGTGGATATCGGCAACATAATTCAAGCTTCCAAACCTGACCTGATGGCCAGGGGCGTAGCTGTCGATCTGCTTTAGATGGCCAAGCGAGTTGGCCCACAGTGTGAAGCCGCCAAATACGAAGATCTGTCCAGAGAGGAAAACCTCCGCCTGCACTACATTGTTGTAGATGATTGACGGAGCCATCAAACTTTTTGGTGACGACACAGTAGAACTCTCGATGAAAGCACTAATGTCGGTGTCATAACCGGTGAATCTCGGGTAGGGGGTCCCGAACTGTGCGTCTAAGGTCGATGGTGACAGGAGGCGAGGGACACGATGTTTACCCAGGTTCGGGCCCTCTCTATGGAGGTAATACTCTACTTCCTGCTTGATTGATCTTGATGAATATGAGTATTACAAGAGTTGATCTACCATGAGATCGTAATGGCTAAAACCCTAGAAGTCTAGCATGTATGATTATAATTACCTCTATGGACTAAACCCTCCAGTTTATATAGACATCGGAGGGGGATAGGGTTGTACAAAGTCGGTTACAGAGAAAGGAATCTTCATATCCGAGCGTCAAGCTTGCCTTCCACGCAAAGGAGAGTCCCATTCGGACACGGGTGAGAGTCTTCGGTCTTGTATCTTCACAACCCATCAGTCCGGCCCATGCCAACAGGCCAGACGCTTGAGGACCCCTTAATCCAGGACTCCCTCAGCGACCAATGTGCCTCAGTATGGAACTAACCTAAGGGCCTCACCTCAACCCACTGGAACTCTCTACGTGACATACCCTCTACCCCTAGGTCTCGTTATCTGCTCACACCCACACATACCAACATAGACACCACACAAACTATTTCTTCTCATGCCTCTATCCCCTCCCCCCTTGCATGGACACACTCAAGGGCATCTCTCGCCATGACATCCTATTTGTCTCTCTATCTCTAGACCTCTCTCATTTATCGTGATATCTCTCCCTCATCGCCCTCCTCCGCCAACCCCTCTATCCATGACTCTCTCGAATATTTACACATACCCTCTCTAGGCCCTGCCAAATACGTCAACTACACATTCACACATGTTACATCTTATCATGTACACTATTGATCTAAAAATCCCTCTCTTCACTTTTATTTCGCATACAACATTCCTGTTGAATAAAAACCCACACAAATTGTGGTCAAAATTTTATTTTAGATACATATATACAACATTACAAAGTTATATGGAGTACGAAAGTTAATTTGTTGCATGGTGCACCCAATGATATTTATTCCGCATTGTGAATTTCTATATTTTTATACTATATATGAAGTTAGTCATAATAAAGATAAACAAAGAGCATCTCTCCATCGCACACATCCCTCTACGCCCCTTTCACGTATGCACACGAACAATATCTAGGCCCTCTAAAAGTACTCCCCTAGCACATTCACACATGTTTCATCATTCTCTCACGATATATACAACGACAATCACTATATTTGAAGCGAAAGATGTTGGAAATATGCCCTAGAGGCAATAATAAAATGGTTATTATTATATTTAATTGTTCATGATAATTGTCTATTATTCATGCTATAATTGTATTAACCGGAAACCGTAATACATGTGTGAATGCATAGACTACAACATGTCCCTAGCGAGCCTCTAGTTGACTAGCTCGTTGATCAATAGATGGTTGTGGTTTCTTGACCATGGACATTGGATGTCGTTGATAACGGGATGACATCATTAGGAGAATGATGTGATGGACCAGACCCAATCCTAAGCATAACACAAGATCGCGCAGTTCGTTTGCTAGAGCTTTTCTAATGTCAAGTATCATTTCCTTAGACCATGAAATTGTGCAACATCCGGATACCATCATAACGAGCTCAATGTGACTGGGTGGCTATAAAGGTGCACTACAGGTATATCCGAAAGTGTCTGTTGGGTTGGCACGAATTGAGACTGGGATTTGTTACACCGTATGACAGAGAGGTATCTCTGGGCCCACTCGGTAATGCATCATCATAACGAGCTCAATGTGACTAATGAGTTAGCATAGAGATCATGTGTTATGGAATGAGTAAAGAGACTTGCCAATAACGAGATTGAACAAGATATAGGGATACCAACGACCGGATATCGGGCAAGTAGCATACCGATGGACAAAGGGAATTGTATACGAGATTGATTGAATCCCCGACATCGTGGTTCATCCAATGAGATAATCGTGGAACATGTGGGAGCCAATATGGGTATCCAGACCTGCTATTGGTTATTGGCCGGAGAGGTATCTCAGCCATGTCTGCATGGTTCCCAAACCCGTAGGGTCTACACACTTAAGGTTCGGTGATGCTAGAGTTGTAATGGGAATTGTATGTGGTTACCGGAAGTTGTTCGGAGTTGGGGATGAGATCCCGAACGTCATGAGGAGTTCTGGAATGGTCCAGGGGTAAAGATTTATATATGTGAAGTCCGATTTTGGCCACCAGAAAATGTTCGGGATCTTTTGGTATTGTACCGGGAAGGTTCTAGAAGGTTCCAGAGTGGGGCCCACCTGCATGGGGGACCCACATGAACCCACACCCCTGTTCAAGGCGCACCAAAACCCCCCTTAGAAGGAATAAGATCATATCCCAAAGGGATAAGATCAAGATCCCTAAAAGGGGGGATAACAATCGGTGGGGAAGGGAAAGGATGGGATTGCATTCCTCCCACCTTTGCCAATGCCCCAATGGACTTGGAGGGCAAGAAACCAGCCCCTCCAACCCTATATATATAGTGGGGAGGCCCATGGGAGCTACACCCCTTGCTCTTGGCGCAGCCCTCCTCCTCCAACTCCTCCTCCTCTGTTGAGCGTAGCGAAGCTCTGCCGGAGAACCACGAGCTCCACCACCATGCCGTCTTGCTGCCAGAGTTATCCCTCAACTTCTCCTCTGCCCTTGCGGGATCAAGAAGGAGGAGACGTCCCCGGGCTGTACGTGTGTTGAACATGGAGGCGCCGTCCGTTCGATTCTTGGGTCAGATCTTCCATGATTTGAATCTCCATGAGTATGACTCCATCAACCGCATTCCTGTAACGCTTCCGCTTAGCGATCTTCAAGGATATGAAGATGCACTCCCTCTCTCTCATTCCTAGCATGTCCTAGATTGATCTTGGTGACACGTAGGAAAATTTTGAATTATTACTACGTTCCCCAACAATGGTATCAGAGCTAGGTCTATGCGTAGATTCTATGCACGAGTAGAACACAAGTAGCTGTGGGTGATGATTTGTTCAATTTGCTTACCGTTACTTCCAATCTTGATTCGGCGGCATTGTGGGATGAAGGGGCTCGGACCGACCTTACACGTATGCTTACGTGAGACAGGTTCCATCAACTGACATGCACTTGTTGCATAAGGTGGCTAGCGGGTGTCTGTGTCTCCCAGTTTAGTCGGATCGGATTCGATGAAGTGGGTCCTTATGAACGGTAAAAAGCAATTAGCATATCACCGTTGTGACTTTTGCGTAGGGAAGAAACGTTCTTGCTAGAAACCCATACAGCCACGTAAAACATGCAACAACAATTAGAGGACGTCTAACTTGTTTTGCTGTGTGACGTGATATGGCCAAAAGGATGTGATGAATTATATATGTGATGGATGAGATTGATCATGTTCTTGTAATAGGAATCATGACTTGCATGTCGATGAGTATGACAACAAGCAGGAGCCATAGGAATTGTCTTAATTTATTATATGAGTTGCGTGTCAATGAAAATGCCATGTAATTACTTTACTTTATTGCTAACCGCTAGCCATAGTAGTAGAAGTAATAGTTGGCGAGACAACTTCATGAAGACACGATGATGGAGATCATGATGATGGCGATCATGGTGTCATGCCAGTGACGATGGTGATCATGCTGCGCCTCGAAGATGGAGATCAAACGCGCAAGATGATATTGGCCATATCATGTGACTTTATGATTTGCATGTGATGTTTATGCTGTTTACATCTTATTTTATTAGAACGACGGTAGCATAAATAAGATGATCCCTCACTAAAATTTCAAGAAATGTGTTCCCCCTAAGTGTGCACCGTTGCGAAGGTTCGCTTTTTCGAAGCACCACGTGATGATCGGCTGTGATAGATTCTAAAGTTCAAATACAACGGCTGTAAGCTAGATTTACACATGTGAAACACATAGGATTGACTTGACGAGCCTAGCATGTGCAGACATGGCCTCGTAACAAAAGAGACCGAAAGGTCAAACATGAGTCATATAGTAGATGTGATCAACATGGAGATGTTCACCGTTGATGACTATCCCGTCTCACGTGATGATCGGGCACGGCCTAGTCGATTCGGATCATGTATCACTTAGATAAATAGATGGATGTCTATTTGAGTGGGAGTTCATTAAATAATTTGATTAGATGAACTTAATTATCATGAACTTAGTCTAAAATTGTCTTTACAATCTATCCTGTAAATCCAATGGCCCATGCTAATGATGCCCTCAACTTCAACGCGTTCCTAGAGAAGACCAAGCTAAAAGACGATGGTAGAAACTATACGGATTGGGTCCGTAACTTGAGGATCATCCTCATAGCTGCCAAGAAAGCATATTTCCTTAAAGCACAGCTAGGTGACGCACCCATTTTCCCAGCAACTCAAGACGTTACGAACGCTTGGCAATTGCGTAGTGATGATTACTTGGTTCAGTGCAGCATGCTTTACAGCTTAGAACTGGGGATCCAAAAGCGTTTTGAGCAACACAGAGCATATGAGATGTTCCAAGAGCTAAAAATGGTTTTCCAAGCTCATGCCCAGGTTTAGAGATATAAAGTCTCCGAAAAGTTCTACAGTTGTAAGATGGAGGAAAATAGTTATGTCAGTGAGCATATACTCAAAAAGTCTGGGTTGCACAACCACTTGTCTCAACTAGGAGTTAATCTTCCAGATGACTCGTTCATTGACAGAATCCTCTAGTCGCTTACACCAAGCTACAAGAGCTTTGTGATGAACTATAATATGCAAGGGATGGAGAAGTCCATTCCTGAGTTATATTCAATGCTGAAATCAGCGGAGGTGCAAATCAAAAAGGAACATCAAGTGTTAATGGTGAATAAGACCACTAGTTTCAAGAAAGCAAGGGAAAGAAGAACTTCAAGAAGGACAGCAAGGGAGTTGCCGGACCCGGTAAGTCAGTTGCTGGGAAGAAGAAGCCAAAGAATGGACCCAAGCCTAAGACTGAGTGCTTTTATTGCAAGGGAAATGGTCACTGGAAGCGGAACTGCCCCAAGTACTTAGTGGATAAGAAGGCTGGCAACACCAAAGGTATATATGATATACATGTTATTGATGTGTACCTTACTAGCGCTTGTAATAGCTCCTGGGTATTTGATACCGGTGCGGTTGCACATTTGTAACTCAAAACAGGAGCTGTGGAATAAGCGGAGACTGGCAAAGGACGAGGTGACGATGCGCGTCGGGAATGGTTCCAAGGTCGATGTGATCGCTGTTGGCACGCTACCTCTACATCTACCTTTGGGATTAGTTTTAAACCTCAATAATTGTTATTTAGTACTAGCTTTGAGCATGAACATTGTATCTGCATCTCGTTTAATGCGAGATGGATACTCATTTAAATCTGAGAATAATGGTTGTTCAATTTGTATGTGAGATATGTTTTATGGTCATGCCCTGTTGGTTAATGGTTTATTTTTATTGAATCTCGAACATGATACACATATTCATAGTGTGAATGCCAAAAGTTGTAAGGCTAATAATGGTAGTACCACATACTTGTGGCACTACCGCCTTGGTCACATTGGTGTCAAACGCATGAAGAAACTCCATGCAGATGGACTTTGGCAGTCTCATGATTATGAGTCATTTGACACGTGCGAACATTGCCTGATGGGAAAAATGACCAAGACTCCGTTCTCCAGAACAATGGAGCGACCAACCAACTTAATGGAAATGTCGGCGTCCTGGACTTGGGGGGTATCTAGTCCTTCCTGCCTGCGGCCCACCACGTGGCTCCATCGACGGCCTAGTACGTCCTAGCTTCATCACCAACTCCACAAGACCCTCGCGAGGGGCCAAGCCTCGCGAGGCGGACGGCGCCAAGACCCCCGAAGGAAGTGGCCTCCTCAGGAGGGCTCCTGAGGGGCGGAGAGTTCTATGCAGCTACCTCATGAGGTTTAGTTGACGTGAACCATGACGACCATGGCCAGGCGGGCGCCAGGCGAGTGCAGAGTGCAGGTTTCCTCTTCGGTGCAAGGGAGGCAAGCCACAGGCGCGGAGTCCCGAAGAATCATCCAAAGGTTTCCATTCTGGTGCAACAAGACCAAGACCGCCAGGACGGCTGGACGGAGGTCATCACAGAGCCCACCGCAACGGCACGACTAGAGGCTTTTTGCAGGAGAAGACTACTTTTGTCAGGATAGATTGTACTACTTGTCCCCTTTCAAATCCCACTGTTGTGGAATCACTTCCTGCTCATATTTGGGAAGTGGACCAAGGCCACTAAATATAGGACTTAGCCACCACCATAGAGGAAGACCGAAAAACCAGAACAAGTAGAACACCACACCAGCTCAAGAACACATCACCTCCTGAGGCTTGTTCATCCTTTGTACTAGTTCGTCCATAGCCCCTCGAGGAAATCCACCACACCACACTGGATTAGGGTATTACACCACAACGGTGGACCGAACCAGTATAAATTTCTGTCTTTGCGTCTCTTTGAGCTCGATGCGCTAGGCTAGGGAGGATCGCGAGTAGGCAGGCTAGGGAGGTTGAGATCTCCGCATGCACCCCAGAGTTCGAACCTCTCAAGGATTGCCGGATCCCGAAATCCGACATTTGTGTTCCAGGTAGGGGTGCATCGGATCCTCTCGTCCGTCGTTCGATCCGTCTCTGCTCCGTCATCTCCATGGTCGACGCGCGCAGGGATCGCACCGAGCGTCGAGCTGCGATCGCCGCTTGCGTTGCTCAGACGGCTCGGCTGTGCCCGCCGCGCTCCTTCTCCACTGGTCAACGGCACCACGGGCCCTGCAGGCCACGAGCAGCAAGCTTCATCGCTGCACCCATTGGTGCACCATGACGGGTGCACTGCTACTTCGTCACTGACCCCAGCAGCTTCGTCCTCCCACGCGTGCCCCGGCTAGGTGGACGCGTAGGCCGCTCTGCTCACGGTGCGGGAGCTTCTTCGGTATCGTCCGGTGGGTGATCTCTACGAGGAATGGCTCGAGTGTATCGCCGAGCTCACCAGCATCACGCACGGGGGCTCTGACGGGCTGGCTCGCTTGCTGCCTCAGCAACCACCTGCAATGGGTGGCGTCGCGCATGAGGCTCCTCCTCCGCCTCCGGCCCGGGGCGCCATCATAGAGGCAAGGCTTATGGATCCACGGCACGACCCGCAGCGCCCGGCGCCGGCTCGGGACGACGTGAGCTGCCAGGTGGTGCAACGTCCCCAAGGAGAAGCACGCGTGCTTCCAGCACCCCAGCACCATGTCACGCCCAATATGCGACCCTCTCCAAGAGGAACTCGAAGGTCCCACCAAGGATAGACCCGGATATTGAAACGCTTTTGCAAGGTGGATATCATTACATCAACATTACATAATAGATGGGGATACATTCAAGGCATACAAATGCCGCAAGAATACATCAATACATCATACATAAGATCAACATCCGGCTACGGATGAAACACAAATAGAAACTCAAACGACATCCACCCTGCTAGCCCAGGCTGCCGACCTGGAACCTATCCCCTGATCGAAGAAGAAGCAGAAGAAGAACTCCAAAACAAGCAAACATCGCTCTCGCGTCATGATCATCACATAACCTGTACCTGCAACTCTTGTTGTAGTAATCTGTGAGCCACGAGGACTCAGCAATCCCATTACCATGGGTATCAAGACTAGCAAAGCTTAATGGTAAAGGAAGGGGTAAAGTGGCGAGGTTGCAGCAGCGACTAAGCATATATGGTGGCTAACATACGCAAATAAGAGCGAGAAGAGAAGCAAAGGAACGGTCGTGAAGTTAACAATGATCAAGAGGTGATCCTGAACTCCTACTTACGTCATACATAACCCAAAACCGTGTTCACTTCCCGGACTCCGCCGAAAAGAGACCATCATGGCTACACACACGGTTGATGCGTTTTAATTCGAATCTGGTTTCAAGTTATCTACAACCGGACATTAACAAATTCCCATCTGCCACATAACCGCGGGCACGGCTCTCGAAAGTTTATACCCTGCAGGGGTGTCCCAACTTAGCCCATCACAAGGTTTCACGGTCAACGAAGGATATTCCTTCTCCCAGGAAGACCCGATCAGTCTCGGAATCCCGGTTTACAAGACATTTCGACAATGGTAAAACAAGTCCAGCAAGACCGCCCAATGCGTCGACATCCCGATAGGAGCTACACATATCTCGTTCTCAGGGCAACACCGGATGAACACTACGTACAACTAAAACCAGACCTCAAGTTTCCCCGAGGTGGCGCTGCAAGTGGCTCTAGTTTGGACCAACA
>NC_041385.1:299145774-299228112 GCF_002162155.2 Triticum dicoccoides | reverse complement strand
TTGAGAGCGCGACTCCCAAGGGAAAATTAGGTGGTGGTGAGGCAAATGGTGAAACCAAGGTTGGGCCTTGCTGGAGGAGTTTTATTCAAAGCGAACTGTCAAGGGGGTCCCATAAATCACCCAACTGTGTAAGGAACGCAAAATCAAGGGCATAACACTGGTATGACGGAAACTAGGGCGGCAAGAGTGGAACAAAACACCATGCATAAGGCCGACTCTTCCACCCTTTACCAAGTATATAGATGCATTAATTAAATAAGAGATATTGTGATATCCCAACATAATCCTGTCCACCTTGGAGCAATCTTAAACTTCACCTGCAACTAAGAACGCCATAAGAGGGGCCGAGGAAAAGTGGTAACATAGCCAAGCAATGGTTTGCTCGGAAGGGTGAAAAGGTTAGAGGCTGACCTGGCAATTTGGGAGGCTTGATCAACAAGAGATAGGTAGCGCAACAAAGCGATAGAACGAAGCAACTAGCATAGCAATGATAGTAGTGAGATCCAAGGTGACGGTCATCTTGCCTTAAATCCTGCTAGGAAGAAGAACGAGTCCATGAAGAAGACGAACGGATGAAGCCGAAGCAAGCGTAGACGAACGAATCCTCACGATCGCAACAAAACAGGAACTGTCGAGAAGAAGCACACAACATGGTAAACACACCAAACATAAACATGACATGATGCTCAACCAAGTATGATGCAAGACAAGACTACATGAATCTACTCATGGCAAGAGATGATGCATACAAGAACAACACATCAAAGCAAGGTTAAATGAGGCCGGAAAGAACATATAACAATTCCGGTAAGTCCTCATATGCAAGTTTAGAAATAGGTCCAGAACTGAATAAACCTTATGTTCAAGTTGTTAAACAGCAAGTTTAGATGCGCCAAGATGATCTACACGAGATTCTAGTCAAATTACATATATAGTTCATTTAATTCGGAGCTACGGCCTAGAAGATATGAGCATAACAAGTTAAACATGGCATTGATGCAAAATGCATACAAACATCAAGCAAACACTCTCAAAACATGGATGCAACATGATAATATGTAACTTCATGCAAAGTCAAGCAAGTTTCATATAGAGCACACTAAAAAAGGAGCAACGGTTCAACACATACACATGAAACAAGTTTAAAGGACAAGCTGTCCAAAACAGCAACTAGGCATCTAGCAAGCATCAAAACAATATGCTACACACCTCAACATAAGAACAAAAGGTATGGTCTTGAAGTACAGGTAAAGCATGACAACACATGAACACTGAGCTATCTCCAGAAATCAATATAACATGCTCAAAAGGACATGGCAAGATTGCAAATAATAACAGTTCACAGACTTAGCAGAAATAACATCAGGTTGCAATGTTTAGGGCTATCAAACAACATGTTACAGGAACTTATCATGGCAAACAAAGCATGGCATGCTATTACTAAAGACAAAGAACAAAACTCCCTTACTGAACTAATTCTAAAGATCAACAGAAAAGATGGTATCATCCATGCAAACATGGCAAATGATATGACAGATTTATACATGGCAGGAACAACATTAAGTAGGCATGTTGGTGAGCTTGTACCACTCACCACAGAGCAATACATGACATGGCAAGGTGACCAACAGTAAGATGGCATAATTATGAAGCTAAAAATGGCAAGATAAAGTTCATATAATGCTTGGATCACTATCAACAATCATGGCAATATTTAATTTAATGTTAACAGGATGAGAGCCACATTATTTAGCAAGTTTGGAGAAAGATAACAACAAGTTAAAGAGGGCTATAAATTTAAACAGGGGCATCACTTGATAAAGCATGACATGTATAACAAAACATCCTTAGTGAATATCTCCAGATTATGCATAGAATGACTTCTAGCAGCAGGTTTACATAGCATCATGATATAGCAGATTCAGACTAGCAAAACTGTAACAACAAGTACCCTACTTCATGAGCTTGATGCACTCACCACATGGAACACAAAAATACATGGATTGCACCACTGTAAATATGGCATGATGTAGCTCAAAACTCATGTAGACATCAAGCTCATAGGATGCACACACAAAATGCAATGAAAAAGACAAAACAACAAGTTCTGTTAACAGACAGCAGTTAACAACATATAGCACTTGCAACGATGATTTGGGCACCAAGATGAACTCAAATGAACATGCCACAATGGAATAAAGTGTAGAGAAACTCATGGTGAACATTTTGATATATTACACGCACAAAATGGTGCAGTACACATGGAGTTACAGCAGGTCAAAGTTAGCAACAGAATGCAAATATTTTAGGGACTTGGAGAAAAATCACCTCCGCGAAAGTCAACGCGGGACGAAGGGATCCGGGGACGCAGGACGCTGTTTGGTTCAGCGAACGGGTGGATCTAATCCAGGTTGGCACGGACTTCGAGGTTCGCCGGGGAGCTCGCCGGAGTTGGCCGAGGAGAGGTCCGGCGAGGCGGGGACGGGGCGCTCCGGGCGGATCTCGCCGGATCCGGCCCGGGGAGGCGGCGCGGCGACCTTCGGTGGTGCGGAAGCTGTGTGACGGTGGGTACCGCGGCGGGGACGGCACCCACCGGCGGTGGAGGCGAAGGCGGCGGGGCACCGGAGGACGACGGCGGGCGCGGCGAAGGGCGTCCGGCGGCGCAGGGAGGTGGAGCCAGGCGGCGGGCGGGAGGATCTTGGGCGGCGCGAGGGCACGCCTGGTAGGAGGCGGGGCGCGGCCGGTGGGGTTCGATGGTGGCGGAGCGAACCGGCGGCGGGGCAGCTACGAGGTCCGAGGTGGCGCTCGGCGGTGGGAAGCGCGCGGGGGCGGCGCGGGACGGTTCGGGCCCTGACATGCGAGCGGAGGCGGCACGCGGGCTCGCGGGGGCCGGATCTAGGCCCCGCGGGCCGCGCGGTGGTGGGAGGCGGCGGCTACAGGTGGCGCGATGTGGTTGGCTGCGGGCGTCGGCGGTGGACGTGTCCGGCACGGCGTGAACGTGTCCGGCGCGCGGAGGCAGAAGAAGGCTAGGTTAGGGTTGATTTTGATCCGAAATTTCGGGGGAGGGTGTGTTTAAATTGGTAGAGGGAGCTAGGAAACTCCAAATGGAGTGCAGTTTTCGCCCACACGATCGTGATCGAACGACCGAGAGCATGGAGGGGGTTTGCATGGGTTATTGGGCAACTTTGGAGGGGTGTTGGGCTGCACACAAAAGTGGCCTTTACGGTTCCCCAGTTAACCGTTGGAGCATCAAACGACCTGCAAATGGCACGAAACTTGACAGGCGGTCTACGGGTGGTATACCAAGGCCGCTTGGCAAATCTCAGTCCATTCCAACAATGTTTAACACCCGCTCACAATAAGAGACAAAAGGGGAACACCGGAGGACATAGGAGTGTCGGATTGCAAAACGGACAACGGGGAAAATGCTCGGATGCATGAGACGAACACGTATGCAAAATGAGATGCACATGATGACATGGAAAAATGCAACACACAAGCAAATGACATGGCAACGACAGCAAATAACTGGCGGACACCTGGCGCATCAGATCCGGGGCGTTACACACCAGGGTCGCGACCCTCCACAGGAGGTGGCAGAGCGCGTGCACCAGGACCATGATCTACCCCCTCGACGACCTCCGGTGGCCATGGCAGGATGCCGCTCGTTCACTGTAGAGCTCCGCAACGTCGTCTAGCGGAGCAAGTTCAAGCCTGACCCGCCTCCATGCTAGGACGGTACCGCAGACCCCACCGAGTTCCTACAGCTCTACGAGCTAAGCATCGAGGCGGCCAACGGCGACAAGAAGATCATGGCAAACTGGTTCCCGATGGCCCTCAGGGAAGGCATGCGTTCTTGGCTCCTGAACCTGACCAAGGGATCGATTTCTTCCTAGAGGAGATGCGCAGCTGCTTCATCGCCAACTTCCAGGGCACCCGCGACCGTCCGCCGGCCGCGGGCGACCTGCGCCGCATCAAGCAGCAATCTGGAGAGACCCTGCATAAGTATATCTAGCGCTTCAACAATGTCC
The DNA here is from genome assembly GCF_002162155.2 of Triticum dicoccoides. Classification (NCBI taxonomy): domain Eukaryota; kingdom Viridiplantae; phylum Streptophyta; class Magnoliopsida; order Poales; family Poaceae; genus Triticum; species Triticum dicoccoides. The sequence goes on along the minus strand of NC_041385.1, from coordinate 299,224,081 downwards.
GCCTCAAGATTCCCATGGTGTCTGACGAGGCCATCATCTCCGCGTTCACTGATGGCATCCACGATGTCAAGATGAAGGAGGAGCTAGCCATTCACGAGGACCTCTGTATCGCTTTGGAGATGTTCAACATGGAAAACAAGTGTGCAAGGGCTGAGGAGGGACGCCTCTCCCTCCTCGAGCTCCCCGATGCTGATCCAGAAGACAAGAAGACCAAGAACAAGGACACGAAGCGCAAGGGGCCATCCGTGCTTGGGGCCGAGCAAGAGACCAAGCACGGCTGTGACCACCCTGAGTCATCCAAGGGCAAGCGGCCGTTCTACGCCTTCCAAAACGTCTACAGCCACAACACCAGCGACTGCTAGGAGCTTAGGGCTCTTTGCGACGGCTGCCTCGGTCGACGCCCCGAGCGCAACGATTGAAGCTACGGTCGCGGAGGTGGCCGAGGTGGAGGACGGTGGGATGGACGCGACCGTTGTTAGGAGTGGTGCAACTAGCCTCGTGAGGACCGCTGGCAGGACTAGCCTCGCCAGGGCAACTGGAGGGAGCAGCCTCGTGAGGACCGCCCTCAGGGCAATGCGGCTTTGCCTCCTTTGCCTCCACCGCCGAGAAGGAACGAAGATCACCACCAAGACGACGGGGCTGGGGGCTTCCAGGAGCCACGGGCCATCGCCTGCATCTCGGGCGGCTCACAAGCCCCAGCTTCCCACCATGTCTTCAAGCAGTTTGCGCGCGAGGTGAATGCAGCGCTCCCCAAGCTTGAAGTAACTTGCCCTCTCAAGTGGTCCAAGTGCGCCATCACTTTCGATACCTCAGACCGGTTCAAGTGCACGGCGACAGCTGGCGCGCTCCCCATGCTCTGCTCCCCTGTCATTAGCAACGTGACCGTCACCAAGACTCTCATCGATGGCGGAGCATGGCTCAATGTTCTCTCCGTCCAGACGTTCGACAGACTCCAAGTACCTTACTACCAGTTGTACCCCACCAAGCCATTCTCAGGAGTGATCGACGGATCGACACACTGATCGGGCAGGTTCGCCTCCCAGTCACCCTCGGCGAGCGAAACAACTACCGCACCGAGCTCATTAACTTGGAGTCTGTCGAACGTCTGGAAAAGTTCATGGCGGCCACACACCACGGCATCCGCCTGCCCTACAATGCCATCCTAGGGTACCCAGCACTGGAAAAGTTCATGGCGGCCACACACCACGGCTACAACGTCCTCAAGATGCCAAGGAGTGGCGGCATCATCACGGTCGCCTACCAAGAAAAGGATGTGGTGTGCTCTCTCGAGCGAGCCTTCCAGGTTGCAACAGTTGAGAACCTAGAAGACGAAGATGGCGCCCTCCCTCCTGGGGTTGCGCCCAAGACAAAGAAGCTACAGCAGGGCCAGGGGTCTTGTGAGGGAGCATCACTCGAGGACGCAGCGCTGAGTCTCGCATCTCCAAACGCGGCACCTTCACCCATCGCATAGGAAGGCGCGCCCGACGCCCCACTCAGGCTGGGCTTAGGGGCTCTCTTTTCGAGGGCCTCTGATCTAGCCAATGTCGTGAGAGCGGCGCTCGGGCACCATGTGGAAGCGCTCTTTAGAGCACGCTTCCCAGGAGATGGCAGCAGGCGTGAGACACCAGGCGTTCAGGAGTTCATCAGCAAGTCAATCGAGGAGATTCAGGAAGGAAGGGTTGTACAAGGCGATCGTCGCCTGTCGCGAGGCGGAGCTCACCGCCCTAGCGAGGGTAAAGAGTTTTGCGTCTTCATCGACATCCCTGGGCTCAACACGGCCGCGTCTCGGCAGCTCATGTGTCCGTCTCATGTCGGACGATGCAAGGGTCCGCCTCACAGCAACTTCCGCATGCCTTTCGGCCTGGCGGGCACGGCTGAGGCGTTCCAGCGCTGCGTGAGGGACGCTCAGGCAGCCTGCGAGGCCAGGCACCAGGCGATCCTGGTGGAGATGTAGGAGCACCTTCAGGAGCCTCCTGGTCCCTTCGAGCTTCCCGAGGCTCGGCACCGGAGCGACTTCAGCAACACGCATTTTTTGGCTACTTCAACAATTTTTCAGCAACGGTACCAGGTGACATCTCCCTAGTTCGTTCAGTTTGGGGGTGCCCCTCGGGCTGCATCATCCCCAGGCCGTGTGGGTCCGTCCCTGCGGCATGTATTGTTTTGCATTCACCAGGACTATCTAATCGTTTATGTGAATTTATCTATGATCGTCACCTCGTGGCCACCGCCTCACGCCCTTTGTGCGTTCTAGCTAACGCCATTCCCGCATCACTGCACGATACTCACGTCGGCACGGTGCTTGTGCTTGGGTCCGTCCCTGCAACGCTGATAAACCCGGGGATCGAGCTCTGGTTCGCGGCCTGCCTCACACGGTCGTCGGTGCCTCTGCCTCATGCCCCTGGGGTCCTCGGCCTTCTTTGTCATCTAACCTGCAGGTTCACCCTGCAATGAGCCGAAGGTCAGCCCGGACAACCACCGTCTAGCCTCGCGAGTCGCTTGCACATTAAGGGGGGGGGGTCTCCCGAGCATCGCGTCTCGTGAGCTCCTACTGGCTCTCCAGCCCTCACCCCCTGGCCTTCACCACGGCATCGCGACCTGGCATACCATCGGTGGCTGAGCTTGCTCGAGGGCCGGATCCCGAGGACGTAGAGCACTTTTGCAAGCGAGGTAGGAGGGTGGCCAATGCAAGCTGCACCTGATGGTACCACAAGCGCAATAGCAAGTATCACCTCCCAAACGGACTCGGACGACAAAAAGTTAAGTCTCGGCTTGCTACGGCACCAGTTTTGCTCCACACGCCCCGCCTCGCAGTTCCACTTGGGCGGTTCAGCTCCCCTTTTCGATTTTCTGTGCAGTTGCTTGCACGCCAAAGGGGACCTCGTGAGCATCGCGTCTTATGAGCTCTTACCGGACCTTGGGCCGCTCACTTCCTATCCTTTACCACGGCATCACGACTTGGAATACTAGTAACGGCTAAAGCCTGCCTGGGGACTGGGTCCTGCTGGCGTAGAGCACCACGTTGCCTTGAGAAAAGAAAAGGGAGGAACCTAGCCGAACCGGAATATGCGGCATTCATCGCAAAATCAAAAGAAATGGCATTGACATTAAATACATTCCAATCCTTACAAGCCCACGGGGGCTGATCTCCATTCTGCGCAGGGAAGGCAACTACTAGGTCCTACAACATCGCCGACAGCGCCGAGCGGCAACCGCAGCAGCATTCTGGCCTCGACGGGAGCTTGGCGACATGTACCTGTCGTCGCTCGACTCCAGAGAATCACTAGGCTCAGGAGAGTCACTGGATTCCCAGGAGTCGTCACTTCTGCTGGACGAAGCGCTGAAGGGGGGCAGCGGCATATCCAGCACCCACTATGGCATCCCTCGAGATGTCTCCTCCGGGGCAGCACTCCAGCCGCTCGCCCCGCTTGTTGAAGACCTTGAAGAACATGGTGGCCATACCATCATACTTTAAGTGGATCACTAGGGCTCCCTCTGCGCGGCAAGCCCGGGCGATCTCGCCCCATCCTCGTGTCATGAAGACGTCTCTAGGTGGCACCACCTCAACTTCAGCCCCGGTGGCCAAGCTGCGGCACCCTGCATGGTGCAGCCACAGCTCCACCGGTCCCCTCGGAGGCAACTCACGGGCGAAGAACCACAGGAGTCAGATCTAGGTGTCGGGAGGCATCGCCGCCCGCACCACAAACTCGCGCGAGCTCCCCTCAGCCTGGGTCCGTGGTGCGGCCAGCAGGGCAATGGCGGCACTACCTTCCCCATCAGGCGCCGCGCAGCGGCGCGCTCTATCATCTTTAGCGCGGGCGTATAGGGGGAGATTGAAACACGGCGGAGGCCTAGATTTAGAAGGCCTATCCACCTCTCGCCCCATGCAGGCTTCGTCACGAAGGCGGATTCGTTTCTTTGTCGGGAGAGGGCCGGGCCCCACCCTAGGGGCCTTCCCCTTCTCTGCCATGGAGAACCTCCTGATTGGTGCCATGGAAGCAAGGTGGAGAATAGAAGAAGCAGGCGGGAGCAAGGTGAAATAAACATGGGCAGGGGATCCACCCAATGATGATCCTCTGGCGTCCCACTATTTCCAGTAATGATGATCCTCTCTACATGCAGCACGCAGCGCGAGGAAACGGATTTGGCCATGTCCAATCAATCGCCACGTGTCATCAAGGCTGCAGGCGGTTAGGGCCCACGACACTCCGCACTTGCCCTTTGGATTCGTCTGGAAGCCAAGTCCGAGCGCGCCTTGGGCCCGGAGGCTACTGTCGGCATGCTGGACTTGGGGGTATCTAGTCCTGCCTGCATGCGGCCCACCACGTGGCTCCATCGATGGCCTGGTACGGCCCAGCTTCATCACCAACACCACAAGACCCTCGCGAGGGGCCAAACATCGCGAGGAGAAGGATGCCAAGACCCCCGAAGTAAGTGGCCTCCTCAGGAGGGCTCCTAAGGGGCGGAGAGTTCTATGCAGCTACCTCATGAGCCTCAGTTGACGTGAGCCATGACGGCCATGGCTAGGCGGGCAGCAGGCAGGCGCCAGGAGGGTGCAGAGTGCAGGTTTCCTCTTTGGTGCAAGGGAGGCAAGCCACAGGCGCGGAGTCCCAAGGAATCAGCCAAAGGTTTCCACTCTTGTGCAACAAGACCAAGACTGCCAGGACGGCAGGACAGAGGTCATCACCGAGCCCACCGCAGCATCACGACCAGAGGCTTTTCGCAAGCGAAGACTACTTTTGCCAGCATAGACTGTACTACTTCTCCCCTTTCAAATCCCACCGTTGTGGAATCCCTTCCTGCTCATATTTGGGAAGAGGACCAAGGCCACTATATATAGGACTTGTCCACCACCATAAAGGAAGACCGAAAAACCAGAACAAGGAGAACACCACACCAACTCAAGAACACCTCACCTCCTGAGGCTTGTTCATCCTTTGTACTAGTTCATCCATAGACCCTCGAGGCAATCCACCACACCACACTGGATTAGGTATTACAGCACAACGGTGGCCCGAACCAGTAGAAATCTATGTGTCTTTGTGTTTCTTTGAGCTCGACGTGCTAGACTAGGGAGGATCGCGAGTAGGCAGGCTGGGCAGGTTGAGTTCTCCGCACGCACCCCAGAGTTTGAACCTCTCAAGGGTTGTCGGATCCTGAAATCCGGCAGGAAACAAGACATACTAATGTATGCGGTGCAATGAGCATTGAGGCTCGCGGTGGCTATCATTATTTTCTCACCATCACTGATGACTTAAGTAGATATGGGTATGCCTAATTAATGAAACACAAGTCTGATACCTTTGAAAAGTTCAAGGAGTTTAAGAGCGAGGTAGAGAATCAACATGACAAGAAAATAAAGTTCTTACGATCAGATCGTGGAGGAGAATATTTGAGTCATGAGTTTGGCACGCACTTAAGGAAATGTGGAATTGTTTCACAACTCACTCCGCCTGGAACACCTCAGCGTAATGGTGTGTTCGAACATCGTAATCACACTCTATTGGATATGGTGCGATCTATGATGTCTCTTACTGATCTCTACCGCTATCATTTTGGTGTTATGCTTTAGAGACTGTTGCATTCACTTTAAATAGGGTACCATCTAAATCCGTTGAGACGACACCGTATGAATTATGGTTTGGGAAGAAACCTAAGCTGTCATTTCTGAAAGTTTGGGGATGTGATGCTTCTTCAACCTGAAAATCTCAAACCCAATTCAGAAAAATGCGTCTTCATAGGATACCCTAAGGAAATTATTGGGTATACCTTCTACCTCAGATCCGAAGGCAAGATCTTTGTTGCCAAGAATAGATCCTTTCTAGAGAATGATTTTCTCTCGAAAGAAGTAAGTGGGAGGAAGGTAGAACTTGATGAGGTACCCCCTCTTGAACCGGAGAGTAGCGCAGCACAGGAAGTTGTTTCTGTGGTGCCTGCACCGACTAGAGAGGAAGTTAACGACGATGATCATGAAACTTCAGATCAAGTTACTAATGAACTTCATCGGTCCACAAGGACGCGTTCCGCACCAGAGTTGTACGGCAACCCTGTCCTAGAAATCATGTTGTTAGACAACGGTGAACCTTCGAACTATGAAGAAGCGATAGCGGGGCTGGATTCCAACAAATGGCTTGAAGCCGTGAAATCCGAGATAGGATCCATGTATGAAAACAAATTATTGACTTTGACAGACTTGCCCGATGATCAGCAAGCCATAGAGAATAAGTGGATCTTTAAGAAGAAGATTGACGTGGATGGTTATGTGACCCTCTATAAGGCTCGGCTTGTCGCTAAGGGTTATCGACAAGTTCAAGGAGTTGAATACGATGAGACCTTCTCACCCGTAGTGAAGCTGAAGTACGTCTGAATCATGCTAGCAATTGCCGTATTCTATGATTATGAGATCTGGCAAATGGACGTCAAAATGGCATTCCTTAATGGTTTCCTTAAGGAAGAATTGTATATGGTGCAGCCGGAAGGTTTTGTCGATCCTAAGAATGCTAACAAAGTATGCAAGCTCCAGCGCTCCATCTATGGGATGGTGCAAGCATCTCGGAGTTGGAACATTTGCTTTGATGAAATGATCAAAGCTTTTGGGCTTATACAGACTTATGGAGAAGCCTGTGTTTACAAGAAAGTGAGTGGGAGCTGTGTAGCATTTCTCATATTATATGTGGATGACATACTGTCGATGGGAAATGATATAGAACTTTTGGAAAGCACAAAGGTCTACTTGAATAAGTGTTTTTTAATGAAGGACCTTGGAGAAGCTGCTTACATATTAGGCATCAAGATCTATAGAGATAGATCGAGGTGCCTCATTGGTCTTTTACAAAGCACATACCTTGACAAGATATTAAAGAAGTTCAATATGGATCAGTCCAAGAAGGGGTTCTTGCCTATATTGCAAGGTGTGAAATTGAGCGCAGCTCAATGCCCGACCTCGGTAGAAGATAGAGAAAAGATGTGTGTCATCCCCTATGCCTCAGACATAGGCTCTATTACGTATGCCATGCTGTGTACCAGACCTGATGTGAACCTTGCCATAAGTTTGGTAGGGAGGTACCCAAGTGATCCCGAAATGGAACACTGGACAGTGGTCAAGAATATCCTGAAGTACCTGAGAAGGACTAAGGATATTTTTCTCATTTATGTAGGTGCCGAAGAGCTCGTCTTAAAGGGTTACGTCGATGCTAGCTTCAACACATATTCGGATGACTCCAAGTCACAAACCGTATACGTGTATATTTTGAATGATGGGGCAGTCAGATGGTGAAGTTGCAAGCAAAGCATCGTGGTGCTATCTGCATGTGTTATTTGTGAAGTACATACGGATCTGAATGTCGCAGATCCGTTAACTAAACCTCTTCCACGAGCTAAACATGATCAGCACCAGAACTCTATGGGTGTTTGATTAATCACAATGTAACTAGATTATTAACTCTAGTGCAAGTGGGAGACTGTTGGAAATATGCCCTAGAGGGAATAATAAAATGGTTATTATTATATTTCCTTGTTCATGATAATTGTGTATTGTTCATGCAATAATTGTATTAACCGGAAACCGTAATACATGTGTGAATGCATAGACTACAACATGTCCCTAGTGAGCCTCTAGTTGACTAGCTCGTTGATCAATAGATGGTTGAGGTTTCCTGACCATGGACATTGGATGTCGTTGCTAACGGGATCACATCATTAGGAGAATGATGTGATGGACAAGACCCAATCCTAAGCATAGAACATGTCACAGCCCTAGAGTTTGATTGCAATTAGTTTCATAAGCATCCATGCATCATGTCTATATTTGTTTGAAACTTGAAATGGGGATTGCCTAAACCCCTGGCATCAAAGGAATTCACTAGGTTCACCTAAAATATTTCCAATAAATCCAAATGGCTTTCAAAAATGTTCATCATTTATGGAAAATGCTGTAAACAGTAACCAGAGGTGATGCACATTTTTCCATGATCTATTTGGGCTCTGAATTAAATCATTCTCTATTTGAATTTGGATATTTAAATGCTATAAATATTTTAAATGTCCAAATAATCACAAACTTAAATGTTTACTGTTGGATATATTCCAAACAGTGGGCTTGAGAAAGTTTCATGATTTTTGAGTATGCCTAAGTATTTTTAATAAAGCCCTGACACTACAGAAGAAATAGAAAAAGAGAAAGGAATTAGAAAAAGAGAGAGAGAGAGAGAGAGAGAGAGAGAGAGAGAATCCACCTGAGGTTACCTGCGCAGCCCACCTAGTGGTCCACTTAACTGGCCCAGCCCACCAGAACCGCCACCGTCTCCCACCTCGTGCCAAAAGGACACGAGGCGTGTGGCCACCGCACACCAGCACGCGCCCGACCACCTCCTCCCTCCCTGCCTGCCTGGCTCCTCCTCAACGCGTCCGGACGATGCCACGTGACCCCCAGAGCCGTCTGGCTCTCCCTCTCTCTCCCCCGAACACTCCCCCCTCCTCTTTTCTCCTCACCGAACGCGCTCTCCGCCGCCGACGAGAACCACCGTGGCCACCCTCCACCCCTCACCTTGCCGAAGCATCCAGAAGGACCGGAGTCGTCTCCTTCATCCTCTACACCAGTCCGTTCGACCACGGGAGCACTGCGGCGACGTTTCTGCCTCGTCTTCAACCTCAGGCACCCGAGCTCGCCTCCGGTCGATTCGGCACCGCCAAGACCTCCTCGGGCTTGCTGACCTCCTCTTCGGCATCACTGTGAGCTCCCGCTCTGAACCCCTCTCTTCCCCGCCTCTTTTGCACCACGTAGCCCTAGTTTCACCGGAGCCGATAGCTCCTCACCGCCGGCCATGTCTCCATCGCGGCTACGGCCGCGCAAGCACGCCTTCGAGCACGTCAATGCACTCAGGGAGTCTCCAGGAGCTCCAATCACCCGCCCGTTAGGCCGCCCCGCACCGTAGCTGCAACCCCGTGCACACCCGAACTCCAGCCGCCGCCCAACTCGCCACCGCACCACCACAGGCCATCCCAGGTCTAGCCACCACCACCATACGATACGCCGCGCTGCATGCGTTCCAATGTGCCCGACCGCGTGACCTCTTGTTGCCAGAGTTGGCCGAACGGGCAACCTCGCTGTGTCCCGATTAGCACCGGCGGCTAACCGCTGTTTTGGATGACGTGGACACGTCATTAGCAGCTAATTGACCCACTAACTAACCCCCTGGCTCGCTGACATGCGGGCCCCACTGCCTAACTAACCAGCTAACAAAAATAGTTTAAGTTTAATCTAACGGAAAAACTAACGCCCACACGTGTGGGCGTTTGCACATCGCCCACACGTCTCCATCACCACTCATTATACCACGTATGAACAGATGACATCAGCAGAAATCTTTTTGGCTTTCGGCTTAAAAATATTTTATCCCCTAAATTAAAAAGCGAATTAAAAATCGGTTTTCACCATTAAATCCGTCTCGACGAGATCTTCAAAACTAGACCCCATGTTGATATGTTTCGACGAAAAAAATTTGCTCAAAAGTTGCCATGATGTTTACACTGTAGTTGCCATGGTGCTTAAACTAAAGTTGCCATGTCGCAATTTTAGTTTGTAGAACATGGCAAATTTAGTTTTTGATGATGGCAATTCCAGTATTTTGACCATGAAAATATATTTTTGCATGAACCATGGCAATTTTAAGTGCATGTATCATGGCAATTTTAGTTTATGGTGCATGGCAAGTCTATTTTCTAATTCTTCGTTTTATAATATGTCAAAATTTACATTTTAATATAGAAGAAAATAGCTGAAACATAACATGGCAACTTTAGTGTAAACATCATGGCAATTCATGTGCAATAGACATGACAACTTTTAACCAATTTTTTTTGTCGAAATATATTGATATGAGATCTAGTTTCGAAGATCTCGTCACGAGGGATTTAATGGTAAAAACGGATCTTCAATCGGATTTTTCATTTAAGAGATAAACCATTTTAAAAACTGAAAATCCAAAAAAAATTCCACATGCATGCATGCGATGACATGACATAGTCTGTATGTTATAAGGCGTGTGGGCGGGTTTGGCTCCCACCACAAGTGTGTGCCTTAGCGTTGTCCTTAATCTAAACACAGTGGCCCCACGCGTCGGCGTTGACCTTGCTGACGTGGCCGTTGACCGGACCCACCTGTCTGTGACACTAAATGTCACAGGGTCACTGACCAGTGGGTCCCACTGGTCAGGTTTGACCCGGACCGTGCCCCGTTGACCTGCTGACGTCATGGTGATGTCAGGCTGACGCAGTAATCCTTTTTTGGAATTTAAGTAAATCTTAAATGATTTGTTTAATTTAAAAAATATCCAAAACTTTGAAAAATCATAGAAATTAATCTATAGCTCCAAATGAAATAAGTTATATATGAAAAATTATCAAAAAAATTCAAGGAATCTGTTTATGGCATTTACATGCATGTTTGAACAACCTAAGGTTTCTGTATATGGAGTTTGAATTTGAACCCTTGGTTCAAACCAACTTCATTTAATCTGGTTTCTAGTTGCATTAGCTCAAACACAAGCATATTGCGATGTCATGATCATGCATCATATTATGCATTGCATTGATGGTGTGTTGTTTCTCTGTTGCCGATGTTTGTCCCCTCTCAGTAAACGTGGTTCCGACGATTTTTTGATGACACCGATGGAGAACTATATTATCTTCAGAAGTGCCTGGCAAGCAAAACCCCCTTGTTCATTCTGATACAATCCCACTCTCTCGCTCCTGCTCTCTTTTGTTGCATTAGGACCTCTTTTACTTGCTGCGGTAGTTGAACCCCTTTTCCTCTGCATGACCTGTCATTGCCACAGTAAATAGATGAAACCCACTAGCATGAGTAGGAGTTGTTTGAGCCCTGATGTGCCTACTCATACATGCTTGTCTGTCATGCCTGCTACTACTTAGAGTTGAGTCGGGTCTGATTCATCGGGAATGAATTGGAAAGGTGATGAACATGTCCTACTGTGTGTGAGCTAAGTGTGTGAACACGATTTGGTAAAGGTAGCGGTGAGAGGCCATGTAGGAGTACATGGTGGGTTGTCTCATTGAAACCATCCTTTGGAACTAAATTCCATGTTTGTGATCCATGAACAGCTACTACCACGCATTGGAATGCTTAAGTGCCCCTCTGGACTTATTAATCAACTCGATCTCTGTCTAGGAGTTGCAACTAGTTTCTGGTGTTTGTAGGTAGTGCTAGTAGTCTACCAAGTGGCACCCGGTACAGGTGGGCTTGGGACAGACTAGGTGTAGTGGTACGGTGTACCAAGTGGCACCCGGATGGTGGGCTTGGAAACCCTGCTCACATTGTTTGGGGTCGTTAGCGACACCCCGACCGGATCTCCTTGCGGATGGAACCCGAATATGCGATAAACCTGGACTAGAGACTTGCGTGGTTAGTTAGGTCATGGCCGACTCCCTCACCAGGCTTCCGCTTGAAGGTTGCCGAGATACACGACGTGTACCTGGTGGTAAGTGGCGAGAGCGTGTGTGAAGAAGTACACCCATGGAGGGTTAACATTATCTATTCAAATGGCCGTGTCCGCAGTAAAGGACTTCTGGGTTGCCTGTACAGTTCATAGACAAGTGAAAGTGGATACTCTAAAATGCGCAAGATAAGCGTGAGTGCTATGGATGGCGTTCTCGTAGGGAGACGGGAGCGGATCCATAGTGGTGTATTGATACGGTGAATATGTGGACTCGTGTGTGCCACCTCAAAAGAGTTACTTGCGGTCGTAGTTCAGGATAGCCACTGAGTCAAAGCTGGCTTGCTGCAGTCAAACTCCACCACCCCCCCTTTGTTGATAATGATGCATATGTAGGTAGTTCTGATGTAAGTCTTGTTGGGTACATTTGTGATCATGTTTTCCTATTTTATGTTTTTCCAGAGAGACTTCAGTCTCATTAGTAGTTCCGCATGGACTTCGACGTTTAGCTTGTTACCTCAGCTATGATCTTGTGCCCTCGGCAGGGTCTTGTAGATAGTCAGGCTTCTCAGACTTTTTCATTTGTAGATGTCTGTACTCAGACATGTTAAGCTTCCGTTTGTGCTTTGACTTGTGTCCTCTGAATGTTGGGTCATGAGACCCATGTTTGTAATATCTCGCTCCTCGGAGCCTATTAAATAAAATACTTGAGTTGTGGAGTCATGTTGTGATGCCATGTTGTATTTGCATATATCAAGCATATTGTGTGTATGTTACTGAAATGCTTGGTATGTGTGGGATCTGACTATCTAGTTGTTTATCCTTGGTAGCCTCTCTTACCGGGAAATGTCTCCTAGTGCTTCCACTGAATGGTAGCTTGCTACTGCTCTGGAACACTTGGGCTGGCCGGCATGTGCCCTTCTTTGTTCCTGTGTCTGTCCCTTCGGGGAAATGTCACGCGGTGTCTACCGGAGTCCTATTAGCCTGCTACATACCGAATTACCAGAGTCCTGCTAGCCCAGCTGCTACAGCCCAGATTCACTCGCTGATGACCGACACGTTCGTTGCTGGGTCATGTATGCCTGTCCCTGTAAGTTAGTGCCACTTTGGGTTCACGACTAGCCATGTCAGCCCGGGTTCTTTGTCATATGGACACTGGCGACACTATCATATACGTGAGCCAGAAGGCGCAAACGGTCCCGGGCCTGGTAAGGCGACACCCATGGGAATACCGTGCGTGAGTCCACAAAGTGATATGAGGTGTTACATGCTAGATCGGTGTGGCATAGGATCGGGGTCCTGACAACACAAGATCACGTAGTTCATTTGCTAGAGCTTTTCTAATGTCAAGTATCATTTCCTTAGACCATGAGATTGTGCAACTCTCGGATACCGTAGGAATGCTGTGGGTGCATCAAACATCAAAACATAACTCGGTGCCTACAATGGTGCACTACAGGTATTTCCAAAAGTGTCTGTTGGGTTGGCACGAATCGAGACTCGGATTTGTCACTCCGTATGACGGAGAGGTATCTCTGGGCCCACTCGGTAATGCATCATCATAATGAGCTCAATGTGACTAATGAGTTAGCCACGGTATCATGCTTTATGGAACAAGTAAAGAGACTTTCCGGTAACGAGATTGAACAAGGTATAGGGATACCGACGATCGAATCACGGGCAAGTAACATACCGATGGACAAAGGGAATTTTTTACGGGATTGATTGAATCCCCGACATCGTGGTTCATTCGATGGGATCATCGTAGAACATGTGGTATCCAATATGGGTATCCAGATCACAATATTGGTTATTGGCCGAAGAGGCAACTTGGTCATGTCTGCATGGTTCTCGAACCCGTAGGGTCTACAAACTTAAGGTTTGGTGACGCTAGAGTTGTAATGGGAATTGTATGTGGTTAGCGAAAGTTGTTCGGAGTCTCGGATGAGATCCCGGACGTCACGAGGAGTTCCGAAAAAGGTCTGGAGGTAAATATTTATATGTGGGAAGTCCTATTTTGTCCACCGGAAAATGTTTGGGATTTTTCGGTATTGTACCAGGAAGGTTCTAGAAGGTTCCGGAGTGGGGCCTGAGGGAGTCCTGGATTAGGGGGCATCCGGACAGCCAGACTATATGTTTTGGCCGGACTGTTGGACCGTGAAGATACAAGACTCAAGACTTCGTCCCGTGCCCGGATGGGAGTCTCCTTTGCGTGGAAGACAAGCTTGGCGATCCGGATATTATATTTCCTTCTTTGTGACCGACTTCATGTAAACCCTAGCCCTCTCCGGTGTCTATATAAACTAGAGGGTTTCGTCCTTAGAGACAGAATCATAATCATAATAGGCTAGCTTCTAGGGTTTAGCCTCTACGATCTCGTGGTAGATCAACTCTTGTAACACCCATATCACCAATATCAATCAAGCAGGAAGTAGGGTTTTACCTCCATCAAGAGGGCCCGAACCTGGGTAAACATTGTGTCCCTTACCTCCTGTTACCATTAGCCTAAGATGCACAGATCGGGACCCCCTATCCGAGATCTGCCAGTTTTGACACCGACATTGGTGCTTTCACTGAGAGTTCCTATGTGTCGTCGCTGCAAGGCTTGATGGCTCCTTCAATCGTCAACAACAACATGGTCCAGGGTGAGACTTCTCTCCCCGGACAGATCTTCGTGTTCGGCGGCTTTGCACTGTGAGCCAATTCTCTTGGCCATCTGGAGCAGATCGACAGCTACGCCCCTGGCCGTCAGGTCAGGTATGGAAACTTGAACTACACGGTCGATATCTGCAGAGACTTGATCTTCAACGGATTTGGGCCTGCGCCAGGAGCGCCGGTCAGTCACGATGAGCACGGCTTAGACCTGTTGTTGGAAAATGCCCGAGATATCGCCCCTGTAGGAGCTCCGGACCTAAATCCGGAGCAGATTGCGTTGCCCGAGGACGTGTGGATGGACCACGCCCCAGAGGCCGCACACTCATCGGCGATAGAGCCGAACACAGACCTCACCCCCAAGGAAGCCTGTGACACCGGACCCCCGGACTCGTATCCGGTGATAGGTTCCAGTCCGTGCACTCCCGAGCCCGCCGAATCTGGTTGGGTTCCGGTAATGGAGTTCATCGTTGCGGATATCTTCCAGTGCTCGCCCTTTGGCGACATGCTGAACTCATTAATGTCTCTCTCTTTGTCAAAAGACTTTTGGCCGAACTATGTCCAGCTCAAGGGGGAAGAAGGTGACGAAGAAATCCGTTGCCCACCCACCACCCACTTCATAACCACTGTCGACGATGTATCGGACATGCTTGACTTCGACTCCGCTGATACCGACGGTATGGACGTCGGCACATGAGACGATTCAGAACCAACGGGGCGCTGGACTGCCACCTCGACATATGATATTTACATGGTGGATACGCCTAAAGAAGATGACGGCGACAAACCGGAGGATAAAACCCCCGGACAAAAGCCAAAATGACGGCGCAGACGCCGCTCCAAGTCTAGCAATAGTAAAAATAGCGATAACAGCGCTAGAAAAATCGACACCCCAATCAACTCCGAAGGCAACAACGACCATATGGACCCAACAATGGTGCAGGATGAGCCAGGTCACGGTGAACACAGCTCGGAGCAGACGCCCAATCACAATGATCCCGAGGGACGAACTCATTAAACCGCCCTGGGGCAAGAGCACAGTCTGGATGACGATGCATTCATCATCCCGGAAGCATGCTTGGAACGAGATAACCTCCACAGAAGGCTTATGGCCACTGCGAAAAGTCTAAAGAAGCAGAAGCAAAGGCTTAAGGCCGCACAGGAAATGCTCAATCGCAGATGGAATAAAGTGCTAGACACTGAAGAAAATTACGACGACGATCACCACACAAAGAGCTATCCAAAACGCAAGCTGCTGCCAGAATTCGATGATGATGCCGTTCCACCAAAGAGCAATACGGCCAGGAAGCCGGACAAACCACTTCGTAACTGCAATAGAGAAGCTACCAACGCCGCACATGATTTACGCGAGCTCCTGGATAAAAAAGCCGGCGCGGCTAGGTCCATCTATGGATCTAAAGGACACACCCCGGCGTAGGACTATGGCCACCAAAACAATCGTACCGATTGGATACCAGTTCGGAATCAGGACCGGACACAACCACAGCCGACGGCATGCCACAACATGTCCAGATACATAGGGGCTGCACACCCCCTGTGCTTCACCGAAGAGGTGCTGGACCATGAATTTCCACAGGGTTTTAAACCTGTGAACATAGAGGCATACGACGGAACAACAGACCCAGGGGTCTGGACCGAGGATTTTATCCTGCATATCCACATGGCTTGTGGGGACGACCTCCACGCCATCAAATACCTTCCCCTCAAATTGAAGGGGCCAGCTCAACACTGGTTGAAAAGCCACCCTGAAAATTCAATTGGAAGTTGGGAGGAACTCGAGGATGCTTTCAGGGCCAATTTTCAAGGGACCTATGTCCGGCCTCCGAATGCGGACGATTTAAGTCACATAATTCAATAGCCCGGAGAGTCTTCCCGCAACCTTTGGAATAGATTCCTCACTAAGAAGAATCAAATCGTCGATTGTCCAGATGCCGAAGCCCTAGCGTCCTTCAAGCACAACATCCGGGACGAGTGGCTCACTAGACACCTCGGCCAAGAAAAACTGAGGACAATGGCAGCCTTAACAAGACTTATGAACCGTTTTTGCACACGCGAAGATAGCTGGTTGGACCATAAAAGCACCAGCGACCCAAGTACATCCAAAATCAGGGATGGCAACGGGAGGCCATGGCGCAACAAAAACAAACATCAAAACAAGGAAGAAAGTCCGGACAACACAACGGTCAACGCCGGATTCAGGGCCTCTCGACCCGGTCCACAAAAGAAGCCACTTAAAGGTGACAAAGAAGGACCGTCCGGCATGAACAATGTCCTAGACAGACTGTGCCAAATTCATGGCACCCGCGAAAAAACTGCGAACCACACTCACAGAGAATGCTGGGTCTTCAAGCAGGCCGGCAAATTAAATGCCGAACACAAGGGAAGGGAAACACCAAGTGAAGACGAGGATGAGCCTCACCAGCCGAACACTGGGGGACAGAAAAAATTCCCACCAGAGGTAAAAACGATAAACATGATCCAAGCGACTCACATATCCACGAGAAGGCGCGAATGTGCACTCAGAGACGCATACGCTATAGAGCCTGTCGCACCCAAACTTAACCACTGGTCGGCTTACCCGATCACTTACGATCACAGGGACTACCCGACTAGTATTCAGCACGAAGGATCAGCTGCCTTGGTGGTCGACCCAATAATCGACAGATACCATCTTACTCACGTCCTCATGGACAGCGGCAGTAGTCTTAATCTAATATACCAGGAAACTATCCACAGGATGGGGATAGACCCATCCAGAATCAACCACAGTAACACCATCTTTGGAGGGGTGATACCAGGCGTTGAAGCCAACTGCAGGGGCTCCCTCGTACTGGAGGTAACATTCGGTTCCCCAGGCAACTCCAGAAGTGAAGAACTACTCTTCACCATCGCCCCCCTCCAAAGCAGCTATCATGCATTGCTTGGGAGATCGGCCTTCGCCCACTTCAACACAGTACCGCACTACGCCTACCTTAAACTCAAGATGCCCGGTCCATGTGGCATCATCACCGTTAATGGAAACACAGAGCGTTCCTTACACGCGGAAGAGTATGCGATGGCTCCAGCCGCCGGACTCTAAGCGGCCTCTGATACCTGAAAACATAACTGGTCGTTAAGACCACGGACACGGTTAGACGAGTCCGGCAGCCCAGATAAACCTTATCTAGGCGCCACACATGTAATCCCATAGATGACACCAGGGGCTATAGATAATTATTAAAGCCCACTTTTTGGCCAGACCTTATTAACAGACCACTGTTTTACACTTTTACTATCCATTAGTGATACCCAACTTTTCGCACGCTTAGGTCATACTCTTCTACATGAGTTTTTCTTTTTACAAACACCATTCGTGCGACACCCTCCTAGGACACAGCACAACGGAGACAAAGGCGCAGACATGCAGCAGGGCCCTGCTCAAAGATTTCTCTTTAGATTAAGCCCCTGTGTAAACCTTCTTTATTGTCTCTTGTTTCTTACACATCCCACGGGTACTACACCCACAGGGGATACTGCCGTTATTGGCATTTCACCATGACAGACTAATGCACGTACCGGGGAACACAGGGTTCATAATAAAGGGAGTTACTCAGCTCATTATATGTTATAAAGTCTGAATACCTTCGGGAGTGTTCGGTGTCACGAGTTTGGCCTTATATGCATCAGCTCCGAATCATGTCTGTGGTCAAATGTTGGGTTTGCCCGGCTCCTGGGTTCGCCGCCTTATGTTCCGTTCTTATCGGCTAAGGCGGCCAAAGGAGAACTACTATGATTGTGCCCTGGTTATTCCAGATGAGCACCTCAGTAGAGAAAGTCGAAAACTGACTTTTATGATATAGCGAGAGACTGTTCAAACACTCGAAGACTTATCAGAATCTTTTGGATTCCGCCGCATTAACGAAGGAACGTTTTCTGGTCATGTACACACGCGCCCGTATTCGGATGCACGCAAAGGTACGAGGGGCTACATAGTAGCCCCACGGTCAAACTCTTATGGCTAAGTGAAAGTGTTACAGCTATATAGTCCGGTTGCCTAGTTCGACGTGCTATCACCTCCTTAATGGACCAAGACGATGGATCAAGTGTGATTACGCATATTTTTCGTGAACACCCCCACATTATATGCGTGGGGGCTGACACGACTGCTAACTTTCAGATTACACATATACATAAAAACGGCCGCACAGGAGGCACAATAATACTTTCGGGCAAAAAGTATAAATATAGCCTCATAATCAAAATAACATTGTTTTTACAATGACCCAATTTGTCACTCGAACATGACATTCTTCGAGCACTGCGCCTCTATTAAGCGAGCACCTGCCGCTACCTGCTCCATGATGTGCTCGGCCGGATCCTAGCCTCCCGCCGGATTCTAGTTCGCAATGATGGTGGCCGCCATATCTGTCCAGTAGGCTTTAACACGGGAAAGAGCCATATGGGCACCCTCTATGCATGCCGACCTCTTAATGGCATCGATCCACAATACGGCGCCAAGGAATTGTTGCACTAAACCAAAATAACTATCCGACTTCGGCCCCTTCGACCAGAGATGGTCTATTACAGACCGCATTGCAAGAACGGACAACCTATGGAGCTCGGCCACAGCAGCCATCTTCTCACTCAAAGGAAATTTGCGCGTTGGAGCGCTGAACTGCGACCATAACAACTTTTCCACTTCATCATCTCTTTGATCCTCAAAAAACTTGGATGCATCAGCCGTACTCTTCGACAAATCTGCATAGGCATTTGCAGGACTCCAGCGTCGATCTAGAGGAGCGTACTTCGGATCTAAAAACTTCATCCGCAATAAATAGGGGTTTCCAACCGCGATTTCTCCGGCCTGTCGAAGCTCCTCCCGTGCATCCCTAAGGTCGGAACGCGTCTCCTTGGCCGTATCAATGGCCTTCTTCAGGTCAGCCTTATTCGCATGATTTTCTTTTTCAAGAAGCTCATAACGGTTGGCGGCGGTTCTTAGCTCCATAGCCATTTCGGCCTATTTTCTCTTTGCTTCGGCGTTGAGCAGCCTGTTCGGCTCTCAACTCTTCGGCTGCCTTTAGGGCAGCCGCATTGCTAGCCCGGGCCTGTTCCTTGGCTAGTGTAAGTTCCGCCCTTAGGGCTTCCACGGCAGCAGCACCGTCTGTAGTCCAAGCATATCGCATTAATATTATGCTCCTCTCAAATTTTTGCTATAAAAATAATAAAGGATAGCAGAGCACATACCTTGTGACTTGTTAAGCCGCTCGTTCACCAATGTATTATCGGCATCAATAAACCCAATTTGCCTCCTTAGTTCGGCAACTTCAATGGACCGGTCGGCTGCCGGATCCTTAGACACCTGCGCATAATTACAGTGCAATCGTTACTTAACAATGTGAGCCTCCGTTTGCCGCCGAGGGTTGGCAACAAGAGTCTCAGGGGCTACTATCCATATGGAGCACACCTAGCGCGTGCGTCACAGCCAAAAAATTATGTATTTTTTATTACATAACTCGAATCCTCTGAGCAGGCTCGTAAAGGCTTCATTCAAACCGCTTGTGGTAGATGAAATCTTCTCGAGCACCGTGCTCATTAATGAATGGTGCTTCTCTAAGAGAGCAGCTCACTCTAGAAGGCCCGTCAGTTTGTCCGGCCGGATGCCGAACTGTGCCGGACCCTTCTCATCGCCCCCCGTGGGAGCCGAACGCTCCAGGCTCAGGGCGGCCAAAGGATTAGCTTCTGGCTTCGACAGATCTGGACTCCTCCGTGACGACCCCTCGGGGTTGCCTGCCTCATGAGGTGGAGAGGTTGGTGGGGTCTCACTCTCCATCATCTCCGGAAGGAAATCCCCCGAAGATGAACTCTGTCGAGAAGAGCTGCTAGCCGGACTGTAAAAAATGGATCCTGGTTATTGTTCTCGGAGAAAAGCATTACCCTCGTATTTAGATTAACTTACAGCTCGACTGAGGGCTGGCCCATTGGCGGGCATGATGTAGTGAGGATGCCCTTCGGGGCAGGGCCCCCTGGTGAAGCTTTCTTCCCCTATTTGGGCACCTCCGTCTCCAAGTCTTCGGACGCGGCCCTTTTCTTCCCGCGAGGAGAGGAGGCCTTAGATTCCCCTTCTCGGCTATCCTCCCTTGGGGAGGTAGCAATTCCCCCAGTTTTGATGCGCAATGTGTGAAGTTCTGCTTCCCTGTTCTTCCCTTCGTCATTCCCTGAGGGCATTTTTCTTAGAACACGACCAAGCATCTTGGCTATGGTGGGACTTGGCAAGCCTTCGGGAAGTGGCGCCGGACACCTGATTCTCTCCGCCTTGCTGAGCCATTCCTGGCCACGGAGGATTTTCAGAATAATGATTACAACAAAAATAGGTGAAGTGTTCGGTTTGTGGGTTACTTACTTGGGTATGTGGGCGATTGCAGCTCAGGCCCGCATCTTCGGTGGTATCCGGACACTTTAGTTGTGGTCCGAAGAATAATTTACACATCCCTTCGAGCGTCAGGCCAAAGAAGTGCAGAATAGTCCATGGACCTTCCAGATTGAACTCCCACATCCGGAGAGGCCGGCGTTTACACGGGAACATCCGTCGGATTAGCATTACCTGAATTATGCTGACAAGAGTAATATCCCTCTCAAGAAGCTCCCGAATACGGCTCTGCAATATTGGTACATCACTAGCAGATCCCCAATCCTGTCCTACATTGGTCCATGACGCCAGTTGAGAAGGAGGGCCCGGACGGAAGTCGGGGGCAGCCACCCACTTTGTGCCTCTGGGAGTCGTGACGTAAAACCACCTCCGCTACCATAAGTTGGACACCTCTAGGAAGGAGCCCTCTGGCCATGGGGCGTCGGCATTCTTGCTTATTATAGCACCTACGCACTCCGCGTATCGCCCTTCAATCATCTTCGGCTTCACATTGAAGGTCTTGAGCCATAAACCAAAGTCTGGAGTGACGTGGAGAAAAGCTTCGCACACAACGACGAACGACGAGATATGGAGGATAGCGTCCGGAGCTAGATCGTGAAAATCTAAACCATAATAGAACATGATCCCTCTCACAAAGGGATCGAGGGTGAAGCCCAAGCCACGGAGGAAGTGGGAGACAAATACGACGCTCTCGTTGGGCTCGGGAGTAGGGATGACCTGCCCTGGAGCTGGAAGCCTGTGCTTGATGTCGGGGTCAGATATCCGACCTCCCTAAGCTTCACAATATCCTCCGCTATGACCGAGGAGTCCACCCACCGGCCTTGAAGGTCGGATCCGGACATGGTTGAGGATCTGGGGTGCTCAAGCTTGGGCTTCGGGTGTTAGAACTCGAGATGTGAAAAGGCACAAGGGTGGTGTAAAAGAGGGATAGGCCTCGGCCCCTTTATATAGGGGGTGAATATCAAGCGTCCTCAGCATAACCGCTCGGGACTTACCTAAAAGCACAGAGTCATACCAACAGACGTCGTGGGGAGGCGTACACCTACATTAATAGAAGATCCCGCGCTAACGGGAGCACGATCCCTGCTCTGGCAAGGCGTGCAAGTAAAACCGCCTCGCAACGCGTATCGGGGGAGGCCAAGTAAAACTGGTTCGTGTTGGGCCGGGCCATGATGCAGGAGCACGCCATGCAAAAATTGCCAGCAGATCAGGTTTATGAAGTGCTATGCTGTGAAGATCATCTTACAGATCCGGACACGGTTTAAGTGTTCGATAATTACTT
Source organism: Triticum dicoccoides (assembly GCF_002162155.2). NCBI lineage: Eukaryota > Viridiplantae > Streptophyta > Magnoliopsida > Poales > Poaceae > Triticum > Triticum dicoccoides. The sequence continues at coordinate 299,202,273 of NC_041385.1, read as the reverse complement.
TGGAGTATTCGGAGATGGAACCCTCATTGCAATGCCGAAGACAAAACTATGCGTCGGACTCATCGTCATTGAAGCCTGGTTCAGGGGCTACTGAGGGAGTCCTGGATTAGGGGGTATTCGGACAGCCGAACTATATGCTTTGGCCGGACTGTTGGACCGTGAAGATATAAGACTCAAGACTTTGTCCCGTGTCCAGATGGGACTCTCCTTTGCGTGGAAGACAAGCTTGGCGATCCGGATATTATATTTCCTTCTTTGTAACCGACTCCATGTAAACCCTAGCCCTCTCTGGTGTCTAAATAAACCGGAGGGTTTAGTCCTTAGAGACAGAATCATAATGATCATAGGCTTGCTTCTAGGGTTTAGCCTCTATGATCTCGTGGTAGATCAACTCTTGTAACACCCATATCATCAATATCAATCAAGCAAGAAGTAGGGTTTTACCTCCATCAAGAGGGCCCGAACCTAGGTAAACATTGTGTCCCTTGCCTCCTATTACCATTAGCCTAAGACACACATACTTGCATGGTGTAGCCCTCCCCCTCCAACTTCTCCTCCTCCTCCGTTGAGCGTAGCGAAGCTCTATGGGAGAACCACGAGGTCCCCCACCACACCGTCGTGCTGCCGGAGTTCTCCCTCAACTTATCCTTTCCCCTTGCTGGATCAAGAAGGAGGAGATGTCCTCGGGCTGTACGTGTGTTGAACGCGGATGTGCCATCCGTTCGGCGCTTGGATCAGATCTTCCACGATTTGAATCGCCGCGAGTACGACTCCATCAACCGCATTCTTATAACGCTTTCGCTTAGCGATCTTCAAGGGTATGAAGATGCACTCCCTCTCTCTCGTTGCTAGCACGATACGTTCATTGGACTTCAGAATCTACTCATTACGGTCGCTGTTTGTGGTTATTATACAGTCACGGGCTCACCTTACAGCTCTGTATTTGTTGAAGACACAACTAGTTGACCAGTTAAATACAACACTTGGCGCATCTAGTGTTGCATCACTACCATAGGGCCCACCTGTTGGCGGGTATAAGAATGAAAACAAACGATAAAAAAATATTGGAGGGTGGGTGAGGGAGTCCCGAATTTAGGGGTCCTCGGACAACCGGACTATATACGTGGGCCGGACTATTGGGCTATGAAGATACGAGATAGAAGACTTCTTCCCATTTCCGGATGGGACTCTCCTTTGCATGGAAGGCAAGCTTGGCTATTTGAATATGCAGATTCCTTTCTTTGTAACCGACTTTGTTTAACCCTAGCCCCCTACGGTGTCTATATAAATCGGAGGGTTTAGTCCATAGGAGGACAATCATAATCTCATAGGCTAGGCATCAAGGGTTTAGCCATTGTGATCTCATGGTAGATGAACTCTTGTAATACTCATATTCATCAAGATCAATCAAGCAGGAAGTAGGGTATTACCTCCATAGAGAGGGCCTGAACCTGGGTAAACATTGTGTCCCCCGCCTCCTGTTACCATTAGCCTTAGACGCACAGTTCAGGACCCCCTACCCGAGATCCACTGGTTTTGACACCAACATTGTGCTTTCACTGAGAGTTTCGATGCGTCGTCACTAGAAGGCTTGATGGCTCCATCAATCATCTACAACAACGCAACCCAGGGGGAGATCTTCCTCCCTAGACAGATCTTCGTATTTGGCGGCTTCGCACTACGGGCCAACTCGCCTGGCCATCTAGAGCAGATCGATATGTAACACCCCGGATGTAACTTTCCATCTTTGTAACTCCAAATCTTGCCATTTTCGCTCTGTGGGGCTTTTTGAGCTTCGTGATGCTGCTGTCCGTTTCCATCTGCTGTAGCTCCCGCCGCAGCCACTGGGCAATGATCGCTTTGTGCGCTTTATGAAGCATGACGAGGGAGAAAATTTCCGTGGCGTTCAGGGTTTCCATCAGGGCCTTCTCATGTTCCTGGGCATTCCTTTGGATCTTCGTAATACAGAGTGTATCAGGGCTGCTGTCAACACTTTCAGCAAGTTTCATCATTGGTTAGCGAGGATCCTTACTTGGTCAGGTCTCTGGTGTTTGCTTCCTTCCCTGAAGACATTCTGGTGCCACGTGATGTGGTGTTTATGGATTTTGCACCCTATGGAGGTGCAAGAGTTTCTTGGACTGCTCCCCTATATATCTTGGGGGCAAACTTTGCCGAGCAGATGCCTCAAGATGAGGATTGGATGCCCATCAATGGCAATCCGCACCCGGTGCCTGGTGTTCCATTCCCTGAGATGCCCCCTTTCAACTTACCTGCTTTTCCTGCTTTGGGATGGAATGCAGTGCCACCAGCACCTGTGGTCAATGAGATAGCTGATGATAACTGGGGGATCTGGGATGACAATGTAGCCCCTGATCCTGTGCAGGACCAGGAGTCCATGGTGGTAGACTTATCTGCACAGCCAAGCTCTGCTGCTGATACCCATGTGCCACCTGTTGTAGTTCTTGATGATGAGCAGCCTAAGGCCCCTGTTCCTCCTCCATTCAATGAGGAGTTTGTTCCTGATCATTGGGCCATTGTGGTTTATCAGCCTCCTGTGATTAGGGAGGAATTTGTTATGCTTGCTGTGCCTTATGGGCCTCCTCTACCTCCTGACATGATTTGGAGAAGATCTTTTGAAAGTCTGCTACAAGCTCCTATGGTGTTTTCTGTCCCCGAGCCAGTTTCAATGCAGCCTCTGTTGCCTGTTGTTCTGTCTAAGCGAAGCTGGGATTTCGCTTTCTCTCATCTGGATTTGCCTCGTCTCACTTGGAAGGACCAGGAAGTGGCCAGGCCGGTCGCTAGAGCTCTGTTTGTTGATTCTGCACCTGATCAGGCGGTTCCTCCTGTGTCTGTGGTGACTGCGAGAAGGCCACGACAACCTTTGGCGCCAACACCAATTGTTGATACTGCCGTCAGACGTTGCACTAGGAGTTCTGTCAAGCGGGATGGTTTCAAGCCCGTTTTCCATGAGCTTGCTATACAGCCCAACAAGAAGAAGCCCAGAGCGAAGCCCTTCATGGCCCATGAGTCTAAAGAGCAGGCTTCTGAAGAAATCCCCCTGGCGACTCCGATTGCGCGGCTTCAGGAAATAGGGAGAGAGTTGGAAATTGATGCCACTCTCCTCTCTGTGGATGCACTTATGGTGGACCCGCATGCTTCTACCTCCGTCGATCCTGATGTTTAGCCTGCTTCTGGACTTTTGGGTCTGGCAGGCCCCTAAGTTTGCTGCTTTTATGCTTTATGTATGTCAGTTATGTCATGAACTTTCTTATGTCTGTGTGGTGGGTCAGACTTTGTTATGATATTTTGGACATGTGACATTGTGTGTCATATGGGTTATGCTGCCTAGTATATGTTTTAATGAGTAATTCATGTAGAAACTGGAATGTGCTGTGCTGGAATGTTAGAGGTTTGAACTCTGAAGATAGGCAGCGAGCTGTCAGACAGAAAATTGAGGAATGTCAATGCTCTATAGCCTGCTTGCAAGAAACTAAATGCTCATCTTTCGATTCCAGATCAATCAAAAGTTTCTGCCCTAAGAGATTTGACTCTTTTGCATGCTCCCCTTCAATAGGGGCTTCTGGTGGTATTCTTGTGGTTTGGAATTCAAATGTTTTTATTGGAAATCTAATTGAAGTTCAGCAATTTGCTGTTGTGATTAAGTTTACCTCCAGGCAGAATAATGAAAGTTGGATCTTGGTTGTTGTATATGGTCCTTGTCAGGGGGAAGCAAGGGACAATTTTATAAATTGGCTATATAATCTCTGTATCCCTATTGATGAGCACTAGTTATTGCTTGGTGACTTCAATTTCCTTAGGTCAGTGGACAATAGAAACTTACCTGGTGGGGACATAAATGATATGTTCATCTTCAATGAGATTATTGGACATTTGGGACTTCTTGAATTACCAATTAAAGGTAGATCATACACTTGGTCCACTATGCAGGACATCCCTCTTCTGGAGCAGTTAGACTGGTTCTTCACCTCAGTAGATTGGATCACTGACTATCCAATGACTGAAGTATTGCCTCTGGCCAGGACTGCCTCTGACCATATCCCTTGTTTAGTATCAATCAAGACAACCATACCTAAATCAAATCTCTTTAGGTTTGAAAACTATTGGTTGGAACTAGAGGGTTTTATGGATTGTGTGGAATCATCTTGGCTAACCCCATCTAGGAAGACTCACATTACTGCTAAGATTGCTGACAAGTTTAAGCATCTAAGAATGTGCCTTAAGAGATGGAAAATGAATGTTTCCAAGTTAAAATTGTTGATTAGCAAGTGTAATCATGTGGTCTTCCTTTTAGATGAGTTGGAGGAATGGAGGCCCTTGTTTAGACAGGAGTTCAATTTCAGGAAAATTGTGAAGGTCCATTTGGAAAAGCTTTTGCACCTGCACTTCATGTACTGGAAAAAGAGATGCACTATCAGGTATATTAAGGTTGGGGGTGAGAACACCAAGTTTTTTCATTCCATGGCCACTGAGAGGCACCGGAGAAATTCAATTGCTAGTCTTAAATTACCTAATGGCTCTGTGGTCTCTGACCATGATCAAATCGCTGGAATTATTTGGAGCTGTTTCAAGAACAGAATGGGCACTTCTAGAGGGATTGCAATGGGTTTTGATTTAGCATCTCTAATAATGACAGTGGATGGCCTGGATATGCTTACTAAACCTTTTGAAAAATAGGAAATGGATGATGTGGTCAAGCACATGCCTGTGGATAAAGCACCTGGACCTGATGGTTTTAATGGTCTATTCTTCAAGAGGTGCTGGCACATCATATCAACTGATTTCTATGATCTGGCTCATGCTTTTTATGAGGGGACTGCAGTGATGGACAACATTAATAGTTCTTTCATTACTCTGATACCCAAGAAACTATCACCGGAGGAAGTGGGGGATTATAGGCCTATTTCTCTCACAAGCATGGGTCTGAAGTTCCTTTCTAAGATGGCTGCCAATAGGTTTCAGAGGATAATTATGAAATGCATTCATAAGAATGAGTATGGTTTCATTAAGAGCAGAACAATTCAGGACTGCATTGGTTGGACCTTTGAGTATCTGCATCAATGCCATCAGTCAAAGAGGCCAATTGTGATCCTCAAATTGGACTTTGAGAAGGCTTTTGACTCTGTTGAGCATGAAGCTATCTTCCAAATCCTAAGGCACAAAGGTTTTAATGAAAAGTGGATCCTATGGATGAAGCAGCTACTTGCCACTGGTACTTCTTCTGTCCTCTTGAATGGTGTGCCTGGGAGGAAGTTTATTTGCAAAAAAGGAGTTAGACAGGGGGACCCTGTTTCTCCTCTTCTCTTTGTGATAGATGCTGATCTTCTGCAAACAGTGATTAATGATATGTTCAGCAAGGGGATCCTAAAGCTACCTATTCCCTGCCATGATCAAGACTACCCTATCATTCAATATGCTGATGATACTCTGATCATCCTCCCTGCTGACAGGCAACAACTTTTAGCACTGAAGGATATGCTGTTGGTGTTCTCTCAGTCCACAGGTCTTGATGTCAACTACCATAAATCTTTTATCATTCCTATAAATGTTGAAAATGCAGTCATGACTGAGCTTGCTTCTGCTTTTGGATGCCAAATTGGAAAGATGCCTTTTACTTACCTTGGTCTGCCTGTGGGTACTACAAGGCCGAAGATGGTGGACTTTATGCCTCTTGTGGATTGTATGGAGAGGAGAATGACTGCCAGCTCCTCCTTCCTTAATCAAGGTGAGAGACTGCAGTTCTTAAATTCTGCCTTGTCTTCCATGCCAATCTTCTTTATGGGCAGCCTGGCTGTTCCTGCTGGAATCCTCAAGCAGTTGGAAAGAATTCAAAGGCAATGTTTGTGGAGAAAAAATAGGGAGGAGCCTGCTCCATCTCTTGCTGCTTGGGATTTGATTTGTAGACCAAAAAACAAGGGTGGTCTTGGTATTTTGAACCTGGGTGTTAAAAATGTGGCTTTGCTTCTCAAGCATGCTAGTAACTTTCTCAACAGGAAAGACCTACCTTGGGTGTCCTTAATTTGGGACTCATATTATCATGATGGCATGCCCCAGGGAACAACTTCTTGTGGCTCTTTTTGGTGGAAGGATATTTGCAAGGTCTTGCAGAATTTTAGGGACTGCTCCTGGGTGCAGGTCAATGCTGGGGACATTGCTCTCTTTTGGTCTGATAACTGGAATCTTGGCAATGAAGTTTCTAGCTTGCAGTCTAGATTCCCAAGATTATTCTCTTTTGCCAAGGATCCATGGATTTCTGTTAAGGACATCTTCAATTCAATAGACTTGTACCAACACTTTCACCTACCTTTGTCTGCTCAAGCTTTTGATGAGTTAACTTGATAAGAAATATGTTGGTCTCCCATACAAGAGATGATGCTTGTAAGGATTTATGGTTCTGGCAGGGCTCTTCAAAGGTTTACAAACCTAAGCTGTTCTATGGTCATGTTTTTCAGAATGAAACATTCAACCACTTGCTGTGCTGGATCTGGAAATCCTCTTGCACTATCAAGATCAAGGTTTTTGCATGGATGCTCATCATGGACAGACTCAACACTAATGATATGGTTGATAGAAGGCACTGGCACATGGATGATGGTGTTACTTGTAGGCTATGCCCCCTTCAAGTGAGAGAAACCAGAGACCATCTCTTCTTCAACTGCAATTTCAGTGTCAGAGTTTGGAATTATTTGCAGATTGATTGGTCGGCTGGAACTTCAATGTCTGACCTAGTCATCCAGGCAAGGAGAAGTTTTGATAAGCCCTTTTTCAATGAAGTAGTATTTATTGCCTGCTGGAATATCTGGATCATCAGAAATGCCAAAGTGTTCAGAGGTGAGAGGGCAAGTTTCAACAAATGGAGAGGAGCTTTCAGGCATGACATTACTCTGATGCAGCATAGAATCAAATCTGGATACAAGGATGAGTTACTCAAGTGGATTTCTTTCTTGCCGTCTTAAGTTTTAGCCTTTTCTTTATTTTATTTTGTTTTTCTCCTTTCCTTTCGGTTACCTCTTGTAATCATGTTGTTGTAACTGTTGTCTGGCTTTAATAAAGTCTTGATATGCTGTGGGGGTTTTACCCCACAGTTCACAGTCAAAAAAAACTCTTGCCATTTTTGGCTATGTTTTATGATATTCCCTCCGTGGTTGGGTTTTGTCTTTTGTTTTGCATTTTATTCATGTCATGCATCTCATATCATGTCATCATGTGCATCTCATTTGCATACGTGTTTGTCTCATGCATCCGAGCATTTTCCCCGTTGTCCGTTTCGCAAACCGACACTCCCACGTGCACCGGCACACCCCTCTTGCCTCTTTTCGTGTGCGGGTGTTAAACATTCTCGGAATGGACCGAGCCTTGTCAAGTGGCCCTGGTATACCACCGGTAGTCCGCCTGTCAAGTTTCGTGCCATTTGGAGGTCGTTTGATACTCCAACGGTTAACCGCATAACGGCAGAGGCCTCTTTTGAGTTGCAGCCCAATGCCCCTCCAAAACAGTCCAATAACCCATCTAAGTCACTTGGAAGCTTGAATTTTGGAAGCTTGAATTTTGTGGCCGATATCCACGGAGACTTGATCTTCGACGGGTTCGAGCACATGACGGTTGTCCCCTGCCAGCATGATGAACATGACCTAAATCTGTCATCTGGTCGTGCTCAGGAGATAGCACCTACAACCACTCTGGCCCTAGATCCGGAGCAGATCGCGCCAGCCAAGGATGGGAAGCTCAACCCCGCCATGGAAGCCGCAGACTCAGCAGCGCTCGAGCCGCACACAGACCCAACATCGAGCTGGGCTTGTGTCACTGGAACCTTAGACTCATCTCCGGCCATAGGTTCCGGACTGCGTGCATCCACGTCCATTGAACCTGATTGGGCGCCGATCTTGGAGTTCAGCTCTGCGGACATCTTCCAGCACTCGCCTTTTGGCGACGTGTTAAACTCATTAAAATCCCTCTCCTTGTTGGGGGACTCTTAGCCGAACTATGTCCGGCTCGAATGAGAAGCGGATGACGAAGAACTTCATTTCCCATCCACCACCCACTTTATAGCCACTGTCGACGACTTAACCGACATGCTCGATTACGACTCCGACGACATCGACGGTATGGACGACGATGCCGGAGAGGAGCAGGAACTACCGCCTACAAGGCGTTCGACAGCCGCCTTCTCGTCCGGCATATACATGGTGGATACACCCAAGGAAAACAACGGCGACAATGAAAATCTAGTCGAGGATAAACCTCCTAAGATACAGCCAAAGCGCCAACGTCAACGACGCAACTCTAAGCCACGCCGTAGTAAAAACAGTAACACCGTCACAGGAGAAAACAATACTCTGGACGACACAGAAGACAATGAAGACCCCGTTGAGCCAACCTCCGAACAGGACGAAAGGGAAGATGGGCAAGCTAGCCCAGATGAACAGGCCACGAATGAAGACACAGAGGACAGTAATTATTTTCCGCTCTCCGAGGATGAGCTGATCCTCGGCGATGAAGAATTTATTGTGCCTAAGGAGCCTGTCGAGCTGGAGCGCTTTAAGCGTCGGCTAATATCCACTGCAAGGAGCCTGAAACAGAAGCAGCAGCAGCTTCAAGCTGATCAAGATCTGCTCAATGAAAGATGGACTGATGTCCTGGCAGCCGAGGAATATGGCCTCGAGCGCCCAACCAAAAGCTACCCGAAGCGCAAACTGTTACCATAGATCAATGACGAGGCACTAGAGCCCGTCCTACCAAGGTATAATGCGGCTGACCAGCCACCACGTGGCCGAGGCAAAGCGGCACCTCGAGCCGAAAACCAGCCCGCACTACCTGGCCGTAGAAACAGAAATACAACAGCTTTGGAATACACACATGACCTGCTGCGTGACTTGGAAAACAGAGCAGGTCAGACAAGATCAATCTATGGATCGCGGGGGTGTGCCCCGATGCGCGAGATGGCCATCTGGCTGAACGTGACAAACATAACCATGTCCGGGCCAAAAACCGCAGACGAACTCCATCCAAGCTACGTCACGACTTGGCCCGATATAGAGGCTCCGCACACCCCCTTTGGTTCACTTACAAAGTAATGGAACATGAATTCCCAGAAGGGTTTAAGCCCAGGAACATCAAATCATATGATGGCTCAAGGGACCCCGTGGTATGCATTGAGGATTTTCTTCTCCATATTCACATGGCCCACGGTGATGATCTTCACACCATCAAATACCTCCTGCTCAAACTCAAGGGACTAGCCAGGTACTGGTTGAACAGTCTTCCTGAAAACTCAATTGGCAGTTGGGAGGACTTGAAGGATGCCTTCCTCGACAACTTTCAAGGCACATACGTTCGACCTCCAGATGCCGACAACTTAAGTCACATAGTTCAACAGCCCTGAGAGTCAGCCAGGAAATTTTGGACTAGGTTCTTAACTAAAAAGAACCAGATTGTAGACTGTCCGGATGTTGAAGCCCTAGCAGCCTTTAAACATAGCATCCGTGACGAATGGCTCACCCGACACCTTGGCCATGAAAAGCCGAAGTCCATGGCAGCCCTTACGACACTTATGACCCGCTTTTGCACGGGCGAGGATAGCTAGCTAGCCCGCAGCAATAATCATACAAGCAAACCTGGCACTTCTCAGGCCAAGAACAGCAACGGCAAGCCACGATGCAACAGACACAAGCATTGAAGCAATGGTGACAACATCGAAGACATTGTTGTCAACGCCGGATTCAGTGGCTCTAAGTCCGGTCAGCGGAAGAAGCCATTTAAGTGAAACAATCTGGGTCCGTCCAGTCTTGTGGGGACCTCGACTCATAAGTCGAGATCACCGAATTCACATGTACAGTTATCCCAGAGATCAATGCTCACTGAACACAGAAGCTGAATAACAAGAGTCTTACATCCATTCATACCGTCTTACAGAAATTATGACCATTATGGTCAAGTCTTACATTGATAAAGCCTTAAGGGCTAAACATCAAATCAAACACAAGCAGCGGAAATCTTCGTCGATAAGTAGAACCCATGCCATCTGCCTTAACCCTACTGGCATTCTGACTGGGAAATGTCCTAGTTCGCATGTTCGTCTCGAAAGAACTCTTCTTCGAACTCTTGTTCTTCCATGCCTGGTCAATTAAAATACTAGTGGCAAGCCAATGAGTACTTTGAATGTACTCGCAAGCAACCCATGATTGGAACAAGGAACAACAATGCAATGATACAATACTAAGTAGGTATCTGCAGAAAGCTAGTTTTGAGTACAATGACATGATCGATCAACATGTAAAGTATGCATCATGGGAGTTCAGATATCCATATGAACAAGTTACAGATATCAACATAAGCGGAGTTGGACACCAATCCAACTTGACAATCGTGTCAAGCCATCTGACTTAACCCGATTAGTTTTATCAACTCACACACACGGTTGTGAAACTCTAGACATAGTTTAAGCAGCACCGCCCAACTGTCCTTGACCGTGGACACGGCTATTAGAATAGTTTTACACTCTGCAGAGGTTGCACACTTTACCCACAAGATCCGGGGAGCTTCCGTGTCATCCACGACCCGCGGTACCTCAAGTACCCGGTGTAAGCACCCGATCACTATCTTTCCCTAGACGACACTAACATAGAGTCCACTCGATTGGTAGTAACCCCCCGTGCCCAACATTTCACATCTTAAGATTGTGGAGCCTCGCTCCCATATTCATCGCGTACCACAAGCACGGGGTACCAACGGTGTGTCCGGTGCCCTGTGAAAACAGTCATGGCCGCCCTACCTGGCACGACCCCATCCCGAGAGAGCACAACAACAACTCTCCCATCACTAGTAATGCGGGCTCCAAGTTAGTATCAGCCTAGGTAATCAATAATGACCTTTCCCATATAAGGGTAGAGTGGTTGCACATGTAAGGTTGGGACAGTCGACAAATCTTAAATCTAATCTGTTTTTTTGAAAACCACACACACACACACACACTTGCCTCGGTACACCACTTCGTCATCAAGTGATTACCCATCTCATTATCTCCCTCGGGCATAAGTGGCACCCGACGGCATTTTCCAAAAAGTTCCTTGAAAATACTTTGTCTCCATCACCATGCATATTCCTGTCCCTTTTTGCATAGCAACTACTTTAGCATCCTATCTACTCCCATCGGCATAACCCTCATAAGAAGGTTGGTCATGCACCATGCAAGTATCAACGAGGAAGTAACAGAGGCAACCATCCAACATAGTTTACCATCTCATCATGATTCCGATGCAACTATAATAAAGTGCTATATGACATGCATAAATAGGGTTTCATGGACATGGTCAAAGGACTGCTTGCCTTGGTTCGCTTGGTCTTCAAAGTCTTCAGGCCCTTCTCCTTCTTCTTCTCCAACTACTCCGTCAAACACGGGATTTAATCGTCGCAAGAAAACAACGGAAAAATAAGACAATAATAAAAATAGAAAAGTCAAAGTGCTCAGAAAAATGTCAACTTATTTTTGTAAAATACTAGGAGGAAAACAAAGAAGGGGAAATTCTTAGTTTTGGATTTGGAGTTAGGGGGACAGAGTAGTGGATTTTTAAACAGAGATTTTATTATTCAAATTTGAATTTAAATTTGAACAGTGCAGAAAAGTGTAATGGATGTGTATGAAATTTACATCAATAAATAGGTGGGATTATTTTGAGATTTTAGGAGTTGGAATTATTTCATTTGGATAAGTATTTTATCCTGTGGAATTTTTATAAAACAGACAGAAAAAGAAAAAGAAAAGTGGCACTGTGCCACTGGGCCAGAAAGGCCACAGTGTAGCAGGCCCAGAGGGAAATCAGCCTGCGTGAGGCCGCCACATCGAAGGCGTAAAGGCGAAGTACGCCTTCAGCCGACGGGCGAACCGGTCTGCGTGCACGTGCGTTTTAAACCTGACGGATGGGTCCCACCCGTCAGGGCATGAGGTTGACAAACAGGGCCCACGGCCGTCATCGTCTACCTCCATCCAGAGGCAACAACGAGCTCACCAGAGGCGATATAGGGCACGGGAGGATGTGTGGGTGGTACCGTTGGACTCAGGGGGATGTCGCTGTTCGGGTGGTGGTTGAGATGGTCGCCGGAGCAGCCTGGTTCGCCGGCGACGAGGTCACGCAGCGGAGGTGCTTCGGGCATCGATGGTTCCGGCCGTTCTCGGCTGCAAAAAGAGTGGGGAAAAGAGGGGAAAGGGTCAGCGATGCTGCGCGGTTCCGGATCGAGAGAAAATGGGGGCGGAGGAGGCATGTACCGTGCGAACACCGACGAGCCGAGGCGGCGGAGCTCGAGCTTGATCTCGAGCTCAGGCGGCTCTGGAGACAAAAGGGCGGTGCAGGAGGTTGATTAGGAGTGTGGGCGAGCGATAGGGAGTGAGAGAGGGGCTCGGGGTCGCCTTTTATAGGCTGGCCGAGGTCCACCGTAGGCGCAGACTACGGGTGCCCGCGGGATCGGCTCGGGTGGCCGTTAGAGGGGGAATGGAGGGCTCGGGGGTGTTCTTGGGAGTGGTCTAGGGTGCCAGGGAGAGAGAGGAGGAGCGGTACAAGCTGCGAGCGGGCCATAGGAGCGGCACGAGCATTGGCCGAGCGGGGCGGCGCTCTGACGCGAGCTGCAGGATAGAGAGGAGGGCGCGGGAGCAAGTGGGCGGCCTGGTGGCATGGAGCAGACGTCGAGGGGCATCGACTGGCGCCCGGGGGAGACTCGAGGTGGTCGGGGGACACGGCGTCAACGGTCTGGTGCCCTGCCAGGCGCTCCAGAGCGCGACTTTGGCCGGCATCCGCAGTTTTCCCGCGTCCGCACGCGCCCACTTGTGTCTGGAGGCTGCAGGAGGTGTGGGCAAAAGTCCTGGGGAGCCTTGGATGCTCTGGAAAGCGGAGGGGAGAGAAGGATACTGAGAGAGAGAGGGAGGAATCCACTTTCCAAAGAAGAAAAATGGGGTTCTCCCCCCTTCATCATTGCTTCCTTGGGAAGAAAAGCATCCAGGTGCTAGAGGGGGACTAGGAGGGGTTATGGTAGAAAGTAAAACTCGAGGAGATTAGTGGAAGAGGAGCAAACAGGGTATTTGGTAAAGTGGCAGAAGGTGTTTGATGCTGGTTTGGGCAAGTAGATGATTTCCATTTGTCATGAGACTCCACAGGGTGAAATGGTACATATAATTAGGGCCTTCCACCAATCTTGAGCTCATGTGGGCAATGTTGCCAATGCAACTTTTGTAAACCCTAGAAATTCGCAGAAATGAACTTGTGCAGATCCAGTTGAGTAAATCACTTCTCCTTGACGCACCACTTGATGTGGTGGCCTCATTTGGTCATGTGATGATGCTCACCAAAGTTGGGATCAAGGAGAGAAAGTTGGCAGTTCAAAGTTATTCAAATTTGATTCTGGTCAGAGGGGTTTTTGGGGCATTTTGGTGCACCAAAATGACCATAATTGATATGAGGCTTTGCGAGGTGATCCCAATATGCATTTGTGACTTTCTGGATTTTCCTTGGATTTTTATGATAATATTTCCTGTAGAAATATTTCAAATCCTTGAAATGGGCAGGAATGATTTTGGGAGGTTTTGTCCAATATTTTGAACATGACCATGGGTTGAAACTCTTATATATGGAAAATATATGTCTACTGAGTTTCCCTGATTTTCCTCAAATATTTTTGAATCTTTAAAATAATTTTAACCTATTAAAGACCATTCCTGGCCTAAAGAAAAAGCCTTTAAATAAAATAGGAAAGTTACTTTTAAAATTATATATTTGTGGTTTATGGGAGTCCTATATCTAATAGGTTTCAAATATACTCTCTGAAATATTTTTCATACCCCAAATCAAGTACTTGTAGTGCAAACCTCAATTCAGGGGGTTTTGGAAAACTAATTTTTGAAAATACTATTTGGCCAAATTATTTCTGTAAGAAAATAGTATATTGCACTATACACATGGCATGATTATTGGGCAGAAGTTTGGGGTAAGGAGATGAAGTATATAAGGTGGAGTTGTGTTGACTTTAAAGAGCACTTGAAAATCACAGAGAGAAAAACCAACTCCAAATAAAAAGCCAAATGATGCAAAAGTTTTTGTTGGTCCAAATTTTCATGCTTTATTGATGCAAATGACATGTTACAAAAAGCAGGGTGTGACAAGTCTGGACCGCACTTGATCGTCTGTGTCAAATCCACGGCACTCCTGATAAACCAGCCATTCAAACCAACAAAGAGTGTTGGGTTTTTAAACATGCCGGCAAGTTAAACAGCGAGAACAAGGAGAAGGGGTCGCAAAGCAAGGACGATGACGAGGAACCTTGGCCATCGAACACCGGAGGATAGAAGAAATTTCCCCCCAAGTCAAAACAGTGAACATGATATAAGCTACCCATATCCCCAAGAGGGAGCGCAAGCGCGCACTCAGGGACGTCGACGCGATAGAGCCAGTCGCCCCAAAGTTCAACCCATGGTCATCCTGCCCTATCACTTTTGATCGTACAGACCATCCGACCAGTATCTGTCACGGCAGTTCAGCCACACTGGTCCTCGACCCAATCATTGATGGATTCCACCTGACGCGAGTCCTTATGGATGGTGGCAGCAGCCTAAACCTGCTTTATCAGGATACAGTGCACAAAATGGGTATCGATCCCTCAAGGATCAAACCCACTAAAACCACCTTTAAAGGTTTCATACCAGGTGTAGAGGCCTGGTGTACAGGCTCAATCACACTAGAAGTGGTCTTCGGATCCCCGAATAATTTCCGAAGCGAAGAATTGATATTCGATATAGTCCAATTCTGCAGTGGCTATCACGCACTGCTCGGGCGAACTGCATTTGCTCAATTCAATGCGGTGCCACACTATGCCTACCTCAAGCTCAAGATGCCCGAACCACGCGGTGTTATAACGGTGAACGGAAACACGGAACGCTCCCTCCGTACGGAGGAACAAACCGCTGCCCTTGCAGCAGAAGTATAGAGCAGCCTCTTTAGGCAGAACTTCAATTCGGCAGTAAAGCTCCTGGACACCGTCAAGAGTGTCTAAACTACTCTGCAGCAGGACAGTCCAGCTCATCCAGGGCTTGACTAGCAATTCGGGCTCCATCCCAGTCCCAATCAAGCAGCGACACTTGTGCCACGCGTACATAACTATACACTTAAAATACCATGGGGGCACAGCTAGACCGTGGTCCGTAATGCGGCTGAACCGCTCCTGGACCCGCCTACCTTTACCTTTTCTTTTTGTTTCTGGTTTGTCTCTTTTTGAGGCTTTTTCTGATAACCTGATCATTGGACCTATCCAGGAATGGATACACCAAGAAGGCAAGAAGTTTGGCGTACAAGGGAACCCCCAGGTGGTCTTTGCTAACGATCGTTATAACTGCTTTAAATCCCCGCTCGCAGCTCGCTCTTGGTCGTGTCATGTCAAATAGCCCTATTTGCTTATCGCATTACTGGTACGAATACGCCTTGACGTATTTATCAACCTACAATGGAAAATAATTTGCGGCTCAATGTTTGCAGCGTCAGCTTATTACTTGATTTTTTCCCTTTGCTTTATATTCTTATCAATTGCGCCCGTACACTCTGGTACGCCTTAATTCGCCAGGGGCTTTATCATACCCCGCAATACGGCAATAAAGTTCGAACACTTTTACAGTACAGTTTGGCACCCCGAACTTATAGCATCTTATGCATCGGCTCTGAATCATGTCTTTGGTCAATAGTTGGGTTCCCCGTCTCCTGTCTTACTACATTACATTCCGCTATATCGGCTAGGGTAGTAAAGGGAGATCTACTGCGATTGTGTCCCAGTTCTTCCGGATGAGCACCTCAGTAGAGAAAACCGAAAACTGACTGTCATGATGCGGCGAGAGCTGGTCAGCTGTTCGAGAGGTTGCAAATCTTTAGCAATTTTTCCGCATTATGCGATGAATCGGTTTTTATCTGATTAGGAATGTATAGCACCCCAAGTTCGGACTTCCGAACACCAGGGGCAGCGCCAAATTTTTTCTTGTCAAACTCCTATGGCTAAGTGAGAGTAATAAAGCCACATAGTCTGATTGCCTTGTTTGTCGCGCTAAACACCTCCTTAAAGGACCAAAACCTTGGATAAAGAGTGCTTAGATTTATCCCGAACACCCCCATACTACCTACGTGGGGGCAGAAGCCGACGACTGGCCAACTCTCAGATTTAACGGAATGACCGCACAGTAGGTGAAATTTTAAATAACAGACATTATATTACATAACAGATTTGTTTCATATTACAGGACAAGATAACATGAGTGTACTCATGGTAATATGATATCCTTAGCACATTGCTCCGCCACAAGGCGGGATCCATCCAGGACACTGTCAAAATATAGTTGGGGTCTGCGGTGCTCCTTGCCCTCGGGCGGCCCCTTGGTCATCAGCTTAGTGGCGTCCATCTTCGCCCTTTGCATCTTGGCGTGAGCAAGGGCCATTCGCGCGCTTCAATACAGACCGACCACTTGATGGCTTCAAGCCGAGGGCAGGCGCAGAAAATCCACTTCACGAGTCCAAAGTAGCTGCTAGGAATGGCTTCGGCAGGCCATAGCCGGATTATCGAATCCTTCATGGCTAGTTCGGCCGACCTATGCAGCTCGACCAACTGTTTCAGCTGATCGCTAAAGGGCACTAGATGTTCTGGTCCAAGGTATTGTGACAAGAACAACTTCTCCATTGAGCTCCCCTCTTCGGCTCGATAGAATTCTGCAACATGTGATACGCTGCACGACAGATCCACAAACGCCCCTGGAGAGCTCCAAATCCGGGTAAGTAAAAGGAACCTTTCCTTCACATATCTGCTATGCATAATGAAAGCCTTACCCGCCGTGATCTTCTTGGGCATCCTGTGCGCTCTGGCGGGCCTTGGCAAGTTCGGACTCTTGCTCCTTAAAGTCGCACTCCAAGGACTCACACTTCTTGACGGCGTCCTGGAGCTCTTGCTGGACCTCATTAACCCAGGCCTCATGCTTTTCGCGTGCGGCCCACTCCTTGGCTGCCTTATCCTCGGCCACGACCAGCGCCTTCTCGAGGGCCTCTAATTTGGTCGTTGCCCCTAATAAATTTCATGGCACTTTGGTCAACACAAATCACTCATCCTTCCTGAATATATACAAGGTTACTTCATACCTTGACTATCCTCCAGCTGCTTCTTCATGCGGCCGAGCTCTTCCTCGGCTTGCTTCACACTCTTCTTCAGTCCGGAGACTTCCGCAGTTTGAGCGGACGCAGCTAGCAGCGACGCCTGCTTGTTCACATAGACATCTTAGATTAGACTCTTGTAAAAATTATTTGATCCTCTATTCGGCTTTTCTTTCCAAACACCGGACAGAGTATCAGGGGCTACTATCTATACCGCGACATCATTTCTATACAAGTATATTACTTACGTAAAAGCCTGTTAGAAGGCTAGTGCAGGCTTTGGCAAGTCTACTCTCCGCGGACTGGACCCTGTCAATCACCGTACCCGTAAGGGTACGATGTTCCTCAATAATGGAAGCACCTTGCAGTGCTTCCAACAAACTGTCTGGAGCCTCTGGTTGGGCAGAGGTCACCGGACGAGTAGGCGCACCTCCCTCTTTTTAAAGAGGCGGCCCGCCTGATTCCGGAGCCACTTGGGTATCCGGAACTATATTCGGCTGACGGCCAATTTGGATATGGCCCCCGTCGTCAGTGTCCATGGGGGTTTGCTTCCCCATGTGTCCGGCAGCTGAGGCTTCACCCTCCGGCGCCTCCTCGACGGCCTTCAGATTCTCTCCCGGGCTGGGGATCCTTCGGGACAACGCTTCGGTGCCATCCAGGTCCCGGGGAGAGGAGGCCGATGGAAGGGTACCACTGTCCATCGCCACTAGGTCCAGTGAATCCTCTGAAGATAAGGACTGCTCGAGGTTGGACCGAGCCGGACTGCCAATGCATAATTTAGCACATTAAAACAATGAAGTGAAAAGGCCGAATATATGTATGTGTCAGGACACTTACGATTTGGCCAGGGGCTTCTCCCTAGGCTCCCACTCCAAGCTGCCGTCGCTGGCTGCAGTGGAGTTGTCCGGAAGGGAAGCTTTCCCCTTCTTGGTTGCCTCGTCCTCTCGATGCGTGGAGGCCATCCTCTTCTTTCTCCCGACTGCAGGGGGGATGGTTCTTCTTCTTCTTCCTCCTCCTCCTCGTCGTCTTCGGCGAGGGAGGAGTGATTCTCGGCGTCTTCGGACATCGTGTCCGAAGCGCCCTTGCGACGGTGACCATCTCTGGTCCCCTTGGCTTTCTTCTTGGCCTTCTTCTCTGGCACCTGATAAGGTGCCGGAACCAACATCTTCGTTATAAGCAGAATTTCCGGGCCTTCGGGCAGCGGAGACGGACAGTTAATCCGCTCCGCCATCTCTGTCTAGTCCTGAAAAAGTTGATAGGAAGGCTTAGATGCCTTCCTCGGGTGTGCCAGTAAAGGTCATACCTTGAGAACATGGAAAAACTTACAGGATTAGCAGGGTGAGTTAAGTCATGCCTACGATCCTCGTCCATGGATAATGGCGTCTCACCGGCCTTGAAGAGCACCTTCCAGATATCTTCGTGCGTCGTGCGAAAGATATCTAGTAGCGTCTGGTGCTTGGCTGGATCGAACTCCCACAAATAGCAAGTCCGCCGTTGGCATGGAAGGATCCGGCGAATGAGCATAACCCAGATCACGTTGACGAGCTTGACTCTCTTGTTTATCATGCTTTGGACGCGTGTCTGGAGCGCTGTCAGCTCATTCGAAGAGCCCCAGGTCAGGCCCTTCTCTTGCCAGGAGGTGAGCCGCATCGGGACTCCGGATCGGAATGCGGGGACCGCCGCCCAATTGGTGACGCGCGGCTCGGTGATGTAGAACCACCCCGACTGTCACCCTTTGACAGTCTCCACAAAGGAGCCTTCAGGCCAGGTGACATTGGGCATCTTGCCCACCATGGTGCCTCTGCACTCTGTTTGTTGGCCGCTCACCACCTTCGGCTTCACAATGAAGGTCTTTAGCCATAGGCCGAAGTGAGGTGGGATGCAGAGGAAGGCCTCGCACAGGACAATAAATGCAGAGATGTTGAGGATAGAGTTGGGGGCCAAATCATGGAAGTCTAGCCCGTAGTAAAACATCAGTCCGCGGACAAACGGGTGGAGAGGGAATCCCAGCCCGCGGAGGAAGTGTGTGATAAATACCACCCTCTCTTGGGGCTCCGGGTAGGGACGATCTGTCCTTTGGCCAGTAGCCGGTGAGTGATTCCCTTGGCCAAGTACCCGGCCTCCCGGAGCTTCTTGATGTCTTTCTCCTTGACAGAGGAGGCCATCTACTTTCCTCTAGCTCCGGATCCAGACATGATTGGAGTGCTTTTTTGGGCGGAGAAGGCAAGAGCTTGGGCGATGGAGCTCAAGAATGGATGGTCAGAGGAAGGAGAAGGCGTGGGTAAAAACGGATAAATCCTTATCCGTTTATAAAGACAGTAAAAGTCAGGCGCCTCCCCACTTGCCTTAAAATTTGCCTATTCCCCAAATGTCGTGCAGATGACATGCTTGGGTTACCCATGCCCGTATTGATGAGAATCCCGTGATAAGGGGACATGATCTCTGCTTTGACAAGACGTGCCAATAAAACCGCACCTCAAAATACGGAGCGGCAGGCTAAAAAATGGTTCGAATAATGACCGGGCAGTGGCGTGATGTCACACTACAAAAAGTTGTCAGCGGATTGGACTCGTGAAATATTATACTCTCTATGGTTGTGTGTGGAACTTGTTTTGCAGAGCCAGACACGATTCTTGTGTTCGAAATCTACTTTGAAGTATTCAGAGAAGGAACCTGCCTTGCAATGCCGAAGACAATCCGCGCACCGGACTCATCGTCATTGAAGCTTGGTTCAGGGGCTACTGAGGGCCGGACTATATACGTGGGCCGGACTGTTGGGCTATGAATATACAAGAAAGAAGACTTCTTCCCGTGTCCGGATGGGACTCTTCTTTGCGTGGAAGGCAAGCTTGGCGATTCGGATATGTAGATTCCTTTCTTTGTAACCGACTTTGTGTAACCCTAGCCCCCTCTGGTGTTTATATAAACCGGAGGGTTTAGTCCTTAGGAGGACAATCATAATCTCATAGGCTAGGCTTCTAGGGTTTAGCCATTACGATCTCGTGGAAGATCGAATCTTGTAATACTCATATTCATCAAGATCAATCAAGCAGGAAGTAGGGTATTACCTCCATAGAGAGGGACCGAACATGGGTAAACATTCTGTCCCCCGCCTCCTATTACCATTAGACTTAGACGCACCGTTCGGGACCCCCTACCCGAGATCCACCCATTTTGACACCGACAGTGGGTTTTCCAAGTCACGACCGCGGACACAGCGGACAAGGTGGCATTGTATTGGTATGCTGAGTCGCCTCTTTTAATAAGTACCCATGAGCTAGTATGGTGATTATACACACATGCACACATGCACATGAAATGCATGCATGCAACACTCACGCATACAAACGCAGCCACACAACACTCACACGCACACACGCACGCACGCAACACTCAAATGCACACTTGCACGCATGCATGCACACACCACACAACCAACACACATGGTCACGCTCAAATGCTCAACCTCCACATGCATGCACACACATCAAGCCCTGACAGCACATACAAAACCAGGTGGTTCCCGCGCACAGATTGGTGTCTTGTCGCGACTGCATAAATTTGTGTTTATCTTACTCTTTTCCTCTGCAAACTGACAGGTGGGACCCACAAGCACTACAAAAAAATACACTTTTGTGATGATACGTGTATGTCATAGTAGGTCACATTTTTTGTCATGCATGTACATCCATGGCAATTTTATGACAGAATCAAGATTGCCATACCTATGCTGTCGTGGAAGTGTTCCATGAGTAACAAAATTATCATCACAGAAGTGTCCACTTCCATGACGATAAATCGTGCGTCATAGAAGTTCTTTCATCAAGGGTGACCGACACGTGGTGTCGGTGCAACAAACCCTGGGTCTCTTGCCCTGACTACGCCCAGGCACGGGATCAAGATTGGAGAACCAACCCAAGACAGAGTACAAGAAACCAAGAGATTCAAAGGACCAACAATCAGATCAGAGGGACCAAGACCAAGACAATGGAGCGACATATCATCAAGAGAAAGGCCTTCTTTGCCGGGCAGGCGAGCCCGGCAAGGGGCAAGGCCAACCCCAGAAGAAGATAACCAACGCGTCCAGGGAGGGCCTGCCGGGGCTCGTGGAGGCTAGAACACCTCACCTAGCACTCCACCATGACTCACATCATCGATTAGTGCGGTGTGAAGCTGCAGAGCGATTAAGTGGCAGCCAGTCGCCACATGGCAGCCCCTTTCTACCAGAAAACCCATAGAGGACACCCGTCCTATAACGTGTCAGGCGAGCAGGCGTGGAGCTGGCAAGATAGCCCGGCAAGCCTTGCCGGGCAACCAACAACGTGACGTTAGGCGGTGCATTAAATGTGCACTGTTAGCCTATAGAGTTAGGTATGATAGCACTATTTGCTATCTTATCAGTGTCTAATGACAGATTTACCACAGTGGTGACCCCTTAACCTACAAAAGGAGACCCATGGCAACGGTAGAAGGGGTTCGCGAGGTTGGAAGCTTGGACTATCGTGGTTCTAAGCCTGAAAGTAGAATAGGGGGGTAGGTATGGAGAGGCAAGATCCTAGCTATGGAGTAGTTGTATACGCAAAGGATTTACGAGTTCAGGCCCTTCTCGGAGGAAGTAACAGCCCTACGTCTCGGAGCCCGGAGGCGGTCGACTGGATTATATGCGTATGAATTACAGGGGTGCAAACCGTTTACACTGAGGAGCGGGGTGGCTTATATAGAGTCTGCCAGACCCCTCTGGCCCTCAGTTATGCAGGGTTTAAATTACATTAAGGCCTGACGTTACTGGTAATGCCCTACATAAAGTGCTATCATGACCCTAAAGACTACTTAATAACAGACCATTTGGGTGCAGAGTGACCCTAGATCTCCTGGTGGTCGAGTGAGTGGCTTCATGGTCGAGTGTCTTCGTCTTCGTCGAGTGGGATCCTTCCAGGTCGACTGAAAGGCATTTTCTTCTAGAGTTGTCCTAGGGGAGGGTACTTTGGACAGGTCCATGACCCTACCCTAGGTACATAGCGTCATCATTAGCCCCCGAATGGATCGAGGTTCAAGTGAGGAAGGAGTTGAGGATTCTTCCGACCTATTTTTCGTGCTATGAGTGTGTCTTGTTCTGGAGCAACGACTCTAATCGATGGCATCAACTTATTTTTCAGTCGCCTTGATCCATTCTTTGTATTTGTTGAGTGACTTCTATGTGCTTGGAGATTTCCGAGCGACGGATCGGAGGAAATCTCCGGCCTGACAAGTTGCTCTACTGTTCGCGGATTTAGCGGGATCCGCATTTCGGGAAGCGCGCGAGGCGGAGGAGGCCGCAGTACTCGGATGGGATAAGGCAGGAACGCCTTGATATTTGCGCCACCTTTTTCGCCATGTATCGCACGCGCAGCTGTTGCGGGATTTGACAGGATCACCCGGGCCTACCAGTCAGCCACTCAGAAGGGACTTCATATAAGCTGCCGGACGGGTTTTTTTTGAACAGTGCGCCCTCATTTTCCCCTCCCTCCTCCTCAGATTCACCTGCTACGTTCGCCACCGTCCCAACGCTGCTGCTCTGTGCCTGCTTCACCGGCGATGATGGTGAAGGAGAAGACGGCGGCTTTGGAGCGGGCGAAGAAGGCGACGGCGAAGGCGAAGGGGAGGGCGACCAGTCAGGGCGGATCCTCGTCGCGGGTCGGTCTGCCACAAGGCTGGATCCAGGGAGACTGGATCTGCTCGACCATCCGCCAGAAAGACCTCGACGACCTGGCTAATGAGGGACTGATCCCTCATGGATCAGCGAGGCTCCCGGGGAAGGAGTGGCAGCCGCAGCCTCAGGAGGGTGAGTGCGCCCTCTTAGCTACCCACGTTGACCGCAGGTTTTCTCTGCCGCCCAACCCTTTCTTTCGGGGATTTCTAAACTTATTTGGGGCACAACTCCACCACTTCACACCCAACTCTATCGTCTATCTCGCCGCTTTCGTGTCCTTGTGTGAGAACTTCTTGGGTTGTCGGCCGCATTGGGGCCTTTTCAAACACATTTTCACCTGTCGCTCTCAGACGGTGAAAAAGGCTAATCCGAGTGACGAGAAAACCCAAGTAATCTAGATGTGTGGGGGTCTTGGGGTTCAGATGAGGAGTAAAAGTGCTTTTCCAGCCATGATCCTTCTCTAGTCAGTCCGAGGGTGGCAGTCGACCTGGTTCTACTGCCAACACTAGCCGATGCCAGAGCAGTCGACTGGACTCCCTCCTTTCTCCATGGGCCGAGTGAACAAGCCGTCCTCTCTGAAGGTGGTGCCGGAGGAGAAGGCTCAGGTTAAGGTGTTGGTAGAGCGTGTAGTCCAGCTCATCCGCGATGGGGTGACTGGCATGGATCTCCTGGAGGTTTTCCTTCAACGGCGCATTCATCCACTTCAATATCAAGGCCATCCGATGTGGATGTACTCTGGTACCGAAGACACCACTTGGGTCCACCCGGAGGAGGTCGACGATGCCACACTAGAGAGGTGGATGACTGCCATCACAGGGAACAAAGATAACCCCCATGGAGCCAGGAGGATCCCGCCACTCGACCAGTCATACGAACCACACAAGGTTTGATCACGTATCTCCGACCGTGATCCTGTTTCCTTCATTCCGTTTTGCTACAATTCAGTTGACTGACTTTTGTCTTGTTTGTTGTCTTCCAGGTCACTGCCGAGATGTACTCGATGCCCAACGGGGCGCAAGAACCAACCGAGTGGTAGGAAGGGAGCGGGGGTGAAAGTTAGGAGGAGTGGGAATTCGATGGCGAGGAGGATGACCAAGATGCCGGGTCTGGTGAGGAAGAGGAGGAGGAAGAGGAGGAGGAAGTCGAGCCTCCCCGTACTGAAAGACGATCCAAGCTCACCCATGACCCCGCAGTCGAGCGTGGCAAGGCGACCGTGCCTGTTGGGCAGTCGACCAAACGTCCTCGGACGACCTCTTCGGCGCCGACTGAGAAAGCGTCGAAGCAACCCCGAGCAACGTCATCAAAACCGTTGAAGGCTCTGCCGAAGATGAGGATGGTGATTCCCACTATTTCCAGGTAATGGCAGAACTTGTGTTTTCTTATTTAACATGGATATACTCTTGGTCGACTCGTTCGTTGACCGACTGATTTCTGAAATCGTAGTGCCGCTACTTCTGAGACCTCAGCCAGACATGAAGATCAAGAAATGGAGGATGCTGACACTTCCAACCCTGGTATGATTTCTGTAGATTCTCTTTCGGTCGATTGGATCTTCATTTTTAACTTTGAATCTTTCCTGTAGCTCCACCTAATATCATCATTGACCTCCCTGATGATGACGATGAGGAGCCACTGAGGCAGAGGAGGAACAGGAAAACATCTGCTGGCAAGACTACTCAGGTTGTATCAGCACCTGAGATGCTGGTTCCGGAGGGGGACAACGTTACTCGGACTATCGTGTCCTTTGCTGTGCCCCTGACGAGTGCTTGCCCTTCGTCGTCGAGTGCTGATCCGCCTTCCGTTTTCTCCACCCACCACGTCCCAGAGGACCAAGCAGGCGCTGCTAAAGAAGCTATACGCCACGCGGGCGTCATGATGGAGCAGGTGAAGGCGATCCGAGATGCCAGCTGTCGGTGTCAAAACCGGCGGATCTCGGGTAGGGGGTCCCGAACTGTGTGTCTAGGCGGATGGTAACAGGAGACAAGCGACACGATGTTTTTACCCAGGTTCGGGCCCTCTCGATGGAGGTAAAACCCTACTCCTACTTGATTGATATTGATGATATGGGTAGTACAAGAGTAGATCTACCACGAGATCAGAGAGGCTAAACCCTAGAAGCTAGCCTATGGTATGATTCTTGTTCGTCCTACAGACTAAAATCCTCCAGTTTATATAAGCACTGAAGAGGGTTAGGGTTACACAGAGTCGGTTACAATGGTAGGAGATCTACATATCCGTATTGCCAAGCTTGCCTTCCACGCCAAGGAAAGTCCCATCTGGACACGGGACGAAGTCTTCAATCTTGTATCTTCATAGTCCAGGAGTCCGGCCGAAGATGATAGTTCGTCTATCCGGACACCCCCTAGTCCGGGACCCCCTCAGTATCCCCTAAACCAGGCTTCAATGATGACGAGTCCGGCGCGCATATTGTCTTCGGCATTGCAAGGCGCGTTCCTCCTTCAAATACTTCATAGAAGATTTTGAACACAAGGATAGTGTCCGAATCTGCAAAATAAGTTCCACATACCACTGTAGAGAGAATAATATTTACACAAGTTCAATCTGCTAACGTATTCTGTGGCGTGACATCACACCACGACGAAGCCTTTATTTGAATTGTTTTTACTGTTCCACCTCAGTGCGTTTAGCGAGGCGGTTTCCTTGGCACGTCTTGTCAAAGCAGAGATTGTGTCACCCTTATTCCGGGATTCTCATCAATACGGGCGTGGGTAACCCAACCGCGCCATTGATTATGGCGCTTGGGAGATAAGCGAGTTTTACCAGGCTGGTGGGAACGCATAGTTTCGTCCGTCCATATAAGAGGATAAGGATCCACCTCTTTAGCTACGCCTTCTTCCTCCTTTGCTTGTCCATTTCCGCGCACATGAGCTCCAGCGCCCAAGTCCGCACATCTCGCCTCAACCTTCCCCAGCCATGTCCGGAGCGGGAGGCAAGTGGATGGCCTCCTCCGTCACGGAGGGGCACATCAAGAGGCTGCGGAAGGCCGGATACTTGTCCAGCGACATTGCGCATCGGCTCCCCGACTAGGGGCAGCTCATCCCCACCCCCGGGCCCCATGAGAGGGTGGTGTTCCTCACCCATTTCCTCCATGGACTAGGTTTTCCACTTCACCCATTTGTCCGGGGGCTCATGTTCTACTACGGCCTAGATTTCCATGATCTGGCCCCGAATTTCGTCCTCAACATCTCGGCGTTCATCTCGTGTGCGAGGCCTTCCTCCGTATCAAGCCCCACTTCGGCTTATGGCTGAAGACCTTCAATGTCAAACCGAAGGTAGTGGGGGGCCAGCAGGCGGAGTGTGGAGGCGCCATGGTGGGCAAGATGCTGTGTGGGGCCAGAAGACCCAGTGGACGCCCAATTAACGGGGCTGCTGGCTCCGGCGCCTTATGTGGTGCTGGAGAAGAAGGCGAAGAAGAAGGCCACGGGAACTCGAAAGAGTTCCCGGCGCAAGGTGTTGTCGGACTCATCGTCTGACGACTCCGAGGCGGACTCCTCCCGCGAAGGCGAGGAGGAGGAAAAAGAGGCCTCTCCCCCAGCGGGAGGAGAGAAGAAAAGGAAGGTCGCCCAACGGGGGAAGCCGAAGGGTCCAAGAAGGGAAGGACCCTCCCTCCAGACTACTCCACCAACACCGTCGGCGGCGAAGAGGAGTGGCCACCTAGGACTAAGCCCCTGGTGACATCGTAAGTGTCCGGATACCAGAATAACTCAGGGCGTTTCATTTGTCGTACAGAATCTCCTAACGCCGAACATAACCCTGCAGCCCGCCCAAGGACGGGCTCGACACTTCAACGAGCGTCTCCCTGGCATCGTCGGACGTGAATAGTACTTCACTTCCGGCTGTCTCCTCTCCTCATGCTGTGGATGACGCCGAGGTGGGGTCGCAAAAGGGTCCCAGCCAGGAGGAGGAGGTCCCGGAGGTGCCGCAAGGCAACCTCCCAGACTTTGGGCACGAGGGTGATCAAACCACGAAGGGTTCTGAGTTCGGCCCTGGGCCGGACTCCGCACCGGAACCTTCAGTGGTTCCGGAGTCCAGCGGGCGGCCCCTTTGTAAGAAGGGCGAGACTGCGATACCGGTGACCTCCGTCCAACAGGAGGCGCCGGATAATTTGCTGGAGGTGCTTAATGGCGCCTCCATCAACGAGGAGCACCGCACTATTATGAGTGCGGTGATCCAGAAAGTTTAGTCCGCCAAGAGCGGGCTGACTGAAGCCTGTGCCAGTCTTCTAACAGGCTTTGAGGTATGTAGTTAAGATATGTAAAAATATTACCACATAGACAGTAGCCCCTGATGCTCAGTTTGGTGTTCGGAAAGAAAAGCCGAACTGAGGATCTAAAATAATATACGCAGGAGTCTAAAATAAGCATGTCAATATGGGAATGCAGGCTGTGCTGCTGACCTCTGCCGCACTGACTGCAGAGGTCAATGCATTGAAGCAGAACCTCGAGGGGTCCGAGAATGAGCTCGGCCTTGCCAAGAAGCAGCTCGAGGACAAGGAAGGTAAGTAATACCTTATGGAAGTATATAAAAGATGTGGTTGCAAAAAATTACAGGAATAACGTGAGAATTGCAGGGGCCACGAATGAGGTGGCGACGCTGAAGGAAGCAGTGTCCAAGGCCGAAAGCGATGCGGCCGCGGAATGCACCGAGCAAGAGAAGCAGGAGGCGCGGGTGGCAAAAGTGCGGCAAGAGCTCCAGGCTCTCGTGGAAAAACACGAGAGTTTGGAGCGTGACTCGAAGACTCGAGAGTCCGATCTCGCCTCGGCTCTTGAGAGCGCCAAAGCTGCTAACGCCGAAGCCCAAAAAGCCCTCCAGGAAATTGAGGCGATAAAGAAGATAGCGGAGGGTAAGGCATTCTTCATGCAAAGCAAGCACGTGAAAGTGAATTACTTGTTACTTACCCGAATCCGGAGCTCTCCGGGACCATTTGTAGATCTGCCCTGTAGTGTGTCCGATGCCGCTGCCTTCTACCGGGCCGAGGAGGGGAGCTCGACGGAGAAGGTGTTTTGGTCTTAGTATGCTGAGGCCGGACACCCGGTGCCCTTGAGCGACCAGCTGAAGCAGCTGGTCGAGCTCCATAAGGTGGCCAAACAGGCCATGAAGGGCATCATAGTTCGGCTGTGGCCTAAAGAAGCCATGCCTGAGAGCTAGTTCGGGCTGGTGAGGCGGCTGGTGGACTCCTGTCCATGGATTCAAGTCGTCAAGCGCTCCATCTGCATCGAAGGTGCCCGTAGGGCCCTTGCCAGTGCTAAAGTGCACTGGGGCAAGATGGACGCTGAGAAGCTTGTGACGGACGCTCCCCCGCCAGGCAACGAGTATTGCAAGCCCGAGATGTATTATCAGGGCGTCCTGAAGGGTGCCCGCCTGATAGCGGGTGAATGCTCTAAAGATGTAATTTCTGAGTAAACTCACATTTGTTATCCTGTACGCTTGAAAACTTGTTCATATGCGCTAAGCAACGCTTTTGAATTTAAAATATTACCTTCTGTGCGACCCTTTATTAAATTTGAGAGATGGCGAGTCGTTGGCTTCTGCCCCCATGCCACGAGTGCTGGGGTGTTCGGGATAAACTTGAGCGCTCTTTTTCCCATTTTTGGGTCCTTCGGGGGAGGCGCTCAACGCAACGAACAAGGCAACAAGACTATAATGCTTGAACACTCTCACTTAGCCATAGAATTCTATAATTTTAAATTTCGGTGAAGCCCCTAGTATTCGGAAGACCGAGTTCGGGGCGCTATCCACGCCTAGGCCGGACAAAGCCGACTCCTCGCTCTAAGCGGCATAAGTCTTTAGGGACTCGAAGAAACCTCTCGAACAGCGACCGACTCTCGCCCTATAATGATGGTCAGTTTTAGCTTTCTCCACTGAGGTGCTTAACCCAGCTCAACCGGGGCACAATCGCAGTGGTTCTCCTAGCGCTACCTTAGCCGATATAACGGAACGTAAGGTACCAAAACATGGGAGCCGGGCAAACCCAACTATTGACCCAAGACATGATTCAGAGCCGATGCATATAATGTTATAAGTTCGGGGTGCCGCAGTTGTGAAAGTGTTCGGACTTATCACACCATATTTTGGGGTACTTAAGCCCCTGGTGTATTTGGCCGTACCAAAGCGTACGGATGCAACATGTCATAAATGAACATATATAGATTAGAAAAAGGAATGCAATAATAGGCAAAAGCTGTGCATTGTTTATTAAAAAAGCTGCAGTAAAAGCAGAGTGATACAAATAGTGCGATAAGCAAGTGACGGGACTATTTGACATGTCCCCCTCCAGGAGCGTGCTGCGGGATGATATGTAAAACAAGTATACTGCTCGTTATAGAGACCACATGTACCCTCGATGTAGCTTTCTGCTTCCCTGGCTGTTGAATCGTGTGTTCGGCAATTCTACTGCGGGACAGGGCTTCTTGAAAAAGGAGTCCTGAAAGTAAGAGAAAAAAGAAGAATGACACAATTGGGAGCCCCTGGTGCGGTTGAGCCGCATTCTGGGCTTGCCGTGGTTGTGCCCCTCACCCTATGCCCATGGTATTTCCAAAGCGTAATTATGTACGCGTAGTACTGGTTTCGCAATATCACGAGGGCTGGGGTTGGGGACGCATTGCTACGCGTGCTTGGAACGTGCCAGGCGGTCTTGTTGTTGGTTACTCCGGGCGTGCCTAACATGTCCGGACGTTTAATAGCTGGACTCGAGAATTGCTTTAAGAGGCTGCTTTGTAATTCCACCGTGAGATCCGCTGTATGCTCCTCTGTTTGGAGAGAGCGTTCGATGTGTCCGTTGACCGTAATGACTCCTCGAGGGCCTGGCATCTTGATCTTGAGGTATGCGTAGTGTGGCACCGCATTGAACTTTGCAAATGCGGTTCGTCCGAGTAGTGCATGATAGCCGCTGCGGAACGGGACTATGTCGAAGATTAACTCCTTGCTTCGGAAGTTATCCGGGGATCCGAAGACCACTTCAAGTGTAACTGAGCCTGTACAGTTGGCCTATACACCTGGTATGACGCCTTTGAAGGTCCTCTTTGTGGGTTTAATCCTTGAGGGGTCTATGCCCATCTTGCACACTGTATCCTGATAAAGTAGGTGCAGGCTGCTGCCGCCGTCCATCAGGACTCCAGTGAGGTGAAATCCGTCAATGATTGGGTCTAGAACCAATGCGGCGAATCCGCCATGGCGGATGCTAGTGGGGTGGTCCCTTCGATCAAAAGTGATCGGGCAGGAGGACCACGGATTGAACTTTGGGGCGACTGGCTCCATCGCATATACGTCCCTTAGTGCATGCTTCTGCTCCCTTTTGGGTATGTGGGTTGCGTATATCATGTTCACCGTCCGCACTTGTGGGGGGAAACCCTTCTGTCCTCTATTGTTCGGCGGCCGGGTCTCCTCCTCGTCATCACTATGCAGCCCCTTGTCATTGTTTTCGACAGTAAACTTGCCTCCCTGCTTGAACATCCAACAATCCCTGTTGGTGTGATTGGCTGGCTTTTCGGGGGTGCCGTGTATCTGGCACGAGCGATCGAGTATTCGGTCCAAATTGGACGGGCCCGGAGTATTTCTTTTGAATGGCTTTTTCCACTGACCGGGTTTAGAGCCTCTGAATCCGGCATTGACCGCCTTATCCTCAGTATTATCGCCATTAATGCGGCGCTTGTGCTTGTTGTGACGCGACTTGCCGTTGTTGTCCTTGGTATCCGAATTACCAGGGCTCTTGGTCATGTTGTTACTACGAGCTAGCCAGCTGCCCTCTCCCGCGCAAAAGTGGGTCATGAGTGTTGTGAGGGCTGCCATGGATTTTGGCTTTTCCTGTCCTAGGTGTCGGGCAAGCCCCTCGTCGCGGATGTTATGCTTCAAGGCTGCGAGGGCCTCTGCATCAGGACAGTCGATGATTTGATTTTTCTTGGTTAGGAACCGTGTCCAGAATTGTCTGGCCGATTCTTCTGGCTGCTAAATTGTGTGGCTTAGGTCATCGGCTTCTGGTGGTCGCACATAGGTGCCCTAGAAGTTGTGGAGGAATGCGGCTTCCAGGTCTTCCCAACAACCAATTGACTCTGCTGGCAAGCTGTTAAGCCAATGCCAAGCTGGTCCTTTAAGCTTGAGTGGGAGGTATTTGATGGCGTGTAGATCATCACCGCGGGCCATGTGGATATGAAGGAGATAGTCCTCGATCCAGACCGTAGGATCTGTTCTGCCATCGTATGATTCAATGTTTACGGGTTTGAAACCCTCAGGGATTTGATGATCCATTACTTCGTTTGTGAAGCATAGCGGGCGTGCAGCGCCTCTGTATTGGGCTATGTCATGACGTAGCTCAAATGAGCTTTGTCTACTGTGTTCGGCCCGGCCATAATTGCCATATCCGGCATGACGGTTATCATCACGTATTGTGGGGTGCCCACGCGATCCGTAGATCGATCTTGTTTGCCTTGCCTTGTCCTCAAGTATATCCCGTAGGTCTGGCGCGTTTTCCCATGCCTTGGTATTTTTTGAGCGGCGCCGGGGTGCGACTTGAGTGTAGGGCCGAGAGGCCTCTCTGTCGCGGCCACGAGGTGGCCGGTCGGCCGTATTATGCGCTGGTGATGTAGGTTTAGGTGCTTCCTCCTCTAATCGGGGTAGCAGCCTACGTTTTGGGTAGCTCTTGGAGGGGCGTTCGAGTTCATACTCTTCGGCCGCAAGGACTTCAGTCCATCTGTCGTCTAGCAAGTCTTGGTCAGCTCTAAGTTGTTGCTGCTTTTTCTTGAGGCTGCTTGTCGTGGCCATAAGCCTGCGTTTGAAACGCTCTTGTTCGGTGGGATCCTCAGGAACGACAAATTTGTCGTCGTCTAGGCTTGCCTCGTCTTCGGATGGAGGCATGTAATTATCGTCCTCTACCTCTCTGCCTGCCGCTCTCTCATGAGGGCCGGCTTCTCCATCCTCCCGCACTGAATCCTGCTGGTGGGAGTTGTCTTCGGCACTGTCTAGGGTGTTATTGTCTCCCGTGCTGGAATCACCGTTTTTTCTGTGGTGGGATTTAGAGCGGCGCCGCTGACGCTGGCGCTTAGGCTGTTTCTTGGAGGCGTCATCCTCCGTTGTTCCATCGCCATTTCCATGTTTTGGGATGTCCACCATGTAAATGTCGTATGACGAGGTGGCCTTCCAGTGCCCTGTAGGTGCTGGTTCTTGGTCGTCTCCTGCATCGTCGTCCATACTGTCGATGTCTTCGGAGTCGAAGTCGAGCATGTCGGTTAAGTCATCGACAGTAGCTACGAAGTGGGTGGTGGGTGGGCTTTCAATATCTTCGACGTCCGCATCCCAACCATCCTGACCATAATCCGGCCAGGGCTCTCCTGATAAAGAGAGAAACTTTAGCGAATTTAGGATGTCGCCAAAGGGCGAGTGCTGAAAGATGTCCGCAGCAGTGAACTCCATGATCGGTGCCCAATCGGATTCGATTGACAGGGGCGCGGGAGGTTCTGAGTCCGGAGAGGAGTCCGACACCTTGGAGTCACGAGCTTTGCAAAGGACAAGGATGGTGTTCGGCTCAATCGTCGTAGAGGTCGCGGCCCCCGAGGTGGTGTCCAGCCACCCATCCTCGATCGGCGCAGTCGGCTCCGAGCTAAGGGTCGGAGCGGACACTTGTGCGGCCTCCAGGGCACTGTCCGGCGGCAGAGCTAGATCATGCCCTACGTGACAGTGCGGCGCGCTTAGCTGTGGCTCGAACCCTTCGAAGATCAAATCTCCGCGGGCGTCCGCCGTGTAGTTTAAACTTCCAAATCTGACCTGATGGCCAGGGGCATAGCTTCCAATCTGCTCCAGATGGCCAAGCGAATTGGCCTGCAGTGCAAAGCCGCCGAATACGAAGATCTGTCCGGGGAGAAAAGTCTCGCCCTGGACCGCATCGTTGTTGATGATCAGAGGAGCCATCGGGCCTAAAGATGACGACACAGAGGAACTCTCAATGAAAACACCAATGTCGGTGTCAAAACCGGCGGATCTCGGGTAGGGGGTCCCGAACTGTGCGTCTAGGCGGATGGTAACAGGAGACAAGGGACACGATGTTTTTACCCAGGTTCGGGCCCTCTCGATGGAGGTAAAATCGTACACCTACTTGATTGATATTGATGATATGGGTAGTAGAAGAGTAGATCTACCACGAGATCAGAGAGGCTAAACCCTAGAAGCTAGCCTATGGTATGATTGTTGTTCGTCCTACGGAGTAAAACCCTCCGGTTTATATAAGCACCAAAGAGGGTTAGGGTTAGACAGAGTCAGTTACAATTGTAGGAGATCTACATATCCGTATCGGCAAGCCTGCCTTCCACGCGAAGGAAAGTCCCATCCGGACACGGGACGAAGTCTTCAATCTTGTATCTTCATAGTCCAGGAGTCCGGCCGAAGATGATAGTTCGGCTATCCGGACACCCCCTAGTCCGGGACTCCCTGACCATCCAAGCAGCTTATGATGCAAGCTCAGCCCTTTAGAGCAATGTCCAGGTTAGTTGATCACCGCTTGTTCTGTTAGGATATGGTACCTGAAAACTTTTCTTTCTGAAGATCTTAATATCTATACACCCAGTGGGTGTGTCGATTGAATATCTTGATTGGTGGGGGCACGCTGAGTGCACCCACTAGGTGTAGTCCTCGAGACTATGGTGGACTGCTGGCAGTCGACTATAGTCTTTATACCTTGAACTTTTTCTCTTTACTTTCTCCACTCGGCCTGGTCGAATGGAATCTTGGAACCAGTGGGGGCACGTTGAGTGCACCCACTGGGTGTAGTCCCCGAGACCATGGTCGACTGCTGGCAGTCGACTATGGTCTGAAGAACATATTTTTTTACTATGGCTGACTGCTATCAGTTAGCTATGGTTTAGAACCATATCTTTCTGTCTCTTTCGGTCGACTGATCGAACCGAGTCGATACCACCAGTGGGGGCACACTAAGAGCACCCACTGGGTGTAGTCCCCGAGACTACACTTGAATATTTTGATTCGGCTGTAGTCTTAGAAATGCTACAATTTTTCTCTTAGTCACTCAGAAGTGACCTATCTTTGATGTCTATCGACTGATCTTTCGCAGAAATATTGCGAGCTTGTGGCTCGTTATACTGAGTTGGAGAACAAGCTTATATAGCTCGAACTTGATCTGAAGCTTGTCCAGGAGAACTTCACGAAGGCGAAGGAGGAGGCAAAAGGTATGTTTGGTTAGAACGTTGACGACTGCCCTTATTTTTTTGTCCATTCCTGAGTCTAATCTCACTGTCATTTTGCAGATAAACTGAGGATGCTCTAAAGAAGAAGGACCTTGACCTCGCCGAGGCACAGAAAGCGGCTTCGGACAAGAAGAAACTCGCAGAAGAAAAGCTGGCTTCAATCAGCAAACTTGAAGAGGAGAATACCAATCTGAAAGCTGCTCTTGACGCGGCCAACAAGGAGGTCAGTCG
This sequence comes from Triticum dicoccoides, assembly GCF_002162155.2. NCBI lineage: Eukaryota > Viridiplantae > Streptophyta > Magnoliopsida > Poales > Poaceae > Triticum > Triticum dicoccoides. The sequence continues at coordinate 299,167,966 of NC_041385.1, read as the reverse complement.
ACTGAAGAATGAAAAGATAGCCTTGAGTGACAAGGCTAGCAAATTGATGGGGAAGAAGAACGATCTAGAACTGTTGGCTTGCCAAGAAGTTATTCCTCATGCTTGAAGGTAACCTTTTCTATCCGATTGACTTGTTATCGTCGACTTGTCATAGAACTGTTGGCTTAACTTCAAACTGTGCTTATAGAATTCTGCCAAAACTTTGAGGAGGAGACCAGTCGACTGGAGCCAAACTTGAACCCCATTAACTCCCCTATGAAGGAAGAGGCTGCCATGAACGTGTTCCGACTGGAATCTCTCGTTGCTGGAGTGGTCGACTACCTCGCTCGACTGAAGGTTGCGGTGTCGCGGATCGACACGACACTCTGGCCAAGGGAGACCCTTCACAATGACCTCGAGTCCTTGATAACTCGACTGAATGATGTTCCAGGTCGAGTGCAGGAATGGAAGAAGTCCTCCGCTAGGTGTGGTGCTGATGTTGCTCTGTCCCTGGTGCGTGTCCACTGCAAGGATGCTCGAGAGGACAAGCTGGCGTCCATCAGGGTGGCCAATACCAAGAAGCATGATTTCCAATCTTTCATGGAGACCTTCATTGCTGCTGCCACTCGGATTGCTGATGGAATTGACATGGACCAGTTTGTCGCGCCCTCCAGTCCTCCACCCGAGGAGTAAAAAACTTCTATGCTTCACCTTAAATTTGCCTCGGTATGCCGAGTGGTTTTTGTAACCGATAAACTTTTACAGGCTTGACGCCTGCGCACTTCTGAATCCGTTATCTGAACTTTGCTTATCGTTGAATATGCTTGCATTTGCCTTCGAACAAATTCTTCTTCACTCGGAATATATTTTAATGCTTGAGACGCAGCTCTAAGGTGATAAGCTCAGTCGACCTGCGCCTCGTCATCCTTGTAGAGCGGAACAGGTTAAGAACTTAGGCGAGCACTGGGCTGCAGCTAAGCCTCTGAGTGGGAGGCTTGCTCTCCACTCGGTAGGGTTTTCAGATACTTAGGCGAGCACTGGGCTGCAGCTAAGCCCCCGAGTGGGAGGTTTTCTCTCTACTCGGTAGGATTTTTTGTGGCGTAGCTCCGAAGGAGAAGGCCACAGTCGACCTGCACCTCGTCGTCCTTATAAAGCACAAGTTGTATTTGTGGCGTAGCTCGGAAGGAGAAGGTAGCAGTCGACCTGCACCTCGTCCTCCTTGCGGAACGCACATTGTATTTGTGGTGTAGATCGGAAGGAGAAGGTAGCAGTTGACCTGCACCTCGTCCTCCTTGCGGAGCGCACATTGTATTTGTGGCGCAACTCGATAGGAGAAGGTAGCAGTCGACCTACACCTCGTCCTCCTTGCGGAGCGCATGTTGTATTTGTGGCGCAGCTCGGAAGGAGAAGGTAGCAGTCGACTTGCACGTCGTCCTCCTTGCGGAGCGCACATTGTATTAAGAACTTAGGAGAGTACTGGACTGCAGCTAAGCCCCCAAGTGGGAGGCTGGCTCACCACTTGGTAGGATTTTAAACACTTAGGAGAGTACTTGGACTGCAGCTAAGCCCCCGAGTGGGAGGTTTGCTCTCCACTCAGTAGGATTTTCAGATACTTAGGCGAGTACTTGGACTGCAGCTAAGCCCCCGAGTGGGAGGCTGTCTCACCACTTGGTAGGATTTTAAAGTACTTAGGCGAAATGGATTCGCAGCTAAGCCCCCAAGTGGGAGGTTGGATCACCACTCAGCAAGGATTTTTTTTACAAACTTAGGCGAAACGGATTCACAGCTAAGCCACCCACTCGGGGATTTCTAATGTAAACAAAAGTAACAACAATCACTGGGAAAATTATAACACTCTTGTCTTTGATAAATAAACTACAAAAGTACTTTTATTACATCTCATCCGAGTGAATACTTAAGTATAAAAGGGGCGGAGCAGCTTCGCGTTCCAAGCTCGGGGCCCGTCAATCTGGTGATGGACATTGTAAAGGCGGTACGCTCCATTGTGGAGAACTTTGGTGACGATGAAGGGACCTTCCCAAGTAGGAGCAAGCTTGTGTGGCTTCTGCTGATCCACTCGGAGAACCAAATCTCCTTCTTGGAAGGCTCGACTCTTCACATTTCTAGTATGGAAGTGACGCAAGTCCTATTGATAGATGGTCGATCGGATCATGGCCATCTCTCTTTCTGCTTCTAGAAGATCGACTGCGTCCTGTCGGGCTTGCTCTGCTTCATCTTCAGTGTAGAGTTCGACTCGAGGTGCATTATGAAGCAGGTCACTCGGCAAGACTGCTTCAGCTCCATAGACCAAGAAGAACGGAGTTCTCCCAGTCAATCGATTAGGAGTGGTCCTTAACCCCCAAAGTACTGATGGAAGTTCGTCGACCCATGCACCTGCTACGTGCTTGAGATCGCGCATCAGTCGAGATTTCAGCCCTTTGAGAATTAGACCATTAGCTCGTTCTGCTTGTCCGTTCGACTGGGGGTGAGCGACTGAAGCATAGTTGACTCGTGTGCCTTGAGATGAGCAAAAGGCTCTGTATTCTTCAGAATTGAAGTTTGACCCATTATCAGTGATGAAGCTATGCGGAACTCCATATCTGAATAGCAACTCTCTGATCAAACTGATAGCAGTGCCAGCATCTAGATTCTTTATAGGCTTAGCTTCAATCCATTTGGTAAACTTGTCGACTGCTACCAGCAAGTGAGTGAAGCCGCTTCTGCCATTTCTCAGCGGTACAACCATATCTAACCCCCAAACGGAGAAGGGCCAGACGAGTGGAATGGTCTTCAAGGCTGAGGCGGGTTTGTGCAATAGATTGGAGTAAAACTGACATCCTTCACACTTGTCGACTATCTCCTTTGCCATTTCATTTGCTCTTGGCTAGTAAAATCCCGCTCGGTATGCTTTAGCCACAATGGTCCGAGAGGACGCATGATGGCCACAGGTCCCCAAGTGGATATCGTCAAGGATAATCCGACCTTCTTCTGGCGTTATACATTTCTGACCGACTCCAGTCGCGCTTTCTCTGAACAATTGTCCCTTTATTACGGTAAAGGCTTTGGATCGACGGACGATCTGTCGAGCCTCTTCTTCATTCTCTAGGATCTCTTTCCTTAAGATATACGCGATGTACGACTCTATCCAGTCGGGAGTGATGACCAAAGCTTCCATGATCAGGTCGACCACCGCCGGAACTTCAACTTTAGTCGGATCTATGACACTTTTTGGCTGTGGAGCTTCTTCGGTGAAAGGATCCTCTTGAACTGATGGAGTATGGATGTGTTCCAAAAACACATTACTGGGAATGGCTTCTCTTTTGGAACCTATCTTCGCCAAATCATCAGCCGCTTGGTTTTTTAGTCGGGGCATATGATGGAGCTCTAACCCCTCAAATTTCTTCTCAAGCTTTCTCACCGCATTGCAGTAACCAGTCATGGCTGGGCTTCTGACGTCCCACTCCTTCATCACCTGATTGACCACCAAATCTGAGTCGCCATAAACCATAAGGCGATGGACGCCGATAGAAATGGCCATACGCAACCCATACACAAGTGCTTCGTATTCTGCTTCATTGTTGGAGGAATCAAAGTGGATCTAGAGCACATATCTGAGCTTATCTCCACGGGGGGAAACCAATACTACCCCAGCACCGGAACCATTCAACATCTTAGAACCGTCAAAGAACATGTTCCAGTGCTCCAAGTGAACTTGAGTCGGTAACTGCTATTCAATCCACTCGGCGATGAAATCTGCTACAGCTTGGGACTTGATGGCTTTCTTTACCTCGAACTTGATATCAAGGGGAAGGAGTTCAATCTCCCATTTTGCCACTCGACCAGTTGCATCTCTGTTGTGCGAAATCTCTGATAATGGGGCGTCGCTGACGACTGTAATGGAATGATCAGAGAAATAATGAGCAACCTTCTTCGTGGTCATATAAATCCCATATACAAGCTTCTGATAATGAGGGTATCTTTGCTTCGATGGGGTCAACACTTCGGAAAGATAATATACTGGGCGCTGAACTTTGAAGGCTTTCCCTTCTTCCTGCTCGACCGTAAGTACTGTACTAACGACTTGTCCTGTGGATGCAATGTAAAGCAGCAAAGGCTCTTTGCTGGTTGGGGCAGCAAGCACCGGCTGGGTGGAGAGCAGAGCTTTTAGCTCTGCAAACGCTGCATCAGCTTCTGGAGTCCACTCGAACTTGTCTGACTTCTTCATCAGTCGGTAAAGAGGCAATGCCTTTTCACCGAGACGAGGGATGAATCGACTTAAAGCGGCCAAGCATCCAGTAAGATTCTGGACATCATGCACATGCACGGGGTGTTTCATACGGAGTATAGTGCCAACTTTTTCTGGGTTGGCATTGATTCCTCATTCGAAACGAGAAAACCGAGTAACTTTCCGCCAGGAACTCCGAATGTGCACTTTGATGGATTAAACTTGATATCATACCTCCAGAGATTGGTAAATGTTTCAGTGAGGTCAGTCAACAGGTTGGAACCCTTCCTTGATTTGACCACAATATCATCCATGTATGCTTCCACGTTCCGACTGATTTGAGTGAGTAAACACTTCTGAATCATCCTCATGAACGTGGCTCTGACATTCTTGAGGTCGAATGGCATGGTGACATAGCAAAAGCACCCGAATGGGGTGATGAAAGTTGTTTTGATCTCGTCGGGTCCATAAAGACGAATCTGATGGTAACCGGAATTGGCATCTAAATAAGACAGGCGCTCACATCCCGCAGTCGAGTCGACTATTTGGTCGATGCGGGGGAGAGGAAAATGATCTTTCGGGCAGGCCCGATTGATATGTTTGAAATCAATGCACATGCGAAGTGACTTGTCCTTCTTGGGGACCATGACAACATTGACGAGCCACTCGGAGTGGTAAATTTCTCGGATAAACTCTGTTGCCAGGAGCCGAGCCACCTCCTCGCCAATGGCCTTTCTCTTCTGGATGGCGGACCGTCGAAGATGTTCTTTGACAGGTTTGACTTTTGAGTCAACTCATAGACGATGCTCAGCCAGCCCCCTGGGAACACCCGGCATGTCAGCAGGATTCCAAGCGAAGATGTCCCAGTTCTCACGGAGGAACTGGATGAGCGCTTCTTCCTATTTAGAGTCGAGTGTTGTGGAGATATGAGTCGGAGCAGCATTGGGGTCAGTCGGGTGAATGTGAATGGGCTTCGTCTCACCAGACGACTGGAACGCTGACTGTGTGGCGGGCTTCTTGGCCCGCAATAAATCTCTCGGATCTGCATTTTTCTGGTATTCCTGCAGCTCCACTACTGTTATCTGAGCATCGGTGATCTTTGAGCCCTTCTGAAAGCACTCTTCTGCCTTTTTCCGATTGCCAATGATGGTGATCACACCCTTGGGACCAGGCATCTTCAATTTGAGGTACACGTAACATGGTCGAGCCATGAATCGTCCATAAGCTGGCCTGCCTAAAATAGCGTGATAAGCACTCTGGAAATCCACAACTTGAAACGTTAAATTTTCTTTGCGAAAGTGCTTAGAATCACCGAAAACCAAATCAAGAGCAATTTGGCCGAGTGACTCAGCCTTCTTCCCAGGAATGACTCCATGGAAACTCATGTTACTGGTACTGAGTCTCGACATCGGAATGCCCATTCCCTTCAGCGTCTCCACATACAATATGTTTAGGCCGCTGCCACCATCCATCAGAACCTTAGTCAGTCGAGTGCCTTCGACAACTGGGTCGACCACCAAAGCTTGCCTCCCAGGGGTGGCTATGTGTGTCGGATGATCAGACTAGTCAAATGTGATGGTGGCCTGAGACCATTTCAGATAACTGGGTGTCGCCGGAGCAACCATATTCACCTCACGGTTGATAACTTTCAATAAACTTTTGCTCTCAACATCAACAAAAATCATCAGGGTGGAATTGACATGGGGGTATCCTCCGTCACTGTCCTCTTTGTCCTCAACCTTGTCCGACTCCTTTTCCTTATCCTTGGGCTGTTTGCCCTGGAATTGCTGGATCAAGAGTCGGCACTGGCGAGTGGTATGTTTCGGGTAAATGAAGTTTCCCTCCTCGTCCTTCTTCACGTGGATATGGCATGGCAAATCCATCACGTCATTTCCTTCCTTGTCCTTCACCTTCTTGGGGTTCCAAGATCCTTTGGGCTTCCCTTTAAACTTGCCCTGAGTCACAGCCAAGGCTTCTCTAGGAGCAGCTGGCTCGGCTTTCCGCTTCTGCTTCCGACTGGAGTTCCCTCCTCCGGTTTCATGAGCAGACGGCTTGTACTTGCCACTCCGGAGCCGATCCTCTTCTTCACCATTGGCATATTTGGTGGCAATCTCTATCATTCGACTCAGAGTCATGTCTCCGGTCCGACCGAACTTCAAACTTAACTCCCTGTTCTTAACGCCTTCCTTGAAGGCACAGACTGCTTGGTGATCAGATACATTCTCCACCGTGTGATGCAATGTGATCCACCTCTGGATGTAATCCCTCAGAGTCTCATTCGACTTTTGCACACAAACCTGCAGCTTTGTCAACCCTGCTGGTCGCTTGCAAGTTCCTTCAAATTCCTGACAAACACTCGGGCAAGATCTTCCCAAGTGTAAATGCTGCTAGGTGCCAACTGATTCAGCCATGCCCTGGCCGAGCCCTCCAACATGAGAGGTAAGTGTTTCATGGCCACCTCATCGTTACCGCCGCCAATCGGAACAGCCACTCGGTAGTCCTCAAGCCAAGTATCGGGCTTGGACTCACCAGTGAACTTACTAACTCCAGTCGCCATCCTGAAGTTGGGAGGAATCACCGCGGCCCTGATGGCTCTGCTAAAACACTCTGGTCCTGAGACATGAACTCTGCTGCTGGTGGGCACATCTCTGTCATGGCCTTCTTGGTGAGCTCTGTTCCGGTCGACTAGACCTTGCATGATAATGGATCTCGCGTCAAAGCCTGGTTCTCTGGGGTCGACTGGAACCCTTCGCCCAACACTGTGCTGACGTCTGTCATCTTGCTGTCGAGGAGCATACGACCCACCCCTTGGGGGGGAGTGGGAACTCGACGTCGATCATCATGATCAAATCTGTCATCATACTGTTCACACCGAACCCCACGTCCCTCACGCCTCAGGGGCGATCTTGGGCTATGGGCCGACTGGACTGTATTCGCAGCGATAGATCTGCTGTGAATCCGGTTTTACGACTGCGATACAGCTGAATTCTGATCTCCTGCTGCCCGAAGAAAATCTCTGATCTGCATCAAGCCTCTGCCAGCCTCTGACTGGGAGGGCTGAATCGACTCTGCTATACGGGCCACAGCCGCTAGATTCTGAATCGAAGTTCGATATACCTGAGTCGATGGTGGAAAGAGTTGACGTCGACTGGAGTCCAGAACTCGTTGCCGCGCGCACTCGTCGAGTGCTCGCTGGAGGTTCTCCAGTCGAGTGTGCTCAGCCAAGTTGGCCAAACGCGCGTCCTCTAAGGCATGAGCCTCGGGGGTTTCTCCACGATTGGAGATGCAGCGCATCCTTGTTCCGGCGGCGAAGATCTTCTCTCTGCAAGGAAGTGAGTGGCTCGGGTTGATACTCCTCGTGGACCTGCGCTGGGTCGCCTCCGCCGTCTCCCCCGTTGGTGCGAGGGAAGCCGGGAGGGCTGCGCGGTCCATTGACCATCAGGACCTCTGCCGCTGGATCACTGCTGTCGCACTTGGATGCAGTCTCTACGGAGCCAGTCGACAGGTCGAACAGGCCGTAGAGAGATTCGTCGGGCTCAATCGCCGCGACTTGTGGGCTGGCCAACTAGCGGGCTACTGCATGCCTCACCCACCGCTGAAGTATCGAACAACCGGAGCGCTTGCACTGGCGGGAGACGGAGAGGGTGGACGACACAAGAGTCGATCGATACGGGGCCGACTGTTGCCGCAGGAGGACGCCGCAGACACACGCGCGAAATTGCGTTGCCCCGCGGACTGGGAGCGCGTCGGTGTCGAGTGGAGCCTCCTGAAGCCAAGCAGAGTCATCGGCGATGAATGTGAGCGCGCCGAGACGGATCTCGCGGCCCTCAACCAAAACTCCGCAAAAAACCATGATGAAGGTCGTCGGAACGATTGCAACTTCTCCAATAAGTCGCTAAGACACCAGCCCCACGGTGGGCGCCAACTGTCGTGGTTTTAAGCCTGACAGTAGAATAGGGGGGTAGGTATGGAGAGGAAAGATCCTAGCTATGGAGTAGTTGTATACGCAAGGGATTTACGAGTTCAGGCCCTTCCCGGAGGAAGTAACAGCCCTACGTCTCGGAGCCCGGAGGCGGTCGACTGGATTATATGCGTATGAATTCAGGGGTGCAAACCCTTTACACTGAGGAGGGGGTGGCTTATATAGAGTATGTCAGACCCCTCCGGCCCTCAGTTATGCAGGGTTTAAAGTACATTAAGGCATGGCGTTACTGGTGACACCCTACATAAAGTGCTATCATGACCATAAAGACTACTTAATAACAGACTGTTTGGGTGCAGAGTGACCCTAGATCTCCTGGTGGTCGAGTGAGTGGCTTCATGGTCGAGTGTCTTCGTGTCCGTCGAGTGGGATCCTTCCAGGTCGACTGAAAGGCAGTTTCTTCTAGAGATTTCCTAGGGGAGGGTACTTTGGACAGGTCCATGACCCTACCCTAGGTACATGGCGTCATCATGGACAACCCACACCCCCACACGCGCGTAGTCGCTGCCGCCGTGAGGCAACCCTTGCTGTGCAAGTGTACTGCGCTCCACAACCATATTTCCACCATCAATCCATCAAAGCAGGAGTAGGGTTTTACGCCTCGCGGTGGCCCAAACCTGGGTAAAACCGCCCATGTGATCTTTGTCGTGCTGCCGCATGTTGGTCTGCTCTTTGTGCAACATGACGCCCCCTGCCGAACCAGCAAGGGGCCATCCTGGTCCCATAGGTGGCCGTGGTTTCCCGCGACATCTTTGCCACGCCAGGTAGGGGGAGCGCTTGTGCGAACCTGAAGACGTGAGCAACGCGTCCCCTTCATCGCAATCTGCATCTTCCACGGCACCATCGACTATTGCGCCCAAGAAGAAACCTACTTCTTCGGCTCGTCCCTCGACATCGAAGGATCCACCGCCCATGGCCTCCAACGTTGCGGGGGGCGCGGAGACACACAAGGGCACCGACACTGTTGGGGATGTGGTTGGAGCAGGCGGTACCACCACCGCTTTTCCCGGGGCCGACACAGGAGCAGGAGGCACCGGAGGAGAGCAACACTAGAAACACCTCGACGACCGTGCTCCGCTTGCCGATGGGCACAACCGTAGTGATGGCGCACGGTCTAGGGTGAACCACCATCCTCCGGATGCCCCAGTCACAGGCGCGACCGCTAAGTGCGTGCTTTCCCCCGGGCGAGTCGACCGAACCGCTGCACCCAATGGAGTCATTGGACCTCGAGCACCTTCGCCGCACCACCCTGTCACGCAGATGGTTGCATCGCAACAGTGGGGGCACTATACTTCCGCCGCTGGCTCCGTCAGGAGCAGAGCGACGGTGCGATCGACATCATCGTCATCCATGCCAAATACAACCTCGGCGGCCATTGCGCGGGCTTGGGTGCTATTGAGGTTCCCATCGGCAGCCGAGCAGATGGATGAATGGCGAGGCACCATCCAGAGTCTTCTCGGTTTCGCCGAAGCTGGGGGCTCGGCGAGCTGACCCGCCATGACCTCCCCAAGCAACAACGACGGCTGACGCTGCTGCCCGTATGGAGGGGGGAATCCCCATGGTGCAGTCCCCGCCGCACCATCCAGCATGAGCGGGACCAAATCAAGACCCTGACGAAATCTCTATGGCCTCCTCTTACCCTTGAGCACATCTAGGCCGATGATGAACCCCGGAGGATAGGCGGAGAGGAGACGCGTGCATCGTTGAGCAGCGACACGATGACCTCCGCCGGACCAATGGGTGCTACGGCCCCGACGTCGATGAGCCCATGCTCGGCCTTCGTGGCCCCCTACCTTTTGAAGTTGGTTGCCCTGTCTTTACCCGTGTGCTGTGGCAAATCCGTTCACCGTCCGTTCGCACGTTTAAGACAGAAATACCTAAGAAGTATGATGGGAGGCTAAACCCGACAGAGTTCCTGAGCATCCGCACCATCGCTGTTCAGGCTGCCAGGGGAAGTGATGAGAAGGTGTTTGCCAACTACTTCCCTTTGGCCCTCAAGTCCAATGTGAGGTCTTGGCTGATGCACCTGTCGGAAAACTCCATTTCGTCATGGGCAGACCCGTGCCATGAGTTCATTAGTGGCTTCACCGGTGGCCACCAGGAGCTGGGCCGGTCCAGTGACCTGCAGTTTCTCCAACAAAAGCAAGGAGAAACCTTCTATAATATTTACAGAGATTCACAAAGTTCATAGAAATACTCCAAATATCCATCTAGCAGTTGTGATAGCTGCCTTCTAGTACAATGTGCGCAATCGCTAGGTTCGTTCTAAGATGAACGTGTGGTTGCCCAAGACTGTGAAGGAGCTGTACACTCTAATGGATAAGTGTGCTCGGATGGAGGAGGGAAGGAACTTGCCCGGAGAGGAAGATTGCATCAATATTGATTCAGAGGATGACGAATCAACCAGTCAGAAAGAGAGCAAAAAATACAGTAAGAAGCGGAGGGATAAGAAAGTGATGACCGTTGAAGGATCAGGCACCCCAAGTACCGACAAGATCGCCAAGGCTGAGGTCCCCGGCAAGGAGGCTGCCATGTGCGCTGATTGCCGCGAAGCTAAACCTGCCGAGAAGGCCGGCAAGGGCGATAGTCCATACTGCAAGATCCATCGGACCAAGAGCCATGACCTTCAAGAATGCTATCAGGTTGAGCAATTGGTCAAGAGACAGAGAGCTGAGTATGAGAAGCATGACAAGGACAAAGGTCAGAATGTCGCTGTCGGCAAGGGCCGAGGCGGTGATGCAAATCGCCCCGACAAACTCTTTCGGAGCAAAGGAAAACACTCCAGGGATCAGGTGAAGGAAGCCTGTGATGATGAGACTGATGGAGGGGATGAAGAGGAAACCAGTGATCAAGAGTTTCGGAAGGCTAGTGATGCCCTGTGTGTTGACAAGGGTACATCTTTGCACACCTCTCACTGCCATATTAATCTGTGGGCACGAGAAGTCAATGCCGTGGAACCAGCGCCAGAGGCCCGGAAGCCGCTCAAATGGTCCCGTACACCAACCATCTTTGATGAGGAGGATCACCCTAGCCGTACCACTATGGTAGGGTGCATGCCATTGTTGGTCTCTCCAACAATTCGCAAGCTCAAGGTCACAAAGATGTTGGTGGACGATGGGGCCGGACAGAATCTGATTCCCCCAGCATTTATCAGCAAGCTTAAGATATCAGAGGAAGAGTTAGAGGTTACCGGCACGTTTCAAGTAGTTAATCCTTGTAGGAGTCATCCTAAGGGAAAGATCACGTTGCCGATAACATTTGGGGGAGTACTGAGCTACCAGACTGAGAAGATTGTGTTTGACGTGGTTGATCTCCCCTGCCGTACAATGGGATCCTTGGACGCCCGACTCTAGATAAATTTATCGCGGCATCCCACTATGCCCACAACACCCTGAAGATGCCTGGGCCACTGGGAGTTATAACCATCCCATCAGATGAGATGGATGCCATAATCTGTGTGTACAAGATGTACCGGGACACGGTCGCGGCAGAGGCAGCGACAATAGCAGTTACCTCCAAGGAAAGTAAAGTAAAGAAGAAGGATTGTAGGACCTCTGGAAAGAGTCTGGGAAGAGTGCCCCCACCGAGTGCACGACACCCGTTGAAGTGTTCCAACAACAAGAGGTCCAAGGTTGCTTCTCCACGAGTGAAAAGGTCCCGGCAGGGCTGGCTGGCGTTGATGGTACTTTCACTATCAGCGCCACCCTCGATGACAAATAGGACAGCACGCTCATTGCCTTCCTACGGGTGAATATCTATGTGTTTTCATGGCAACCATCTGATATCCCCGGTGTTCCCAGGGAGGTAATCGAGCACCACCTTACTGTCTCCCCACACGCCAGACCTGTTAAATAGAAAGTCCGGATGCAGGCCTTGGAGAGGCAACAATTTATTGCAGAAGAGATCAAGAAACTTGAGGAAGCTGGTTCGATTAGAGGAGTGCAACATCCCACTTGGCTAGCAAACCCTATGGTGGTCCGGAAGGCAAATGGGAAGTGGAGGTTGTGCATTGATTTCATAGATCTCAAGAAGGCTTGCCCGAAGGACCCGTTTCCCTTGCCATGTATTGATCAGATTGTGGGTTCCACTTCAGGCTGTGATTTGCTCTCATATCTGGATGCATATTCTGGATATCACCAGATCTTCATGTCCAAAGAAGATGAGGAGAAAACATCATTCATCACTCCATGTGGTACATACTGGTTTGTCCGCATGCCATTAGGATTAAAGAGTGTCGGGTCTACTTTTGCAAGGGCAGTCCAGATTGGTTTCGAACCTCTACTGCACAGAAACATTGAAGCTTATATGGATGACACTGTGGTCAAAACAAAGGACAGAGCAACTCTTATCCGGGTTTTAGAGGAGACATTTGCAAATCTGCCCAAGATCAATTTGAATCTTAACCCAGAGAAGTGCGTGTTTGGCGTTCCCTCCGGCAAGCTGCTTGGGTACTTCGTGTCCCACAAGGGATCGAAGCTAATCCTGACAAGATCGAGGCCACTGAGCAGGTCCAAGCGCCAAGGACAGTTAAAGATGTGAGGCACCTGACAGGATGTGTTGCCGCACTAAGCAGATTCATCTCCAAGTTTGCCGAGCGTGCTTTGCCGTTCTTCAATATTTTGAAGAAGGCAGGTCCTATGAAGTGGACCCTAGAAGCAGATGCGTCTTTGCCAGAGTTGAAGGCCTACCTGTCTTCTGTGCCTACCTTGGTTGCTCCCAAACCCCAGGAGCCACTGCTGCTATACTTGGCAGAAACCAACCAAGTGGTCAGTGCAGCCTTGGTAGCATAGCGAGAAGTGAATAAGGAAGAGAGCGAGTAGAGACCGGCAGAGTCAGACAAGGATCAGGACAGCAGTGAGCACGGTGACAAGGGCAACCCAAGGACGTGGCGACGAAGAAAGTGGTGCAGAACCTAGTGTACTTCGTCAGCTCCTTGTTGCAGGGGGGCTAGACCGAGGTACTCTGGCGTGCAAAAGTTGATTTTTGGTCTCATCATGGCCTCAAGGAAACTGCACCACTACTTCCAAGCCCATGAGATCATAGTTGTCACTCATTTCCCGTTGCAACGGATAATCCAAAACCCTGAGGCTACCGGCAGAATAGTGGAGTGGGCTTTGGAGCTATCCAACTTTGGTTTGAAGTTTGAAAGCACATCAACTATCCAGAGTAGGGCGTTAGCAAAGTTTATTGCATAATGGACGCCAACCACTAATGAGCAAGTGAGAGAGATAGTTATGCCCGGCAAGGAATTGCCCCAAGAATGGATTATGTATTTTGATGGTGCTTTTTCCCTACAAGGTGTAGGAGCTGGCATGCTCCTTGTCGCCCCCTCTGGGGAGCACTTGAAGGATGTCGTCCGAATGCATTTTTCCCGGGAAGAAGCAACCAACAATACAACAGAGTATGAAGAGCTCCTTGCCGGGCTCAGGATTGCTGCTGAATTGGGAATTAAGAAGCTAATCATTCGAGGAGATTCACAAGTAACAAGGATTACCAAAGTCCATTGATGGAGGCATACATCAAGGAAGTGAGAAGATTGGAGGCGCATTTTGATGGATTACAAACAAAGCATGTACCCCATGCGGAAAACAGCATAGCTGGTCATCTATCAAAGTGTGCTGCACTAAAGCTTCATGTGGAACTAGGAACTTTTGTTCTCCGTCTTACTCAACCCTCCGTATCCCCAGCAGCAATGGCCCGGAAAAGGAGAAAGTTTGACACCGGTAAGCCTCTCCCAGAAGAGTTGTCCCCTGCTGGCAGAGACCCTGCTAGAAACAACTCATTGCAGCCTGCCAGACCACCCCCTCCAGCCGGGCCCATGGACCCCGCGTACAAGGCTGGTGCTCCCACAACAGAGGATATGCCGTTAGTCCTTGTTGCCGAGCCCTAGGCTCCAACTTAGGCAAGGCACATTGTCTGCTTCCTCCAGACCGGTGAGCATCTCGTTGACGAAGACGAAGCTTAAAAAGTAGCCCGAAGGGATAGTATGTATCAGTTTGGCGATGACACTCTATACAGAAGGAGGCCCAACGGTGTGAAATTGAAGTGCATCTGTCGGGAAGAAGGAAAGGAACTGCTGGCTGAGATACACAAAGGAATGTGTGGCTCCCACATTGGATCAAGGGTATTTGTTGTGAAAGCATTCCAGCAGGATTATATTGGCACACAACCCTCCAAGATGCGATCGAGCTAGTCACTAAGTGTGAAGCCTACCAGTTCCATTCGAAGAAAACCCACCTGCCTGCCCAAGCTCTTCAGACAATCCCTTTATCCTGGCCATTTTTGGTCTGGGTGCTCTATATCCTAGGCCCCTTCCCCCGAGCAATCAGGGGCTTTGAATTCTTGTTTGTTTCCATCGACAAGTTTACAAAGTGGCCGGAAGTGACTACCATGAGAAAGGTGACTACCCAGTCAGCTATCCAGTCCTTGAAAGATCTGGTGTGTCGTTCTCGAGTTCCGGCAAGGATCATCACCGACAATGGTACCCAGTTCACGAGCCATGCCTTCATGCAATATATTCATGTCGTGGGATGCAAGATCTCATTCGCCTCTGTGGCACACCCCCGGAGCAATGAAGAAGCTGAGAGGGAGAACACTGAAGTTCTACGTGAACTCAAAACAAGAACCTTTGATACGCTACAGAAGAACAACAGGTGTTGGATCGAGGAGCTGCCGGTAGTTCTCTAGTCCCTCAGAATGACACCAAACCGAGCTACCGGGCAGACTCCCTTCTCCCTGGTCTACTATGCACAATAAGTTATCCCCACGGAACTCATTTACGGCTCGCCTCGAGTACTTGCCTACGATGAAGTAGTGCAAGATTAGCACCGGCATGACGACGCTGTGCTACTCGAGGAAAACCGTCTCCGGGCTGCTACGCATGCTGCAGCCTATCTTCAAGCCCTACGTCGCAATCATAGCCGTAGGGTTCATCCCCGGTATTTTGTGGAAGGTGACCTTGTCCTTAGGTGCGTTCAGTCCGCAAAGGGTACAGACAAGCTGTCACCAAAGTGGGAAGGCCCTTACCGGGTAGTACGAGTCACCAGACCTGGCGTAGTCCGTCTAGAGACCAAAGATGGCACTCAGTTGCAAAACTAATGGAATATTGAGCATCTCCGCAAGTTCTATTCGTAAGGCGCGAGGCTGTCGGGCCCTGCCCGGCAGCCACCCATTTGTACAGGCCTTGCCTCAGCTACATGTAACCCCTTGTACAAAGCCGGGGCGATGACCCCGTGCAAGAGAACATAAAGAATCGCTGTAGGGGGCCCCCAACCTAGACTGTATCCATGCACGAGCATTCCAAAATCACTGCATAAGCATTTCCTGAGCATCTGTATATGCATATAGATAGGATCGCATCCTGCATTCATTCTCATTTGCATGAAGCTGCAGGTTCTTGCTGTGAACTTGGTTTCGACAAGAAGTTGAGAAGATTTCCCGACACTGCAATCCCCGGCAAGCTAAACAGATAAGTTCTACCTCTTGTCCATTCATGTTATGTAAGCTATAACTTATACATTAGAAAACCTCGCCACTCTTTTTAGACTTAGGTTTTCCCATCCCTGACTCGAACATTGCTTCAGTCGGAATGGTCACAGTGGCCTTTGGTAAAAGGAAGTTGGCGGGGGGCTGGTCCCTTTATCTGTCACCCGGCAGATGTGGCACTTCGATAGACAAAAATGGTGCCGGCAAGATAGCCTGTCGGGAAAAACTAATTTATTTACATTAAAGGGGCATCTCGCCTTTGTACGGACATATACATGCAAGGGTTCCCGACAAGGTTCATGTTTTTCATTAACATGCTGATATAAGTACAAGCATTACATAACACAAACATGGACTCGAGAGATTACATTATTTGAATTAAAATTTGGCAAGTACCTACAGATTTATGATTGAAAAGAGATAAGTGCCTCGTAATCCCCTTTCTTGTCCCTCTCCTCCCAGGCATAGCAGGTGAAGGCAAAGAGGGCAAAAGGGGGGCACTGGGAACGCGTCGATGGAGAGCACGGCGGAGGCGACCCGCCGACCACCGCCACCAGGGCCAACAGGGCACGGCAGGGCTAACGGAGCTGCAGCCCGAGAGGAAGCCTGCCGGGGCCCAGCTAGAAGGCTACTGCAGGAGCTTGGGAGCACCATCCACACCTATGCATCCAACTCCCCGGCAAATCGTGTTGCCGGGGAGGAGATGCGGATGCAGATGATGGTGCTGTCGCCTGATGAAGATGGTGTTGGCGGTGATCAGCCAGAATCAGAGTCGTCGCCCTCCCGCCTGCTGCCGTCGTCATCGCCGTCACTGTCCTCCTGGTCAGTTTTGCTCGAGGAGGAGCTTTCATCATTGGTGGAGCTCTCCGTGCAGCACCCTAAGCGAATTCCCGAGCGCTCGAAGACCCTGGCGAAGAGCAGGCCACTCTCCGCTGGATGGACATCCAACGACCACAGCTGCTACAACCGTGTGTTGTTGACAAAGCCTTACATACGCGTCAACTTAGTTTTTTTTAGGGGACGCGTCAACTTAGAAGGCCCACAAGTGTGTGGCAGAGTACATATAGCCCATTTGCGATTTGCAAGAATGTACATCCCATTTTTTAATTCTAATGGAATTTACTACAACCCGTTTACAGTTTGTCAAAAGTACAGCCCAACTTCTAGCTAGGACAACGATTAATAATTTCAAACAACCGATCAAAACAGAATTCAAAAAAAATTCCCACATTTTGATGGGATCCGAAATATTTTTATCCGAAATTTCTAGTCAGATTAAATATAATTTCAAAATAAAGTTGTATTACATTAAAATCCAACAAATATTCCGCGTGCAACAAGTAAAGAAATTAAAATTTTCAAATTCCAAAAATAATACATTTTTTAAACTAATTACGGGTTTGGTGCATTTTTTTATAGTTACTGCCCAGTTATTATAATTACATCCCATTTATTATTTCTTAAAGTCCATTTTCTTGTTAATCCTAATGCATACCTCCTAGGAAAGTTTGCAGGCCAGTGGGGCGGAGAATAACAAGTTGACCCGGATATTGTGTACAACTGTCGGCCCAGTTGCATTACTGATGTTGAAAAAAGGCCTGTGTAGTACAGTGCAACCTAACATGGCTATTCAACCCACATTCAGCGACGCCGAAAAGGCCCAAACAAGGCTTCTGTACAACTTTTTGAAGTCACTGAGCTCAATTAATAACTTAAGAAAAAAGTTAGATTATAGTGGAACCTAATTAAAAGTTGTCACGATCAAAGAAATAATTCAACGGGTCCCACTTGTGTGTGTGTGCGTGTGCGCGTGTGTGTGTGTGTGTGTGTGTGAGATAGAGAGAGAGAGAGAGAGAGACAGAGAGAGAGAGAGATGTCGGATGTCGGGTTCCGGCAAAACCACTATGGTTCGAACTCTGGGGTGCGCACGAAGATCTTCTCCCTACTGATCCACGCCCCAAAACCTCGCCGCGAATCTAAGCTACACGATGAATAGCACAAGGGACACAAGGTTTATACTGGTTCGGGACACCGTTGTGGTGTAATACCCTAATCCAGTGTGTGGTGTGGTGGATTGCCTCTGGGCTGATGATGAATAGTACAGAGGAAGAACAGCCTCGCGAGGGGTGTTCTTGAGCTAGTGCGGTGTTCTACTAGGGAAGGATCTGATCCCTTTCTACTGTGGTGGCTATCTCTATTTATACGGGCCCTGGTCCTCTTCCCAAATATTGAGCTGGAAGGGAGCCAACAACAACCATTTTGAAGGGGGACAGCTAGTACAAGCTATCCTGACTAAAGTTGGTCTTCGACTGCCAAAGGCACTGGCGATGCCGCCATCCTGGGCTCCACGGTGATCTCCGTCCTGCCGTCCTGCTGGTCTTGGTCTCGTTGCACCGATAGGGAAACCTTTGCTTGATGCCTCGATACTCCGTGCCTACGCTTGCCCCCTTTGCACCAAAGAGGAAACGAGGACACTGCGATGGCTGGAGCCCGCCTGTTCTCAATTGTCATGGCTTGCGTCACAAGCACCTTGCAAGGTACTCCCTGCGTTGATCTCTCCGCCTCCTTGCGAGCCAGCCTAGTGAGGCCGCCCTAGAGGAAGACTTGCGTCGTTCGCCCCGCAAGGCTTGGCCCCTCGCGAGGGTCTTGAACTTGGGTTGATGAAGATGGGTCGTGCTTGGGTTGACACGTGGCAGGCCACAGGCAGGCAAGTCTGGGGATCCCCATTCCCAGAACACTGTCAGTAGCCCCCGGGTCCTAGGCGCGCTCGGACTTGGCTTAGCAGCAAAGCCAAAAGGCAAGTGCGGAGCACCGCGGGCCCCAACAGCCTGTGGCCTTGGTCGCCGCATGGAAGTTGATTGTACGTGGGCGTCTCCGCTTCCCCACGCTGCCTCGGCAATTACCCGACTAACAAAAGGCTGGCCTAGGTCAGGCTTACCTTCATTGCTCTCATTCGCCTTGCTCCAGATCCCCTTCCTTGCTCTTGCTCTCTTGCTTCCGGAATCTCCAGATCCACCTCATTCTTCCTCCTCCAGCGAGCAATGGCACCCCGAAAGGCCGTGGACGAGGCTCCATAGGATTGGTACTTGCCGGCTCTGGATCCCCCCAACATGACAAAGAAGAATCTCGCCTCTATGCGACTGATGACGGCGGCGCAAGGCAGCGAGATGGGGGAGACTGTACTCAGTGCCGGCTCCGCCAAGCCGGAGGCCAAGGGGAGGACATTTTACTCCTTCTTCATGAGCACTGTCATTGCCGGCCTGGTGCCGCCCTTATCCAAGCCCTTCTACGCCGTCCTCCGCCATTAAAGGTTACAGGCCCTCCATCTCCATCCCAATTATGTTCTCCTTCTGTCGATTTTCACCTACTACTGCAAGGCACACGTTGGGGTGATGCCTTCCGTGGCCTTGATGCGCCACTTCTTCTCCCTCCGAATCACCGGCAACCATACTTTGGCATGCGCTGGCTTTGTTGCGTACTCCAAGGCCAATGCGATTTTGAAGACCGGGAAGAGGGCCAATGGCTTTCGGAGCAAGTGGGTCATGCTGGATGCGGATGCATCCACTCTCGGTTGGTGTTGCCCATGGAGCAGCCTCAGGCTAATGAGGCGGGGTCTCGTGCGAAGCTTGACGACTGACGGGCGAAGTTGGTGCTGGAGAAGATGAATGCCGACCTGAGGCCGGGCAGCATGAAGGTGGGAAGCTGACTGGGGCCATGCTCCTAAGGGAGTTCCTGGCACAGCGGGTGGCTACACTTCAGGCGCACTCGTGCTCGTTGGGGAGGCTCGAAGGTGCATACAACGATCTCCTCCTAAACTAGGAGGCCTTGGCTGATGAGCTTCTGGCCGCGGCTCTCCGCTTCCTGGTTGGAGAGGACATGGAAGGTCTAGAGGGCGCTCCTGTCCCCTTGTTTATCCACGACAACTGGCAACAGGTGGTGGACACCATGCCCACCTTCGATGGGAGCGGTCAGGTGCCGGAGGTGCCTCCTGAGGGACAGGAGGCGGCGGCGCCGCTGGAATTGTCTTCTGACCGATTCCCACAAAGGAGGGGAGGAAGACGAAGAAGAAGAGGACCGCGACTCGAAGGCGGGCGCTAAGGGGACAGGGGAGACTTCCCCTTGGCGCAGGGCCAGCATCCTCCGCACCCTGCCGGATGATGACGAGGCCGACACCAGGCGAGGGGGAGAGGACCCGTCTGTGATCCCGAAGAAGGACAGGTCGGGGCTGATCTCCTGAGGGGCTACCCCGGCCCAGACACTGGGGCTGATCTCCTGAGGGGCTACCCCGGCCCAGACACTGCTCGAAGCTAGCTCCAGACCCTCTGGTGCGCCCTCTTCTGCCTCTGGACCTCTCGAGGCTGTGCCCCGGACCAAGAGGCTTACGGGCTTTAAGCTCCGCAGGAGACCGCCAGAACACGCCGCGATTGACCAGTAAGTACTCGAACTCCGCTATGCTCTTGTTTTTGCTGTTAGGGCTTGACACCCCCATCATCTGGTTAGGCCGCCGCCTGCAACGAAGAAACTGAAGGGGGACACGGTGGCTCCGCTTGGAGCAGGCTCATCCGTCGTGGCCGTGCCTTCGTCTGAGGGAATGGGAGGCAGTGGAGCTCGCACCTCCCATGCCCGGTCATCCTCGCAAGGCCGGGAGGAGCGCCCTAGCGGCGTGCCAGCCCCCGTGGCCTCGCTGACTCTAGAGGTGCCGGCGCTTGATGATGTTGCTGAGGTTGCCAAGACTCAAGAGCTCCTAGTCTCCCAGGCCATGATCACGCTGGTGCCTTCTCCTCCTGCTCCACTTGTTCCTGACTCCTCTGCCTCCTCCGCTGCCTTGGACTGTGCCGCTCCTGAGCTAGGCCTGCTGCGACAAGATCTCCAGGGCGCCAACCCCCGCCTGGTGGCCGAGCACCTGGACATGACTCTGACAACTCCATCTGAGCGGCGCTGAGCCAGGCTGCGGCAGCTTCCGAGGAGGAGAAGCAAGACGCCACCCAGGCCATAGCCTCCCGTGACGCGGCTTTGAAGGATGCTTCGATCGTCCAAGACCGTTGCAAGGCACTAGAGGACGAGCTGCAAGGTTTGCGCGACGAGCTCGCCAAAGAGGCTCGCGACCGCTAGGCAAAGGAGGAAGAGATGAAGGCTCGGGAGGCCGCCATCAGGGACCACGACACCGAGCTGTCCGCTGATCGGGGCCGACTGAATATGCTGGAGCAGAAGCTGAAGGCGGAGAGGGCCGAGCTAGACGCCAAGGTGAAGGTCCTGGCTGAGGATCGCATGGCCTTCATGGATCTTGAGGAGAGATCTCGCAAGGCGCTGAAGTCGCTTTATGATGATGGCCTGGAGAAGCCGCTGGCCGGGGCCAAGGATGGCCCCGCCAAGCTGCTTCTCTTTTTGGTCGAAGCGCTTGAGGAAGTCGTCACTGACGTCGGCCCCATGGCCGAGGTTCAACCTCGCGTTCTTTCATCTGCGGCGCTGACACGGGTCCTTAGCCACATCTACCTTCGCGAGCGTGGCGCTAACCTCGACGAGCTGCTGGAGCCTGTGGACGCCGAGCGCTCCGCCGCTGCAGCTGAAGCCGTGAAGGGCCGAGCGGAAGCCCTACTGGCGAAGTTCCGCGCCTTCGCCACTGCGCCCAAGGCAGGTACTGCTAGTTCCGCGGCCTCAGGAGGTGGAGTTGACAGGCGCAGCATCACCACGGAGGCAGGCTCCTGGCGAATGACGGCGCTGCCCAAGGGTGATCTTCTCGCGGCTTCTTTCCTATTTCAACTCCTGCAACATGCACCGTGCCTCGTGGAGGCGTTTAAACTTGTGTTTGGGATCGCGACGACAATTTGTGGTTTGTAATATTTGCTTTTGAATTTGTGAGATTTTGCGGTTTCCTTCCTATTTGCTTTGTGTTCTGCGTCGGCAGGGCCCGGCCCCGTGCATACCTCAGCCACCGTTAGTCCCGACCAGATTACCAGGACGGGACCAAGGAGTGAGGGGCTACGTGACAAGTTAGGCTCCTGAGTCACGATGCTCAGGAGTCCCCCTTGACGCGCAAACAACAAATAGCGAGGGGGTGTAGGAGTATATCTGTCGTTCTACGTCGGCAGGGCCCGGCCCCGCGCATACCTCAACCGCCATTAGCCTTGCGGAACGAAGGAGTGAGGAGCTACGTGACCAGTTAGGCTGCTGAGTCACGATACTCAGGAGTCCCCCTTGACGCTCAAATGGTCTTCGTACCTTGGCTCTGCTCAGGGAGGGGCGCGCGACGACCAGGTCCAAGGGACCTGGCTGGGTGGCGTGCACGCGGGCATGACCCGGGCGCAGCCCCCGTGTCCAGCCCCCTCGCGTGGCGCTCCCGAGGGGAGGCATTGCGATGAGGCCAGACACTGAGCTCTGGGCTCCCTGAGGTTGATACAGTCGTGGGCTGCCCTTAGTTGTTTATCACCAGCGCGGAGCATAGCACTTCCGTATGTGTACCGGCATAGCTGCTCCTCGGCAGTGTCGTCAGCCAGCATGGAGCATGGTGCTTCCACTGGTAC
>NC_041385.1:299117534-299145454 GCF_002162155.2 Triticum dicoccoides | reverse complement strand
CCCGGGGCGTGTACAGCCCCACCCTGACACGTGGCTGGCACAGTAGGGCTAGACGAGGTGTATCTGGGCACTCGTGAGCCAGTGCGGTACTCACGAGGCCCTACCTCAAGGCGGGTTGCGCTTGATCTTGAAGCGTTGGGAGGCTAAGGGTTCCTGCAAGGTGGTTAGATACAAATGCTCTACGTCGTGAGGTCCCGTCCCTCGAGCGAGCTCAACCGCCACTGGTATGCCAGGTCGTGATGCCGTGGACAAGGCTAGGGGGTGAGGGCTGGAGAGCCAGTAAGAGCTCCTAAGTCGCGATGCTCAGGCGCTCCCCTATTAACGTGCAAGCGGTTTGCATGAGGAAGAAAAGGGCCCGTGGTAGGCGGGAGATGATAATCATAGCCAGGTTAAGCATGAAAGGCAAATGAGCTTAGATAGATGCAGGAAGGATACATGCCACTGGATCAGGCCCGAGCAACTTGGGGATGATGCAGCCCGAGGGGTGCCCCCAACATGGTAAACTAAAGACATAAGCAAAAAGGATACATGCCGCAGGGCCAAATCCACGTGAACTGGGAATGATGCAGCCTTGAGGGTGTTCCCAGCTGAAATGAACTCGAAAGATATCACCTGATACAATTGTAGAGCGGGTGTTGGGGTAGCTGACGATGCACGGTGAACAGGCCGATCCTCATGAGCCACTGGAGCCCTAAGCCTCGGGAGGCTCTGCGGGTCCGGGCGGCTCCTCGAGGACCATCTCCATGTCCGCCAGGACCGCGTGGTGTCTAGCCTCCTGAGCTCCCAGAATGCTATGCAAAATACATTGGTGAGTGGCAGACGTGTTCAGTAGGCCGAAAGGCATGCGAACGTAGTTGTGTGGCGTACCCTCGCAGTGTCCCACGCGCGAAGGCCAGAAGCGCTCCTGAGAAGCGACTCGGCTGAGCCCTGGGTAGTCGATGCAGATGTGCGGCCCGCCATCCTCGCCTGGATGGGGAGCTACGCCATGTAGGCGGCGATCGCCGCGTATGACTCGATTCTTGAAACTCCTGAGTGGCCTTGGCGATGAACTCCTGAGGGTTGGGCCCTCCTTGCGTCGTGCCTTCCTAAGGGAAACGTGTCGCGAAGCACGCCTCCAAGTGGTGCCCGAGCGCCTCCCTCGTGATCTTGGCAAAGTTTGAGGCCCTCCAGGAGAGAGCCCCCGAGCCTTGCCCGAGGAGGGCACTGGGCACGCCTTCCTATGTGATGGAGGGAGGCGCCCCTTGCATAGTCGCAGATCCTGACACGGCGCCTCCGAAGATGCCAACCTCCTGAGGCCTTGAGCTGGGTGATGTCTTCTTCTTCTTGGGAACTACCTCAGGAGGGTTCTCGCTCTTGCTGTCTGGGTCCTCGACTGATGCATCTTGGAAGGCATGCTCGAGAGAGCACACCGCATCCTTCTCTTCGCAGGGGACTGTGATGATTCCGCCGCTTCACGGCATCTTGAGGACATTGTAACCATGGTGAGTTATCGCCATGAACTTGGCCAGGGCTGGATACCCAAGGATGGCATTGTATGGCAGGCGAATGTGGGCAACATCAAAGTTGATGAGCTCGGTACGGTAGTTCTTGCACTGTCCGAAGGTGGCAGGGAGGCGAACCTGCCTTATCAGAGTGGTGGAGCCGTCAGTGACTCCTGAGAAAGGCTTGGTTGGCTGAAGTTGATCATAAGGCACTTGGAGGTTGTTGAACGTCTCGACGGATAGAACATTGAGTCCTGGGCCGCCATCGATGAGGGTCCTGGTAACTTGCACGTTGCTGATGACTGGGGAGCAAAGCATCGGGAGGATGCCACCTGTAGCCGCACACTTGAGCTAATCCCCTGAGGTGAACGTGATGGCGCACGTGGACCACCTGAGATGGCGCGTGGCCTCAAGCTTAGGGAGGACTACATTCACCTCACGGGCAAACTGCTTGAAGATGCGCTAAGAGGCTGGGGCCTGGGCACCGCCCAGGATGCAAGCGATAGCACGTGGCTCCTGGAAGCCCCCAGCCCCCTCGTCCTGGTGGTTGTCGTCATTCCTTCTTGGCGGTGGTGGCAGAGGAGGAAGGCCTGCGTTGCCCTGCGGGCGATCCTCGCGAGGTTGATCCCTCCAAGCCCCCTCACGAGGCTAGTCCTGCCAATGATGCTCGTGAGGGCGGTCATGCCACTCCTGGCGAGGGCCTCGGTCGTCCTATCCTCATCCACCTCTTCCTCCTCCTCGGCCATAGCCCTGGTCGTTGCGCTCGGGGTGTCGACCGATGCATCCTTCTCGAACGGCTCTAAGCTCCTGGCATTTTTTGGTGTTGTGGGTGTAGTGGTTGTGGCAGGCGCAGAATCTGTTGCCCTTGGACGACTCCGGCTGGTCCCTGCCGTGCTTCGTATCTGGTTCTGCTGCGAGCACAGCTGCTCCTTTGCGCTTCATGTCCTTGGCCTTGGCTTTCTTCTCTTGTGGGTTAGTGGCTGGGAGCTCGAGGAGGGAGAGACGCCCATCCTCACCTCTTGCGCACTTCGTCGCCAGGTTGAACAGCTCCAGAGATGTGCACAGATCCTCGTGGATGGCGAGCTCCTCCTTCATCTTGATGTCGCGGACGCCATCGGAGAATGCTGAGATGATGGCCTCCTCAGTCACCTTGGGAATCTTGAGGCAAGCGCTGTTGAAACGCTAGATGTACTTCTGCAAGGTCTCTCCTGGCTGCTGCTTGATGCGGCGCAGGTTACCCATGACCGGAGGACGGTCTCGAGTGCCCTGGAAGTTGGCAACAAAGCGGCTGCACATCTCGTCCCAAGAGGATATCAAGCCGGGAGGCAGGTTCAGGAGCCATGTGCGGGCACCATCCTTGAGCGCCATGGGAAACCAGTTCGCCATGAAATTTTCATCTCCATTGGCCGCCTCGATGCCGAGCTCGTAGAGCTGCAGGAACTCCGCCGGGTCGGCAGTGCCGTCATAGCAAGGTGGCAGATCTGGCTTGAACCTTCCCGGCCAAGTGACACTGCATAACTTGGTGGTGAAGGCGCGACAGCCTACGGTGGCCACCGGAGCCCTTTGCAGTCGTGGGGCCTCCTGTTGGAGATTCCCGCTCACCGCCGCCAGGGGCAGCGCGGGGTCTTGACGTGCTGGTACAGGGATGCGGTCTTGACGAGCTGGAGCGGGGAGCATGCGAACGCCTTCCTGGGGCCGAGGGATTTCTTGGCAGCTCCTTTCTTGTCGCGCGGGCACTGGACGCAGTGGGTCTCGTCCAGGAGCCGCGTGCCTTGGAGCCAGGGCGCCTTCTTGGGGAGGAGGTGGCAGAGGCACCTCCTGAGCTGCATCACCCACGAAGGACAGAGGGCGAGGCAGCGAGAGGGACGGCGCAGGAGAGCCCCCTGCGGCACTGACGAGCTCGGTGATGCGAGCGAGCCACTCCTCGTAGAGGTTGTCGACGGGGCAGTAGTGTAGGAGCTCACGTGCCAGGAGCAACACGGCCTGCGCGTCCATGGGAGCGCTACGAGCATGAGATGACGAACCAGCTGGAGTCAGCGATGGAGTGGCGGTGCGGCCATCCCATTGCACCAAGGGATGCAACGACGATGCATGCTGCTCGTTCCACGCCGGGCCGGTGGCGGCGTTGGTGGCAGGCGATGTAGAAAAACAAGGAGGCCCACCGAGGGGAGCCGTCTGGGCGATGCGGGTGGCAAGAGCAGCCCGACGCTCGGCGCGAGCTCGGCGAGCGTCCGCCATGGATGCGACGAAGCGATGGAACGCAGAACCGCGGAAAGAAGATTCCGGCGCACCCCTACCTGGTGTGCCAAATGTCGGATGTCGGGTTCCGGCAAAACCACTATGGTTCAAAATCTAGGGTGTGCACGAAGATCTTCTCCCTACCGATCCACGCCCCAAAACCTTGCCGCGAACCTATGCTACACGATGAACAGCACAAGGGACACAAGGTTTAGACTGGTTCGGGCCACCGTTGTGGTGTAATACCCTAATCTAGTGTGTCGTGTGGTGGATTGCCTCTGGGGCTGATGATGAACTGTACAGAGGAAGAACAACCTCGCGAGGGGTGTTCTTGAGCTGGTGCGGTGTTCTGCTAGGGAAGGATCTGATCCGTTTCTACTGGCTATCTCTATTTATAAGGGCCCTGGTCCTCTTCCCAAATATTGAGTGGGAAGGGAACCAACAACAGCCATTTTGATGGGGGACAACTAGTACAAGCTATCCTGACTAAAGTTGGTCTTCGACTGCCAAAGGCACTGGCGATGACGCCGTCCTGGGCTCCACGGTGATCTCCGTCCTGCCGTCCTGCTGGTCTTGGTCTCGTTGCACCGATAGGGAAACCTTTGCTTGATGCCTCGGTACTCCATGCCTAGGCTTGCCCCCTTTGCTCGACGGCGCCCGCTTGGCGCCCGCCTGTTCTCGATCATCATGGCTTGCGTCACGAGCACCTCGCGAGGTACTCCTTGCCTTGATCTCTCCGCCTCCTTGCGAGCCAGCCTGGTGAGGCCGCCCCAGAGGAAGCCTTGCATCATCCGCCCCGCGAGGCTTGGCCCCTTGCGAGGGTCTTGAACTTGGGTTGATGAAGGCGTGCCGTACTGGCCCGCTGCTTGAGCCGCGCCGCAGGCCGCAGGCAGGCAAGTCTAGGGACCCCCGTTCCCAGAATGCCGACAAGAGAGACCCATTGGTCGATGCGCGTAAATACATATTTCATCCATATGCATTGCTGATGCTCAGTAAAAACTTATATAGTTGACACAATCATATAGAACATCATAGCACACTGAACTTGCATACAAAAATTTCACGCAGGAGGCACAATCAGGATGGATGCAGTGGATCACTACGGGTAGGCCTATGTTGAAACCAACGAACTCGTACATAATGGTTCATCGTCTTTATCAATGACGGGGAAATATCTTGAGTGATGTGCAAAGAAAACAGACACACAACACAATAAGTTCTGCTAGCACATTAAGTTGACGTACAACTGTTTCTAAAAAAGTTCAGGTACAAAATTAGAACAGGTCACAATCAAATGTACTGGCACATAAGTGCTTCACACCCATAGCTCATATTTAACTAGTACCTAACAAGATTCAGCTGTTACCTCAAATTAGAGCATATCCAGGCAGCCAGCCCTGCCTCTTCTCCCAAAGAAGCAGTGGCCTCCGCCGCACGATCGAACAGGCCCTGTGCCATCCATCGTTCTGAGCAACACGGGGAAAGTCTGACATTGACTCCTGTAATGGACATCGTCGACGGACTCTTGCACTAGCGGCAGCAGCAGGACTTCGATTGATGGATTGACCACTTCTTCAACATGCATGAACACTCGATACAGTTACATCCCTAACGTGATCCGCGACGGCCTGGGTGGCGACGACTAGTACAACCCCGGTTCCTACACTGGTATCTCAACACCAATCACCTTCGGTATGGTGGACGGCTTCTTCATCCATGCCATAACCGTCAGAGCCCAGCTGTCTGGAGGAACAAACATACTTACGAGCTCACCTCCAAGGGTCATTGATAAGCTCATTCATGGACTCGTTGTTCCAAGCACGTCGAGGCATGCCGTGGAAAGTAAGCTTTGTTAAAAACTCAAGCTCAAAGGGCACCGAGCCCCATCCTAGGTGCCACCGATCAAAGCACACCATCGCGCCATCAGAGAAAAAACGCCCGGAAGATTTGAACACAAGCCTGCAGTCGAAAGTTTTCCGGAACCTGACGAAGAAATCAGCCGGTGGCGGAGAGACTTCGACGAGCAAGTCAGTTATTTGGATGCCGTGCGCAAAGCCAAGAGCTTTGACAAATTCATCCGGCGAGACGGGAGGCCAGTCGCCGTTCATGGTTACCATCAGCACTTTACCGACAAACTGGTCGTCAAGCGCCGCCATGCCACTGTTGAGCGACAACATGCAGCGACCGAAGGCAGGACGGTCCTCAGGATCTCCGGCTCGGAGATCCGCATTGATCGGCGACATGATAGTGCTCTTGAGTACAGAGAGTACAAGAGGGGGATTTGGGGGAACTGGAGTAGGAATCGAGATTCCAGAGGTGGGGGAGGGACCGGAGATTGGGAATGAAAAGGTAGCATGAATTTCGAACATGCGCCAATATGCTCCCGGCGCGCAAGCAAACGAAAACACCGGTGGCGCCCACATGTCGGCCTAAGAGTGCTTATTATTTCTTTTTTGGAGAGCCCGAGTTTTTTAGGATCTTTTAAGAGCTCGGCCTGAGAGTCATAATTGATTTGTTTGGCATTGCGTTACTAATTGGCCCATATTCAACGACACCTCACTGGCCCAAACAAGTGTACATCATCGAAAAGACACTAAGCTCAAATTATATAACTTGAAAAAAGGATATATACTCTAAACACTGGAGAATGGTGATGCCCTCATTTAGACCACCAGTAGTTCGAGAAAATAAATAGTTTGAAACAACGATATATACAACATTCAAACACTGACTAGTGACTACTACTGACATAAACAACAAGACATGATAGTTCATAAGAAGTCTTGCTACACAACCAAAATGCACCCATCTGCAGTGCTCAGACTCTCGTGATCCAGACGAGAATGACATTCTAAACGGAGGCAACTATTACATAGTAAGAGTGACATAGACGAGGATGACCAGATGACAAGGAATATGCATAACAAAATAAAGAACTACCCATCTAGAACTAGGAGCGAAGACAACAAAGTCATTCAAAGAGATGATCCAACACCATCATAATTTGCAGCCCCGCTTCAGCGACCAGTGATCCGGAGACACCAATACTCCACCCTTTCGATGCAACAAGCCAATTACCTATACCCCTGAAGGCTTGAACCGCATCACTGCCTGTCGTAATTGAGACATCCAAGGATCAAAGTTAATCCGGATGCCTTTGTCATTCTCACCTTCTTTTGGATGCAGGCTGTATCGTTGACAATTAGAGGAGTTTGCTCCCGAACTCCCAGGGCTCGCCGTGTAGACACAATTATCTATAGCAAACAGAGCCTCTCTGCCATCAAGGTCCTTGCCAACGGTGATCTCCTTGTTAATCGGATAATTGAGTCCGAGAAATAGAGAGTGTGAACCAAGGCTGTTTACCTGCCTCCAACTAAAAAATCCCGAAGGCCCCAACAAGCTGGTATCTTGCTCATAGACATAAAGGCCACTGTACGGATACTCACGTATTTCACGGTCCTTGTATACAGTGGGTTTTTTGCAATATAACTTTTCCGGCTCATGTGTCCGGGTGATCATTAGTCTCTTGGAGTCGTATGATCGAGCGAGGAACCAGTTGTGCTTCCCTGTTTTTGGCAAAGGTGGTGTGATTACAAAGAGCAGTAACTGTAGGGACAATGCATCATATCAAAAAGGACATGCATTGTTAATGTAAGATCAGCATTGTTAATGCAAGAAACAACATTGATATGTCCCTGTTGGAACTTGGAGGAAAATACAGGGAAATGTATACTGGGTTCGAAAATATAGAAGTGCCATGCATGGCTATACTCATGTTATCTCGCAATCGATTCTTCACAAGAAACTACCATGTCATGCATGTTATGTAATCATATTCTGTCCTCACAAACAAATTCTTCAAGGTAACTAACGGACCATGCATTGTTATATACTCGTGTTCTGTGGGCAAAATTTTTGTGAGGATATTATTCTAGCCATTGATTGCTGAAGGGCGAATATAGGTATGTACAGATGGTAAGCATTACATGATTTCACTACTTCCAAATATAGAGTTCTCCATATGCACATTTACTTCACTAATGTATGGTCAGATGAAACCAACAGTGTGGTGCATGTTTCTACATCATGAAAATGAGGAAACTAACATGGCCATTGATACACACTCATATTTAGTAGTAGTATATAGATTACTATAAAATAAGGAGAATATCCATATATTCCTAACCGTTTGATTGTTTAGCGGTACAAATTGGCTGTAATGACATGGTCACAATCGCATGAATTACCTCATTCCAAATATAGCTGATTTACGGTGTCTCTAATACATTGCCATAGTTCCACTCAAATTCTGCTCAAACAGGGATATGCCAATCATCACAAAAAGTTCAAACAGTGTCCTAGCGTCATCATTAACATGAGATGGAAACAACTTACATGCGCCATCCCAGCAATACGTGGTGCCATCTGCTTTGTCGATCGCGTAGATGATGCCATTGTGTTCAATAGCATCATAGAAGTGTGTATCAGCTTTGACAATGATCCACTGCGAGCTGAGTTGTCTCCAGCTAATGAAGGCACCGGCGTAAAGATAGGCGAGTCCGCGGTCAAACAATGCAATTAGCTTGAAGTCTGCGTAATTCACATGTCGTGTGGGCACTTGGCGGATTACAAACTTCTGCAAAACAAGGTTCGTCCAACTGACGTGGTAATCTAGATGACTTGGACCGCAATGGTAAAACTCTATATAATCCAACGGAGGAAGGGTAATCTCATGGGAGGTCTGGAAGTTCACCAGCACCAACTTTTTACCGTCTTTTCTGAAGGCAGACATCCAGTGGGAGTTCATGCCGACCCAGTACATACCTGCCAAGAAGTTTCGGGCGATGGTGATCGGATCGAAGTCGAGGGAAACGATGTACGGTGACCCACTACATACCTGCAAAGAAGTTTAGGCTAATGGAGATTGGATTGAAGTCGAGGGGCATCATGTACGCCTCCGTATCATGGTGAGCCAATCTCGCACCACCAGATAACAACAAGCAAGGTGTCTTGAAAAGCTTAGGCCTCGCTTTGATGATGGCTGTGTGCATGTCCCTCGAGCATGCAGCCAACCGCCGGGCGCTCAACATATCCATACACGAACAAATGAGGTCGAGGATGTCACTGGGGAGATTGCTCCAACCGCGGCTCATATGGATGCTGCGTGATTCACATTTGGCCATGGTGGAGTTTTGAAGGTGGGGGTTTTGGGGGGCTTGATTTACGGGGGAGATGGCTGTCGGTGCTGGAGCGGCTAGCGAGGGAATAGTTATACTGTGGTGGTGAGCGAGGCAACGGTACATGGGGGTATAGTGAGATGGAGATGGAGACGGAGATGGAGATGGAGATGGAGTGGTGCTATGGGAGGGGAGAGGGAGACGAGGCGAGGCATGCTAATGTGTTGTACAACAGCGGTGATAGACTGCACAGTGCACAGGGTGAGGCTAACTTTGCTAACCCGAACACGCTGCCTAGAATAGTGTCAGGCGCATGGTGTTGTCACTTCACTGTGAGGACTGGATGAATAGTATTTTGACCATCAAGTGTACCACAGTTGTACTACCACTACTACTACTAGTAGGAACATGAGTACTCTAGTATTGTATAGCGGAAATAGGTCTCCCGTGCTAGCATGCCTGTTCACTTCATCCTCCAGGTATCATCCATATTGCGAGCAGAACCAAAATCTCGTGCATGCGGAAGCATGCAGATGGGCCTTTGATGAAGATAACCGTGTACTCCCTCCGTCTAGGTGAGCGCAACCTAGGTGGCTGTAGATTGGACGAGAAAGAGCACCGGGGCGAGCAAAACTTCCAACCACGGCTGTTACAAATGGAAGCAAAATCAACAATTAATACGTAGTTATAAGGATGCCTTTTCAGCTCTCCAAGCAGGCCCAATCAACGCCCTGCCGCGATGCATGCAGTGGTCGTTCTGGTGCATCAAGGACGGCATACAGATCGTTCCACACTTGAGAAGAGGAAAAATGGAAAGGTAGAACGCGGCAGCAGAAGCAGAGAACGCTGGCTAACGAGGCTGGGAGGGGATCGAGCACGCCTAAAGGTTTTGGGAAAACCTAATTTCCATAAGGTGACTTACTCACCTAGACAGAGGGAGTATTCCTTAACCATAGAATGGTGTGTCTCCCGCGCACACGCCAATATCCATCTAAACTAGCTACGACACATTTTTTTTATCTGTTTGCATATGTCCTCAGTCTACCCGCATAGCCTTTTCGTTTAGTCTACCTAGCCGTCTAATCAACTGCCTGCACGCCACTTCTCCTATTTACTTCTCCCTCGGGAACCGATTTTCCTCGGCTTCTTCACCTCCCCTTCGTCTTCATTTGCATCCAAACCCCACTGCGTTCACATTGTTTTAACCTGTTTAAATAATCATCTACTACTTCAGTTAGACTAGCCATCTAATCCTAATTCTCCAAACCATAGCCCTCCGTTCCAGCGGTTCAAATGGCGAAAGAGATCGAGATGCAGGTTTTTAGCGTGCAACATATCCTCGTGGAAGGCTCGTTGAGCGTAGTTGCCACCATCACCGTCCACCCAAGATTTGTTCGGAAGTGGATCAACAATGTATCCAACTCCCTCGAAAAGGTAGAGACGAGGGTCATCGGTCTCGACGCAGAGTACACAGAGCATGCCACTAGGAAGATCCAACGTGCCGCCGTCCTTCAGCTATGCCTCGAAGATGATGTTTTGGTGTACCACATCATACACGCGCCCTCCATACTAGGTGAGCTTCACGATTTCTTGTCTCGGGAGGACATATACTTCTGTGGGGCAGACATCGAAGGGGACAAACAAAAGTTGGAGCCGTACAACCTTGATTTTAAAAGCATCGCTGACCTACAAACCAGAATCAAAATTCCGGTAGAAGATTGTGATAAACATACACCATCCCTATTTGACATAGAGAATTTTGTGGTCGGTACAAATCTTCATAAGGGTGACGAGACAGTGGCATTCAGGTCGTCTGGATGGGAGAGTTATCGCTCAACGTACGAGCGGATAAAATATGCTGCCCTTGATGCCTGTGTGAGTTTTGAAATAGCTGCAAGGACCAAAGAGCTTGTTGCGATGCCATCTCCCACAGAAAAGAATGCGGGCCACCTAAAATGTGGTGAGCATCAAGTTTCTACCAGAGCAACACGCGATTCCCATGACGCAGCTCGAACCCATGACACCACATGTCCCCCGACCTACGGCTCACCCCTCTCGGCTCCACTGCCCCTCTGCCTTTGGGAGCATTACATGTGGACCAGTCACCTATCGGGTCCACATGTTATTGACTCAAAGGCAGGTGTAGTAAGGCGTTGAAGCTCAGTCCTGAGGGACCTAAGAGGGAAATGTAACTCCTGCGCCAGGCCTTGTGGTTCTACCACTGCACGAACTCATGCCAAACTCGAGATTTGTTTCTTTACTATACATGCACGCAACGATTTAGTGGACATTGTAATCTAAACATGTGATTGGGAGCTCTAAATTTGAATTTGAAACTTATAAAACAAAAAGATTCAAAACAAATAAACTGGGAGAGAGGGAGTATATTGTAGGATGTGTCCCATACAAAATAAGTCCCCTGGTTTTGTCACCGCGAAGATGCGGTTAGAAAGGAGCACAACGTCTTCGTACTCATACGGCAACAAATCGGCCGCAGACAGCATGGTCCGCCTTTGACCGCCATGTGCAAGGTTCATGCTATATTATTCAATCTCACCGTGGTTCCATCATACCAATTCATGCGGTGGCCCATTGCATGGTTGATCCCAATGTTGGACAAAGGTTCTATGGGAACGGTGTCATTGTTGTAAATGTTGTGCAAATTGATGTTGGTACCCTCTCATACATATGCAAGTCAATATCCACTCGCACCAAGCCTAACCTGTGAAACAGTGGGCAGGGGGAGAATTAGGAAGTGGACACGGAAGTAGTCTTTAGAATGCATTTACTACGTGATCAAACTCATCTTACCTACTCATCGGAGGAAATCCGAATGCCCCTCAACATCGGCATCTCAAGGGGTGTCAACTTGCAACTACGGCCACGCCACGCTGGAGAGACCCCCAAGGAAACATCCTCATGCATTCCATGAAACATCAAGATGCAGTTGTATGAGTAGTTTATCTTGTGAGAGAAAAGGATGAATGAGGGAAGGCCTCTAGAGATAGAGATAGACACTACTACTACCAATGTGCTGGCCCGTGCGTTGCAATGGATCCAAAGTAGTAGAATAATACTTGTTCACGTGCTTGAAATATAAACACTGTAGTTTTGATATACATGTGTCAGAAGACATGATAGTTTGTCCATGGAAGTTGAACCACGGCGACCATCACATTTCTTGTTTCTACCACTGCAACACCCACATGCGATTCCCATGATGCCGCTCCAACACACGGCACGACGTCCCCCGACGTGGACATGGATCCTCTGACGTGGCTATCAATGCCTTGCCCAGACTTTCCTTCACTGACAGGTGGGACCCATGCTTGGGGGTCCCGCATGTCATTGACAGAATGGTAGGATTATTCACATCAGGGGATCCTCATCCCCCGACATGCGCCTCATCCCTCTCGGCCCCGCCACTCCTCTGCCTTTGTGTGCATGACATGCGGGCCAGCTGGACTATGACGACCATCAACTTTCTACCATAGCCACACCCGATTGGACGCAGTATGCCTGCTCCCCTGCTGTGCTCTGATCCGTACTCCCGCACCATCGAATTTTCATCCAACGGTTGTGACACATTTCGTCACGGGCATCAATCCTCAGCTGGAGTACTTCTGTACTATAGGTAGTACCCACCAGTGTGGCCATCTATGCCTCGTAATGCCCCCACGCCCAGCTGTGGCACCCTCGCCATGGCTATGCCACCACCGGCCGGTTCATCTCGAACGAGTGTGTCGCGAACCACACCACCACCATGAGAATGACATGTGGGCCAGTCGCATTTAAGGTCTGCATGTCATTGACTCATAGGCTAGGCACTAAGCCACTGAAGTTCGGTCTCGTGGGCCCTGAGAGGAAAATGTAACTCCTGCGGCAGGCCTTGTGGTGCTCCCGCTGTACGAGCTCATGCCAAACCCGGAATTTGTTTCTTACTACTACCAACTACTAGTAGGGTACACGTGCATTGCACTCATGAGATTCTGGTGGTTTGTGCATTATGCTTCTACATTTGGAGTTTTCTAGATTCTACATGTGGCAAAATCCGGTGGAATGTAGATCATATCCAATGGCCAGTAGTGCTCGGATTTGCCATCTTTGTACCGTCGGATTAGCTTCATCCAATGACCAACTTTCAAAGTTATTCACACACTATATATGGGTATAGATATAGATGTTTGGTTTGCATCCTAAGGTTGCCACGCCTAATCTTAGGCGTGCCACGATATCTTAGGCATGTGTTTGGTTCATTTCTACACTTGTGGCTTGCCACACTTTTCTAGCCACATGGTCCACATGTCATAGACTCAACTTCTTGCCAAATCTTGCCACACTTGTGGTGGCCATTTTGTTAGCCACATTTTTTGTGGCAGACACAGGGGTTATTTGGTTTTAGGCCTTGCAATGCCACACTTTATCATACAATGTTGCCAAACATGCCTAAGCTTAGGGGTTGTTTGGTTTGTGACTAAGGGGCCGTTTGAATTGTGACTATTTATGCCATATATTGCCACATGATTTTTGCCAAACTTGCCACACTTGTCTTAGTTGAGTTGCTCAAATTGTTAGCCACACTTTGGCTTGCCTAAGGGAATCTTGCCACACTTTTTGTGTCTAATGACATGTGGGGCTCACTGCTCATAATATTTTTTTTGCCTTAGGTGCGGCTAGAACCAAACACCTACCTAACTTGGTCAAACTTGCCTAAGGTTAGGTGTGGCAAGGTGTGGCTAGGAACCAAACAGCCACTAAGATTGCCAAAGATTGCCACACGTAAGGTTAGGCAAGTTTGACTAACTTAGGTGAGTGTTTGGTTCAAGCCACACCTTAGGAAAGCCACACTAAGGCCCCACATGACATACACACAAAAAATGTGGCAAGATTCCCTTAGGCTGCCAACTTGTGGCTCTCATTTTGAAGAACAAACTTTGCCTAAGCTAAGTTGTGGCAAAGTTAGTCATGAATTAAGTTCAACCATGGAGTCTTCTAGGTTCTACATGTGACAGAATCTGGTGGAATGTAGGTGATATCCAACAGCCAGTAGTGCTCGGATTTGCCATCTTTGTACCGTCAGATTGGCTTCATCCAACGACCAACTTTTAAAGTTTTTCACACACTACATAGGGGGTATAGATATAGATGTGCCGGACCGTTGCAATGGTTCCAAAGTATATCTATTTAGTGGAGTGCACTCTAAACACATTATCTATTTATTTTTCTCTAACCTTTCGTAGCCATGCAACTAAGCTACATAAGCTTCATGGGTGCCCCCACATCATATTATTCATACTACTTTGACTGGAAAAAACATAAATCACCCAAAACAAGATCTTCCCATTTTTTTTGTTCCTATGATGTTGTGTCATGCACGTACGTACTAGTTGTATAGTGGTAGTACTAGTTGTATAGTAGAAACTGGGTACTAGTAGGAGTAGTACTAGTACGGAATGCTCCTACTCTATCAATGAGCCCCATCTGACACCAAATTTCTTGGCTTCCGTGCTACAGCTAGATCTTCCCCTCGTTTCTGTTTTCCAACCTGGCGACGGGCGGCGGGCGGTTTGCCATTAGTCGGTTTGCTCAACGGCGGTCCCACATGAAAGTGAAAATGCTAGGCAACACGCCTTCCATAAGCTATGTGTCATGCCGGACGGGCCGTGGAGTACTCCCAATTCCCGGGCGTGTGGGGGTGCTACGCGAACGCAGTAAGCCTTTTCCTTTTACTAGCAATGTGCCCGTGCGTTGCGACGGATCCAAAGTAGTACAATGGTGGTACTTGTTCACAAACTTGAAAGAAATCACTCTTGTTTTGATATACTCCTAATATATTACTCCCTCCATTCCTAAATATTTGTCTTTTTAGAGATTTCAAATGAACTATCACATACGGATTATATAGACATATTTTGAAGTGTAGATTCACTCATTTTGCTCCGCATGTAGTCACTTATTGAAATCTCTAGAAAGACAAATATTTAGTAATGGAGGGAGTACTTTTCACTCAAAATATATTTCTCAGGCTGTTTTGATGAGGTGAGGGAGGGATGTGGTTCCTTTCAAGATAATAAGGGGTTTTCTGCAAATTGGAGCAGAGAAGTGGGCTATTGTTGCAAAAATGCCACAACTTACCTCACAGCCGTTAGATGGAGATCTAATGGTCAGAAACAACAGATGGCAGACACACCACCATCACCAACTGAGTCTTTTATAGGAGTAGGAGTAGAGAAACATGTATAAATTGTAACATTTGGTTCTGCTCCTTGGCACAATCGATGGATAGAAATAACGATTGGAAACACTAGGGAGGGGCTATTTCCGCCAGATAAGCAGGGTACATAGTAGCTAGGTTGGCGCATCGTCGGTTTGGTCACACGCGGTCTGACATGTTCTTGTGTTTCTAGCAAGATGCCCGCTCGTTGCACGAAGTTGATGGAAAAGGTAAGAACAACTTATAAATTGACGGATGGAGTACTAGTTACACTCATGCATATAATTAAACAAAGGGATCGCACTTGTCGGTATTGACTGGAACGAGAATGCAACATCATAATAAGAATTAAGGCCACGATGATGCGATCGAAGTGGGGGTTACAGAAGGCAAGAGGAAAGGTGCATCCATCAACGTACGACCTCCTCCTCCTCAACTTAGTGCGCTGGGCCACCGACCAGCGGCTAAGGAGCGGCAACTTTTGTGGCGAGGTCGAGGTGCTTCTCAGCAAAGGTATCCAAGGCTTCCAACCGGTTGAGGAAGGCCAATGTCGTAGCATCCTCGCTGGCCTTGTAGATACCTATGTACACGATTTGCTCGTATACGTGGATTTGTAGGTCGACGAATTCTTGCAGGACGAGGCGCCTCACGGCGAGCGCGACCTCCAGGTGGACATTCTTCGTGGCGTCGGCGGGCAGTCACAGGGCCACTAGTGCCTGAAAGAGGTTCCGGCCATGAAGGCCGATTATGGTGGCACGCAATGAGGAGCACAGGCGTGCGGGCTGCAGGAGTACGGTGATGTCATACGCGAGCTTCTTGAGGATAGTAAACTTGTTGCTGGTGGCAACAATCATCTGGTCCAACTGAGAGTCGTAGTTGGCGTCGACGGCGGCCATCCACCAGCCGGTCTCCAACACCGTCTCGAGACGATCCTCGACGCCATGCCGCAGGTCGGCGTCGTGGACCATCTGGCACAGCCACTGGCCGCTCACGCGCATCGCCGCCATGGGTCTGGAGTGAGCTCTTTTGCGCTTAGTGTAGGTGCTTAGGCAAATGCTTACGTGCCTACGATGTGGTAGATGCATTGGAATAGAGGGGAGGCTTTATATGAGGGAAAACTACGTTGCGTTCACATCGTGCAGCCTCTTTCCCCGGTCCTCCTCCCATTACTTCCCTCATGCATTAATTGAAGGAGAATGCATTGGTCGTTCAACATTTCGAGAACCACTACTCCCTCCCTCGTGTGCATTAAAGCCGTATCAAGAACTACGCCGCCCGCTGTCAAATCGAATACTCCCTCCGTCTAGGTGAGTAAGTCATCTTACGAAAACCAAATAGTCCCAAAACACATAGGCGCGGTGCATTAACTCTCACGTTGTTTCTTATTTTTTGACATAAATAGAGGAATCAACCAATAAGAGATATGGGGCTTGTATGTTTTTAATGACTTGAGACTATCAAACATGACATGCAGTGGTCAGTTCGTTGCATGCAATGATATTAGTTACTCCCTCCGTCCCATAATGTAAGTCATTTTTTGACACTACACTAGTGTCAAAAAACGTCTTACATTACGGGACGTAGGGAGTAGCAAATAAACATTAAGTTCTGTCGTTTTCGTCCCCACCTTGGTCATGGTGCACAATCTAACATGATTTATTCACCTAGATGGAGGAAGTATACTTTACTATTTAAAAGTTGAGGGTGGGGCTTTTCTTGTGCGGTAGGCAGGGCAGTTCCGCCTAGTCGGTTCAACAAAGACACGAGAAGATGAGGGAGTATGCTCCTGCAAACATAGGGACGTGTGATTTGACATCGAGTTACTGCTAGACAGGTGGGGCCCCATGATTTGACTTGCCATTATCATTTTAACTGCGGTGCTACGACCGGCGTGAGTCTCCCGATTCCTGACCACCTCAATACATGTGCCTCTCCCAATGCTCCACCATATAGATGCTGGCTCTTGCATGAGAGCCCACTTCTCCACTTTTTCCGTGCCTCTTTCCTCCACATATGCAAAAATGCCATGTAAAGCGGGCTTATAGCCCAC
This sequence comes from Triticum dicoccoides, assembly GCF_002162155.2. NCBI lineage: Eukaryota > Viridiplantae > Streptophyta > Magnoliopsida > Poales > Poaceae > Triticum > Triticum dicoccoides. The sequence goes on along the minus strand of NC_041385.1, from coordinate 299,128,294 downwards.
TGTTGTACTTACTTGCTCCTACAAGTTCTAAGCTTGCCACATAGGCATAAAGTCTGATGTGGCAAGTTAATTAAGAATAGAGAGACTAGTTTGGTGACCCAAGGAAGAAACGGTGCTAAGCGCGTGTACCTAGGTGAAAAGACAATTTTGAGTCTATAGCTAATTAAATGAAGCAAACTTAGCAACAAAAAACTAAGCACATATGCATTGGGGACTTGATTGCTAAGCCATTTAATGCCCTTAGCACCTCATCTAAGGACCATTTCATTGGAAGAGGTCACTCCTTTGCAAATGCAATAAATACTACGAAGAAAGAGATAGAGAGAAGTAAAAAAATACACTTATAGCCAACCTTATAGCTAACCTTGTTGTAGTATGAGTGACTAAGTGATGACTATGTATGACATGCCAACATCAGATAGCCTAACACACCGTGTTAAATATACAAGGGCGCGACCGCGCGAGCGACGCGACGGTCATGGTTGGTGCGACCATGATACGGGCTGCTGGCATCCCTTGGATCTGAGATCGAATGGTCGCATGCTAAGTTGCTGAAAATTTGCAGAATAACCCTCCAGGATAGGATATTCACCCATAGGTCTAGAATCACGCCATGCGACCGTTCGATCTCAGATCCAAGGGCTCTCGGAAGCCCATATCATGGGATAATGGAAAGCCACTACCCTGTCGTTCGCACGCTGGCAGTTCGCTCCTACTCGTCCCCTCGCGTCCTTTAATATTACGGCAGTTTGCTCCTATTCACCCCATCCTTTCACATTACTGCAGTTACCTAATCCTAACCCTCCTCCCAAATCAATGGCGTCCCAAATCTCCATGATCGGCGGTGAGTACAAGGTTAGAACCATCACCGGGGATGAGTTCGACGTCATCTACACCAGTTCTTCCACGACGGTGAAAGGATGCCTTGCTCTCTTCAGACGCATGTTCGAAAACTCAAACGATGAGTGGGTCGCTGGGCTAGATGTTGAGTACACCACAGTCCTGGGATGAGAGAAGGATCTAAAGGAGGAAGAGAGGAAGAAGCCCACCGTGATCCAGGTTTACGTGCATGACTTATGCTTGGTCTACCACATATGCCATGCCAACATTGAATGCCAGGATTTTAAGAACTTCCTCAAGAGCGACCTAGTCAAATTCGTTACTATAGACTTTACGAACGATGAAAGAGTCCTGGGTCGGATAGGCCTTTTTGTAGGCAACCCCTTCGACCTCCATAAGAATCGGCTGCTGCCCTCCAATGGTCAGCCTTCAATGCTGACCCTACCAGGAGCCATGGTTCATCCTTAGTACGGTAAACTGGATAAACCTCCATACACGTTTCATCGTCATGCATGGCAGCAATATGTACTAGATATAGACCACATCCACTACGCTGTAATGGATGTCTACCTTTGTTTCAATATCTACAAGGGCTGGATGAAGAGCAAGAGCCAAGTGTGCGGTTCCAGCAAAGAAGTATCGGCCAAGAGGAAGAGGGACAAGGATAAAGTCGAGGACGTGGATGAGGACTCCGAGTAAGGTGGCAGTGTCGTTGCTCATGGTGGTTCTAATGCAGTGTCTACTGGATTAGTTGCATAGTTTAATTTTAGGTGTGCTAGTTTAATTTGAGGGGTGTGTTGTGTTGAGCCCCCAGCAGAACTATGTTATGTTTCTTCTCGTTACTTTAACTCTTCAGTACGTACATACTAGAATTTATTTAATAGAATTTAGAACCCCATTTAAGCACGTACTAGCTTTTTTAATAGTACTATATGCATAATTTGGTGACGAGCGCTCTCTATATGTACCACCTTTTTTTTAATTTCAAGTTTTGCTCCATGGCGCAATCCATCGATACTACTACTGTACAAAAGTGGAGTATACATTTTTTTAAAGGCTAGATGTCGGTGTACTAGAGTAGGGGTACCCTGGTATCCCGAACTTGTGCACGGGCGGTTGCAGCACCCCGCGGCAAGGCTTGCCGGGCGACCGCCAAGGTCCTCCGTGGTTCCCTTAGAGCCATTCAAGAACAAAGTATTTAAGCCAAGGAGACAAGGCCCCGGCAAGAGGAGCTTGCCGGGAAGGCCAACCAAGGCATTTCGAGGAACTTGCCGCGACGCGCCATGCGTCCCGACAAGGCCCGGTGAGCGACAAGCTCCCGGACGCGACAAGACAACAGCCGCGGCAAGGCGCTTGCCGCGGCAGGCTACCACTCTGTACCCACGCTCCAGCACATCCACCAACATGTTGCTCTGGGGGCCTTTCCAGGCGCGTGTGGCGGGAGGCTGTGCAGCCAGCGGTGCGCTAGCATGCGAAGCTGACAAGACTGCCATCGTGGCGAGCGGTGGCGCCCCTGATGGTTCCTTTTTACACTGTTTGGGCGACGCAGACGGGCATTTAATGCCTTTGTCCCCTGCCGTCAGGGTTAGGTAGGATGCACTGTGCAGGTGGTTGTACCAACCGCAACCCCTTTTCCATTTTTACCCTTCTCTGCGTTGCCACCTGTCGGTGACCCCTTGAACATATAAAAGGAGGCCCATGCGCAATGTAGCGGGGGTTCGCTTCAGTCGGGAACCAGAGAACACTCACGCTCGGTCTCGTGTGTACTGTAGCACTCAGCACACCCGAGCAAGAACTCAATACGATCATACAAGCAGCAGTAGGAGTATTATCTCTCCGGAGAGCTCTGAGGCCGGGTAAACTGCTCGTGTGCTTCGCCTCGATCCGCTCTTCGTGCGATCTCCGCCCCCCGCCGAACCGAAAGGGGCTCGGTCCGCCGACCCCATAGGTGTCCGTGGATCAGTTTCCCTGACATCTTTGGCGCGCCAGGTAGGGGGGCGTCGAGGTTGTGTGAACCTGATCCGGCGTTCACACGAGCCAGATCTCCATTTTCTTCATCGACATGCCACCGAAGAAGAAAACTTCGGCGGCGGCTGCTCCGTCCACGTCACTTCCACCACCACTGGAGCAAACGGGTGGTGGAGTAGACGCCGGCGGAAGAACGGACGTCGACGAGGAAGCTCACGATGCTGCCAGGTCCAAGGACAAGGCTGCACAAACCTCGGCGTCCATACATGTACCGCGCCCATCTCAGGAGGCACAGGACCGACAGCGTCATGGTACCCGCAGTACCATACGTTTGTTGGGCCAAGATTGAGCTGGTGGATCTCGGGGTGCTCAAGACTAGCATGCACGCCAACATGCTGGCACGAGCGAGGCACGGTCGCCTGGACGGGATACTGCTCCTTCTAACATAGTTAGAAGTCCGAGCATATCCCGCTCCTCGCACCGTTCGCCACTGCCACCCACCACTCCAGCAGAAGCTTTGGCGCGAGCTCAACTGCTCCTGGATTACCCTCCAGCGGAAGACAAGATCAACCAATGGAGGGCCACCATTCAGAGTCTCATCGGCTTTGCCAACGGCGACACTCCGCGGCAGCCAAGTGCATCGCGGCCGCGGCAGGACTACCAGGCACGAGCCGGTGGCGACGAAACCGGTGGGGGTGCAACCACCATGCACTCTCCATCCCGAAGGCCAAGATCGCCGACTCGTCGGGTCCACCTCGATAGCGACTCCACCGCATCATCAGATCCACGAGCTCGTCGCGATCAGCGCCAAGTTCTTCATGAACGACAGCAAGAAGACGCTCGCACTCGCATCGAGCGCCGAAGAGAAGCGCGACGTCAATCCGACAAGCGCGATGGACCCTTTGTTGACATGCATGCGCCAGGGGAACCAGGCGACTTGCCGTACGCGGTAGGTTGCCCTGCATTCACTCATGAGCTGCGGCAAGTCCAGTGGCCCAGCACGAAGAATTTCAAGCCAGATGTACTAGAGAAGTACGACGACAAGTCGCATCCGTCGGAGTTCCTCAGCATCTACACCATCGCGGTGCAAGCTGCTGGGGGGCGGGACGACAAGATCCTTGCCAACTACTTCCCGCTGGTGCTCAAGCCCAATGCCAGATCATGGCTCATGCACTTGCCGGACAACTCTATATCCTCCTGGGCTGACCTGTGCCATCAGTTTGTCGGCGCCTTTACAGGCGGCCACAAGCCTCATGGCCAAGAGAGCGACCTTCATCTGCTCGCCCAGAAGGAAGGAGATCCCCTGCGCAAGTACATTCAGAGATTTAGCCGCGTACAGCACAACATCCCAGATGTCCACCCTGCCATGGTGATCAGCGCGTTCCATCAGAACATGCGGAACCGCAGGATGCGGGAGGAGATGGCGATGTGGAAGATCAGAGACGTCAGTGAGCTATATGCCCTGGCCGACAAGTGTGCACGCGCTGAGGAAGGGAGGAAACTCCCCGGAGAAAATATAGGAGCAGGAGGATCTGATATTGAGGAGACTGCCCCGGCAAGGAAGAACCGGCGGCGGAACAATAGGAAGAAGAAAGGCAAAGATGTGCTAGTTGTTGAGCAGTCCGGCAAGAAAGCCGAAGCTGGTAGCTCCGGCAAGGAGGTTGCCGCAGCTGTGGCGGTCGCCGACAAGCAGGACAGCACCAACAAGCAGTACTGCAAGATCCACTGCACCAAGGGCCATGACCTCCAGAGCTGCAAGAAGGTCGAGCAGCTTGTTGAGCAGCAAAAGGCTGAATACGAGCGGCGCGACAAGGAGAAAACCCAGGAAGGTGCTGGAGGAGCTGGCAAGAAACGTCCCGGCCGAGGAGGACGCCGCGGCAAGGCCAAGCAGCGGCAAGGAGATAGACCTCCCCGCGGCCGCGACAAGGATGAAGATGACGACGATGATGAAGATATGGATGATGACGAGACTGATGAGCAGGAGTTCCAGAAAGCCACAAAGGTCCTGTGCGTTGACGGTGGTGCTTCTCTGCATACTTCACACCGCCAGCTCAAGCAGTGGGTGCGGGAAGTCAATGCGGCAGAACCACCCATTGAGTCACGCAAGCCTCTGAAATGGTCAAGCACGCCTATCATCTTTGATATTGAGGATCACCATGATCGCATAACTGCAGTCGGGTGCTTGCCGATGTTTGTTTCACCAACTATCCGCAACCTCAAGGTCACCAAGATGCTAGTTGACAGCGGGGCCGGCTTGAACTTGATCTCCTCCGCGGTACTCCAGAAACTCCAGATCCCTGATAGAGAGCTCGAAGAGACCGGCACATTCCAAGGAATCAATCCGGGGAGGAGCAAGCCGAAGGGAAAAATCACATTGCCATTGACATTTGGCAGCGAGCTGAACTTCAGGACTGAGAGGGTCACTTTTGACGTTGCTGACTTTCCATTGCCTTACAATGGGATACTTGGCCGTCCAGCACTGGCCAAGTTCATGGCGGCCTCTCACTATACATACAACGTGCTGAAGATGCCAGGCCCGATAAGTGTCATCTCTGTCCCTGGCGACAAGAAGGATGCCCTTATCTGCGCCAACAAGATCTACCGGGAAGCAGCAGCCGCAACAGACCGCAAGTCACTTGCCGCTGAAGCTCCCGGGGCGAAGAAGAAGACCAAGTCCGGCAAGAGCTCTGATGCCCACTCCGGCAAGCGCACCTTTTCGGAGTGTTGCGCTACCGTCGAGGACGCACCATCGAGCTCCACCGGCAAGTGTAAGAAGACAATGGCAGCTCCACCTGAGACCAAGAAGGTGTCCGCCAAGGAGGACGGCACTGGTGGTACCTTCACCATCAGTGCCACTCTCGACCCTAAATAGGAAAGCGCGCTCGTTGCTTTCCTGCAGGCGAATGTTGACGTGTTTGCATGGCAACCGTCTGACATCCCCGGTGTTCCCAGGAAAGTAATCGAGCACCATCTCGCCGTCTGCCCTCATGCGCGGCCCGTCAAGTAGAAAGTCAGGAAACAGACATTGGAGCGCCAAGAATTCATTGCAGAAGAGATCAAGAAATTGGAAGCAGCAGGCCTTGTCAGAGGAGTGCTCCATCCTATGTGGTTGTCCAATCCTGTAGTCGTGCGCAAGGCAAACGGGAAATGGAGGCTTTGTATTGACTTTACCGATGTTAATAAAGCTTGCCCCAAAGACCCATTTCCCTTGCCGCGCATCGACTAGATTGTTGACTCCACGGCCGGATGTGACTTGTTTTCATTTCTTAATGCATACTCAGGATATCATCAGATCTTCATGGCAGAAGAGGATGAGGAGAAGACCACATTCATTACCCCATGTGGCACATATTGTTTCGTACGGATGCCTTTCGGTTTGAAGAATGCTGGTTCAACATTTGCAAGGATAGTCCATGACGCTTTTGAACCGCAAATGCACAGAAATGTGGAAGCCTACATGGATGACATAGTGGTCAAGAGCAAGGACAGAGCGACTCTGATTCAAGATTTAGACGAAACCTTTGCAAATCTGCGCAAGATCAACCTCAAGCTCAACCCCGAGAAGTGCGTGTTTGGAGTCCCCTCCGGCAAGCTTCTCGGGTTCTTTGTGTCTCCACGCGGAATTGAGGCCAACCCCGACAAGATCAAGGCCATTGAGCAGATTGAAGCACCAAAGCAAGTCAAGGATGTACGAAGACTTGCCGATTGCGTGGCTGCTCTTAGCAGGTTTATCTCTAGGTCTGCTGAGTGCGCCCTGCCATTTTTCAAAATATTGAAAAAGGCAGGTCCAATGAAATGGACTCCGGAAGCGGAGGCTGGGCTGCAGGACTTGAAGAGATACCTGTCCTCCACTCCAACACTTGTCGCACCTAAGCCACAAGAGAAGTTGCTGCTATATATAGCGGCGACCAATCAAGTGGTTAGTGCTGCGTTAGTAGCGGAGAGGCAGGCGGATGATGAGCCACCAACCACGGCAGACACATCCAGCGACAAGCAGAGGACTTCACCGGCAAGCTCTGGTCCCGACAAGGATGGATCTGCGCAGGAGCATGAGAAGATGCAGAAGAGAATGGTGCAGCGCCCAGTTTACTTTGTCAGTTCCCTTCTGCAGGGGGCTAGATCGAGGTACTCTGGTGTGCAGAAGTTACTTTTCGGCCTTCTCATGGCCTCGAGAAAACTGCGCCGTTACTTCCAAGCACATGAGATCACAGTCGTCACTCGTTTTCCGCTGAAGAGGACACTGCAAAATCCAGAAGCAACAGGCAGGATTGTCGAGTGGGCACTGGAACTGTCAAGTTTTGGCCTCAAGTTTGAGAGCACCTCAACTATCCAAAGCAGAGCATTGGCAGAGTTCATAGCAGAGTGGACGCCAACACCAGATGAAGAAATTCCAGAACAAGCATCCCCGTCAAGGAAGCAAGCAAAGAGTGGCTGATGTACTTTGATGGTGCCTTCTCGCTGCAAGGCGCCGGTGCGGGCGTGCTACTTGTTGCACCCACCAAAGAGCACCTCAAGTACGTAGTCCAGATGCACTTTCCCAAGGAGCAAGCAACGAACAATACTGCAGAGTATGAAGGATTGCTTGCCGGTCTCAGGATCGTAGCAGACCTTGGGATCAAGAAGCTCATTGTCAGGGGTGACTCACAGCTTGTCGTCCGCCAAGTGAACAAGAATTTTCAGGGTCCGTTGATGGAAGCTTACGTTGATGAAGTGAGGAAGCTCGAAGAACACTTTGACGGCCTGCAGATGGAACATGTTCCAAGAGCTCAGAACGACATTGCCGATGGCCTGTCAAAGTGCGCCGCACTGAAGTTACCTGTGGAACCAGGGATCTTTGTACTCAAGCTGACTCAACCATCCGTAACGCCATCAACTGGACAGAGCAAGAAGAGGAAGTTGATTTCTGGTGACTACTTTCCGGCGGAGCTCCCCGAATCCGCCGCCAAGAAGGTCCCCAAGATCAACACCAAGGATGCTAAGGAGCAGTCTGCTCCGGCAAGCCTTCGGGTTTGTTCCGTTGAAGCAGACTCTCCCGACAAGTTTTTCTCCGGCAAGCTTGCCGGGGAACGTCAAGCTCCGGCTGAGCCGCAGGTTCTCGCCGTAGAAGCGGATGTTCCCGCAGCAGCAGATGTGCCTTTGGTCCTTGTTGTCGAGCCGCAAGCTCCAGCATGGGCACAACAGATTGTCCGTTTTCTTCAGACAGGAGAACTTCCCGAAGAGCAAGAAGAAGCGGAAAGAGTAGCCCGACAGTCAAGTATGTACCAGTTTGTCGGCAGCACACTGTACAGAAGAAGACTCAACGGTGTGAAATTGAAGTGTATTCACCGGGAAGACGGACAAGAGCTGTTGGCAGAGATACATGGAGGCATATGTGGTCACCACATTGGCGCAAGAGCACTTGCCAGCAAAGCGTTCCGGCAAGGCTTCTTTTGGCCGACGGCCCTCCAGGATGCAACTGCACAAGTAACCAAGTGTGAAGCGTGCCAGTTCCATTCCAAACAGATACACCAGCCAGCTCAAGCTCTCCAGACGATCCCTTTATCCTAGCCATTTTCGGTCTGGGGGCTCGATATCCTCGGCCCCTTTCCCCGAGCTGTCGGGGGCTTTGAGTACTTGTACGTTGCAATCGACAAGTTCACAAAGTGGCCAGAAGTGGAACCAGTGAGGAAGGTGACAGCACAGTCAGTAGTCAAGTTCTTCAGGTCGATTGTTTGCCATTTTGGGATCCCTAATAGGATCATCACCGACAACGGCATGCAATTCATGAGCCGCACCTTCATGCAGTACGTCCAGGATCTTGGCGCCAAGGTCTGCTTCGCTTCTGTTGCTCATCCAAGAAGCAACGGTCAAGCGGAGAGGGGAAATGCTGAAGTGCTGCGCGGGCTCAAGACCAGAACTTTCGACAGGCTGCGCAAGTGCGGAAGAAACTGGATCGAGGAGCTGCCGGTGGTTCTTTGGTCGATCAGAACGATGCCAAATCGAGCCACTGGCCCGACACCTTTCGCTCTAGTCTATGGAGCAGAGGCAGTTCTCCCCACGGAACTCGTATACGGGTCGCCTTGAGTGCTGGCTTATGATGAGCTAGAACAAGAGTAGCTGCGACAAGATGACGCGCTTCTCCTTGAGGAGGACCGTCTTCAGGCTGCTGTACGAGCTGCTCGATACCAGCAAGCTTTGCGCCGCTACCATAGCCGCAAAGTTAATTCCATAAGCTTCGAGGAAGGCGACCTTGTTCTTCGGCGCGTTCAGTCCGCCAAGAATTCCAACAAGTTGACGCCGAAGTGGGAAGGCCCTTACCGGGTGAAACGAGTCACTAGGCCTGGCGCTGTCTGCCTTGAGACCGAAGATGGCACTCCGGTGAGCAACTCCTGGAACATTGAGCATGTTCGTAAGTTTTACCCATAGGGCGCGGTTTCCGGAACCCGTTTCGGCAACCACCTTTTGTACAAGTCTTGCCGATGTTGCATGTAATCCTTTGTACAAAGCCGGGCGCAGATCCCGTGCATAAGTAAAGCTCGTGTCCTCCGCACATCTTGTCAATTTCATGCTTTCTACCTTATATTTGCATGCATTATCTGACACTTTGTGCAGCACAACCCCCGGTAAGCAATAACGAGCCGGAAGGCACCATATCTTTATTTTCTCTTCTTTCTTTTTCTAATAAAGGAAAGCAAGGTTCCCTCGCACACAAGTTTGCCGGGGGGAAAGGAGAAGATTATGATGTGGACCAGGCATCGTTCAAGCAGGGTTTGCCTTGCCGGAAAGCAAATGACAGAAAAGCTAAGTTGCCAAAGTTTGAGCAATCAGTTTTTAAATTTTTAAGTTATATTCCTTGAACGACCGTACTTTGTATGGAAAACCTGTGCGCGGAGGAACCAACTCGTAGCTAGTTGCGCCCTTACTTTGTTTCGAGTCCGCTCAACAACTTAAGTGAGCTGCGACTAGTTGCGACAAGGTTTCTTGTCGGTAGCGGCACCGCCAGCAGGCTGCTGACGTCCCGCACTCAGCGCTCGCGGCTAAGGTGCCTGCGCCGGCAAGTTCCCTAAAAGCGTAGGGCAAAAACATACAAAGGAAGGAATCAAGTAAAGGGAATAACATAGCAAATCTCTACCCAAAATAGAGTTATATTACAAGATAGCTTGTCGCAGCTCTAACAGATTGTTCTCATGACATGGCCAGCAGCGACAAGAAAAAGAAAAAAACGGGTGGCCTAATCTACGCGATCGCCCTCAACCCTCTTGATCTCGCTCACCTTGTCCACAATGAGTGCGACAAGGGCCTTGAGCGCATCCAGATCAGCATCCGGCGGCAAGGATTTGAGGACGTTGGTGAGGTTGAGGCCTGGATTGCGGAAGGCCACCTTCATCAGCACCTTCTAGAGAGCTCCTGCGCAGATCTTGCGCGACTCGTCGGCCAGCTGCTTTGGGATCTTCTCCCGGAGTCGCTGGAGGGCCGTCGCCATGCCCTTGAAGAACAAGCTGAGCTTGGCGCTGGGTTGGAGGTGCTCGTCGGAGGAGTACCCGAGATCCTCCACCCCCAGCTGCGCCAACTCCCTGTCGATGGCGGCGGCAATATTCACCAGACCCTTAGTACAGTGCTCCATGGTGTCCCTGAAGGCTTCGTGGGCGGCAGCAGCACTCGCCAGTAGCGCCTCGTCGGCCTTGATCTTCTCCGACAAGGCCACATCCCGCTCCCTGGCGCCGTCCAGCGTCTGAGTCAAAGTAGCCAACTTCAACTCAAGATCCGCATTTGAGTCCTTGGCGGCGCTAAGCTCCTTGCTCCTCTCTGCAGCTTGCGCATTAAAGGGGGGGTACCTGAGCATCGCGACTCAGGCCTCCTACCGGCTCTCCAGCCCACACCCTCTGGCTTTTTCCACGGCTTCGCGCCCCGGCAAACCAGCGATGGCTGAGACTAGCTCGAGGGCCGGGACCCGAGGACGTAGAGCGTCGGCA
>NC_041385.1:299061036-299117136 GCF_002162155.2 Triticum dicoccoides | reverse complement strand
ACTCAGGACTCCTACTGGCTCTCCAGCCCTCACCCTCTGGCTTTGTCCACGGCATCGCACCCCGGCAAACCAGCGACGGCTGAGACTAGCTCGAGGGCCGGGACCCGAGGACGTAGAGCATCGACAACTAACCAAGCTTGCGCGTTAAAGGGGGGGTACCTGAGCATCGCGACTCAAGGGTCCTACCCGCTCTCCAGCCCTCACCCTCTGGTTTTGTCCACGACATCGCGCCCTGGCAAACCAGCGACGGTTGAGACTCGCTCGAGGGCCGGGACCCGAGGACGTAGAGCATTGGCATGTGGCCAAATTTGCAGGAACACAAGTTAAGGCCCAGTGCCAGGTGCAACCCGCCTTGGGGTAGGGCCCCGTGAGTCCCGCGTTGGCTCACGGGTGCCCCGATATGCCTCGTCAGGCCTTTAGCGCCTCATCGCTCTCCAAAGCAACTAATGGCTGACTGCCGCTTGCCATAGAGGACTTTTGCTCTTTTTGTGGTGGACATGCAGGACCCCTTGAAGGAGAAGCGCCATGCCTCGCGCTGTCCTCTTCACTCTTGTCTGCGCGAACCGCTTGCACGTTAAAGGGGGGGTGCCTAAGCATCGCGACTCAGGGCTCCTACTGGCTCTCCAGCCGTCACCCTCTGTCCTTGTCCACGACATTGCGACCTGGCATACCAGCGACGACTGAGACCCGCTCGAGAGCCAGGACCCGAGGACGTAAAGCAGATAGGGGAGCAGAGGCGAGGAGGAAGAAACACGCGGGGACCTCGCCAGGCAACCCCTCGCTGGCTAAAGCGCGGACCTAGCGCCGCACCAGGAAGCGTCTCCTTCCTCTCGAGATAAGTCACCCTCCGGAGACACTAGCCATCGCTGCACCGTCACCGCATCCGATGCAATTCCGTGTTAGCGACGTCGCATTCCCTTCTCACCAAGTGATGGCCGCTTGAGCGCTAAAGGGGACCTCCTGAGCATCGCGACTCAGGGGCTCTTACTCGACCCCGGGCCGCTCACCTCCTGGCCTTGACCACGGCATCGCGACCTGGCATACCAGCAACGGCTGAAGCCGCCTTGGGACCGGGACCTGTCGGCGCACAGCACCAAGCCCCCATGAGGTTTGAAAGGAAGAAACTAAGCTAAGACGGAATCAAGATCTCGCGCTGCTTCACGATAAGGATTATATTAACAAAAGGGACTACAGACACATTACAAGCCCCCACGGGGTGTGTTCTTGGCTCCTCGCAGGGACAAAAGACGCAAATCCTAAAGAACCTTGACTACAGGAACTACAACGACATACGCCATCATCAACAGTGGGCCGTCGGGCACCAGCGCCAACTTCATCCAGATCAGAGGCGGCGGCGGCCTAACGAGCCCGTCCTGCTCCGAGAGCGGCGCAGGCTCGGGGGCTCGTAGCTATCATCGCTCGTCTCCGGAGTTGCAAAGGGCTTGGCGGAGTCGCTGGATCCTTCAATGCGTCCGCTGCCACCGGAGGAGCTGCCTGAAGAGCGAGCGACAGGCCTAGTCATCATCGCTCCAGAGCTCCGGCCGCTGCCTCTGGGGCAGCACTCCAGCTGGCGCCCATCCTCGTCGAAGACCTTGAAGAACATTGTGGAAGTGCAATCGAACTCCAGGTGGATCACGAGGGCGCCCCTCGTCCCGCAGACCCGGGCGATCTCGCCCCAGCCATGGGTCATGAAGACCTTACCTGGAGTGACAACCTCGACATCCGCATCGGTCGCGGGAGCCCGGCACTCAGCGTGCTGCAGCCAGAGCCTGAAAGGCCCCCTCGGCGGAATCTCGAAGGCGAAGGAAGAAGGAAGGCTAATCCAAGATCGAGGAGGCATGGCGGCGTGGAGCACAAATTCTCGGGAGGAGCCCTCTGCGTGAACTCCAGGAGGGACAACGCGCACCGCTGTGACCCGCCGGCGCCGACGGTGACATCGTCCATGGCGCTCGGCATTAGCTCCTCCAGGGCCCTCAAGGTGGGCATACAAAGGCAGCGGAAACCCAGGTGGCGGCCGCTCGCACCAAGGCCTCGACACCTCCTGCCGCGCGCCCTCATCACGGCGGCAGAGGACCAACCGCTTCTTTGGCGGAAGCGGGTCAGGACCCTCTCGGGGGGCCTTTCCCTTCTCTTCTGCAGAGAACCGGCGTATCGGAGCCATTGCGGCGAGGTGGAGCGGTGGCGAAGGTGAAGGAGAGGAGAAGTAGCAGAGGAAGATGAACTAGAGTGGCTCACGCCGTTCCGTTCTTATAGCCAGGGGAGGCCAACCGCTGGCTTCCACGATCGCAGGTAATCATGACCAGTTTTGCATGCAGGGACTGGCTGGTTCGTGCAGTTACCGAGGCGTCATGGGGAAGCGGAACAGCCCACGTCCAATCAACCGCCACACCATGCCCGAGGCCGCAGGCTGTTAGGGACCGCGGCGCTTCGTGCTTGCCCCTTCGCCTCTCTGCTCAACCAAGTCCAGGCTTGCCTTGGGCCCGGGGGCTGCTGTCGGTGTTCTGGGAACGGGGGTCCCCAGACTTGCCTGCCTGCGGCCTGCGGTGTGGCTCGAGGGGCGGCCCAGCATGGCCCATCTTCATCAACACGAGCTCAAGACCCTCGCGAGGGGCCAAGCCTCACGGGGTGGACGACAGGAGGCTTCCTCAGGCACGGCCTCGCCAGGCTGGCTCGCGAGGAGGCGGAGAGATCAAGGCTGGTTACCTCGCGAGGTGCCCATGAAGCAAGCCATGACGATCAAGGGCGCCAGGCGGGCGCCAGCCCGAGCAGTGTCCTTCTTTCGTCTTTGGTGCAAAGGGAGCAAGCGCAGGCGAGAGCATCAAGCAAAGGCATCCATTTCGGTGCAACAAGACCAAGACCAGCAGAACGGCAGGATGGAAGTCATCGTAGAGCCCAAGCCGGCGTCACCACCAGAGCCTTTGGCAGGCGAGGACCAACTTTAGTCAGGATAAGTGTACTAGATGTTCCCCTTCAAAATGGCCAATTATTGGCGCCCTTCCCGCTCAATATTTGGGAAGAGGCCCAGGGCCCTTGCCTATAAATAGGACTAGCCACCCCCAGGGTGGAGGCATCGAGAGAATCATCCAAAGAGAGAGCGACTGAACTCCCCTAGCAGTTCATCGCGCCAGCCAAGAACAGACCCTCGCGAGGCTGTTCTTCCTTGTACTGTTCATCATCAGCCCAAGAGGCAATCCTCCACACACACACTGGAGTAGGGTATTACACCACAATGGTGGCCCGAACCAGTATAAACCCTGTGTCTCTTGTGTTGTCCCTTTGATTGCCTAGTTCCTAGCGAGGCGGTGAGGTGCAGGTAGGTAGAGGGCCGAATCTCCACGCGCACCCCAGTGTTCGAATCTAGAGGGTCTGCCGGAACCAGAAATCCGACACCATCTAAACAACTTCGTTGATTTGTGTGATATGCAAAAGAAGAAAGATGTGGATAATGATATTGTTAAATTGAAGCTATTTCGATTTTCTCTTAGAGACCGTGCTAAAACTTGGTTCTCTTCTTTGACTAAAAATAGTATTGATTCATGGAATAAGTGCAAAGATGCTTTAATCTCTAAGTATTTTACTCCCGCTAAGATCATCTCCCTTAGGAACGATATTATGAATTTTAATCAACTTGATCATGAGCATGTTGCACAAGCTTGAGAGAGGATGAAATTAATGATACGTAATTACCCTACACATGGTTTGAATTTGTGGATGATTATACAAAAAAATTATGCCGTATTGAATTTTGCTGCTAGAAATCTTTTAGATTCGGCCGCGGGAGGCACTTTTATGGAAATCACTTTAGGAGAGGCTACTAAGCTCCTAGATAATACTGTGGTTAATTATTCTCAATGGCACACCGAAATATGCAGTAGTAAAAATGTTCATGCGATTGAAGAAATTAATGTTTTAAGTGGAAAGATAGATGAACTTATGTAATTATTTGCTATTAAAAGTGTTTCTTCTGATCCTAACGATATGCCATTGTCCACTTTGATTGAGAATAATAATGAATATGTGGATGTGAATTTTGTTGGTAGGAACAATTTTGGTAACAACGCGTATAGAGGCAATTTTAATTCTAGGATGTTTCCTATTAATTCCTCTAATAATTATGGCAATTCCTACAACAACTCTTATGGAAATTTTAATAAGGTGCCCGCTGATTTTGAGAATAGTGTTAAAGAATTTATGAGTTCGAAAAAGAATTTCAGTGCTTTGATTGAAGAAAAATTGCTTAAGATTGATGAGTTGGCTAGGAACATGGATATAATTTCTCTTGATGTTAATTCTTTGAAACTTGGATCTATTCCACCTAAGCATGATATCAATGAGTCTCTCAAAGCCATGAGAATTTCTATTGATGAGTGCAATGAAAGAACCACTAGGATGCGTGCTAAAAAAGATTGGTTTGTGAAAGCGTTATCTTTTAGTTTTCATGATAATAATGATGAAGATATAAAAGTGATTGATGTGACTACTATTAAATATTTGTTTTCCAATATGAATCTTGAGAAATATGGGAGTGGATATGACTCAAATTTAGTTAAAAGGCATCCCAATGATTCCGAGTTTTTATATCTAGATGCAAAAAATGATAAAAGTGAGATTGAAGAGGTCAAAACTTTACATAGCAATGAATCCACTATTTTGGATTTCAAGGGATTTAATTATGATAATTGTTCTTTAATAGATTGTGTTTCCTTGTTGCAATCCATGTTAAATTCTTCTCATGCTTATAATCAAAATAAAGCTTTTTATTAAACATAACATTGATGCTTTGATGCAATCTTACGAAGAAAAGCTTGAACTAGAAGTTTATATCCCTAGAAAAATTTATGATGAGTTGGAAACTACTATTAAGAATAAAATTAAATATTATGAATGCTATGCTTTGTGTGATTTGGGTTCTAGTGTTTCCACGGTTCCAAAAGCTTTGTGTGATGCGCTAGGTTTTTGTGAATTTGATGATTGTTCTTTAAATTTGCATCTTGCGGATTCCACCATTAAGAAACCTATGGGAAGGATTAATGATGTTCTTATTATTGCCAATAGGAATTATGTGCATGTAGATTTCATTGTCCTTGATATAGATTGCAATCCTACATCTCCTATTAATCTTGGTACACCTTTCCTTAGAACGATTGGTGCAATTATTGATATGAAAGAAGGAAACATTAGATTTCAATTCCCATTAAGAAAGGGAATGGAACACTTTCCTAGGAATAAAATGAAATGGCCTTATGAATCTATTATGAGAGCCACTTGTGGATTGCATACCAAAGATGGCAATACCTAGACCTATTCTTGTTTTTATGCCTAGCAAGGGGCGTTAAACGATAGCGCTTATTGGGAGGCAACCCAACTTTATTTTTGTTCTTTGATTTTTGCTCCTGTATAGTAATAAATAATTCATCTAGATTTTGTTTATATGTGGTTTTATGTTTTAATTAGTGTTTGAGCCAAGTAGAACCTTTGCGAAGACTTGGGTGAAGTCTTGGCGATCTTGCTGTAAAAAACAGAAACTTTTGCTCTCACGAGAATAGCTATCATTTTTTACAGGAGAGTGCTTTTAGGTTGATTATTTTTGCAGATTATTAATAGAAAAATTCCTCACGTCCACCAATTTATTTCAGAATTTTTAAAGTTACAGGCTGTTGTGTTTTTGACAGATTCTGTTTTTCGTGTGTTGTGTGCTTGTTTTGATGAATCTATGAGTAATATCGGGGGGGTATGAACCATAGATAAGTTGGAATATAGTAGGTTTAACACCAATATAAATAAATAACGAGTTAATTACAGTACCTTAAAGTGGTGGTTTATTTTCTTTTACTAACAGAGGTCATGAGATTTTCTGTTGAAGTTTTGTGTTGTGAAGTTTTTAAGTTTTTGGGTAAAGATTTGATGAATTTTGGAATAAGGAGTGGCAAGAGCCTATGGTTGGGGATGCACAAGTCACCCCAAGGT
This sequence comes from Triticum dicoccoides, assembly GCF_002162155.2. Taxonomy (NCBI): domain Eukaryota; kingdom Viridiplantae; phylum Streptophyta; class Magnoliopsida; order Poales; family Poaceae; genus Triticum; species Triticum dicoccoides. The sequence goes on along the minus strand of NC_041385.1, from coordinate 299,111,169 downwards.
AAAATTCAAGGACAACCAAAAGCCTAAGCTTGGGGATGGCCCGGAAGGCATCCCTCTTTTGTCTTCGTCTATTAGTAACTTTACTTGAGGCTATATTTTTATTCACCAAATGATATGTGTTTTGCTTGGAGCGTCTTGCATGATTTGAGTCTTTTCTTTTTAGTTTACCACAATTATCCTTGTTGTACACACCTTTTGGGAGAGACACACATGAATCGGAATTTATTAGAATACTCTATGTGCTTCACTTATATCTTTTGAGCTAGATAATATTGCTCTAGTGCTTCACTTATATCTTTTTAGAGCACGGCAGCGGTTTTATTTTACAGAAATTATTGATCTCTCATGCTTCACTTATATTATTTTGAGAGTCTTTTAGAATAGCATGGTAATTTGCTTTGGTTATAAAATTAGTCCTAATATGATGGGCATCCAGGATGGGTATAATAAAAACTTTCATATAATGTGCATTGAATACTATGAGAAGTTTGATTCTTTATGATTGTTGTGAGATATGAAGATGGTGATATTAGAGTCATGCTAGTAGAGGAGTTGTGAATTTGAGAGATGCTTGTGTTAAAGTTTGTGATTCCCGTAGCATGCATGTATGGTGAACCGTTATGTGATGAAGTTCGAGCATGCTTTATTTATTTATTGTCTTCCTTATGAGTGGCAGTCAGGGATGAGCGATGGTCTTTTCCTACCAATCTATCCCCCAGGAGCATGCACGTAGTACTTCGTTTCGATACTAATAAATTTTTGCAATAAGTATGTGAGTTCTTTAGAACTAATGTTGAGTTCATGGATTATACGAACTCTCACCCTTCCACCATTGCTAGCCTCTCTAGTACCGCACAACTTTCGCCGGTACCATATGTGGGGACCCCGACTCATAGGTCGTGATCACCGAATGCACGTGTACAATGATCCCAGAGATCAATGGTCACTGAACACACAGAACCTGAATAACAAGAGTCTTACATCCATACATACTGTCTTACACAAATTATGACTATTATGGTCAAGTCTTACATAGATAAAGCCACAAGGGCTGAATACCAAATAAACTTAAGCAGCAGAAATCTTCGTTGATAAGTAGAACCCCATGCCATCTGCCTTAACCCTGCATGCATTCTGACTGGGAAACCCCTTGTTCGCATGCTCGTCTCCAAAGAACTTTTCTTCGAACTCCTGTTCTTCCATGCCTGGCCAATTAAATAACCAGTGGAAAGCCAATGAGTAATTTTGAATGTACACGCAAGCAACCCATGTTGTGGTTCAAGATACAACAATGCATGACATAGGTAAATTTTTGTAGAAAGCTAATTTTATTGTGTTAAGGCATGTTCAACAACTGGTAAATCATGCATCATATAAATTCAAGTAACCATAGGGACTGGTTATAGATATGAACATAAAGGGAGTGGGCTTCAACCCAACTCAATCATGTCAAGTCCTCTGACTTAACCCAATTAGCTTCATCAACACTTATCCAAACACACACACACACAATGGTTTGTAAAACAAGTGGATGTAGCCCAAGAGTGGATACCCAACTGTCCTTGACCGTGTACACGACTATTCGAATAGTTTTACACTCTGCAGAGGTTTCACACTTTACCCACAAGATCCGGGGAACTTCCGTGTCATCCACGACCCGCGGTTCCTCAAGTACCCGGGGTAAGCACCCGATCACTATCTTTCCCTATACGACACTAACATAGAGTCCACTCGATTGGTAGTAACCCCCGTGCCCAACATTTTACATCTTAAAATTGTGGAGCCTCGCTCCCATATTCATCACATACCACTGGCACGGGGTACCAACGGTGTGTCCGGTGCCCTGTGAAAATAGTCATGGCTGCCCTACCTGGCAGGACACCATCCCGAGAGAGAGTACCAACTCTCCCCAGTCACTAGTAGTGCAGGCTCCAAGCTAGTATAGGCCTAGGTAATCAATAATGCCCTTTCCCATATAAGGGTAGAATGGTTTCGCATGTAAGGTTGGAATAACGGTCGCAACTTAAACCAATCCGTTTTGAAAACAACACACACACTTGCCTCGGTACACCACTTCGTCACCAAGTGGTTACCCAACTCATTATGTCCCTCAGGCATAAGTGGCACCCGATGGGGTTTTCGATAAGTTTTTGAAAACAACCTTGCTTACATCACCATGCATATACGCATCCCCTTTTCGTAGCTCTACTTAGCATCCTAGCTACTCCCACTCACATAACCCTCATAGAAAGGTAGGGTCATGCATCATGAAAGTATCAACGAGAAAAACAACGGAGCAACACACCAGAGTGGTACCCTCTCATCATGATTCCGGTGCAACAACAACAAGTGTTATATGACATGCATAAAAAGGTTTCACGATATGGTCAAAGGGCTTCTTGCCTTGATTGGCTTGGTCTTCAAGTTCTTCAAATCCTTCTCCTTCTTCTTCTTCATCAACTTCTTCTAATACGGGATCTAATCGTCGCAAGAAAATAACAAGAAAATAAGGCAATAATAAAACAAAAAAACCAAACTACTCAGAAAAATGTCAACTTATTTTTGATAAATACTAGGGGGAAATCTAAGAAGGGGAAAATTCCTAGTTCTGGATTTGGAGTTCTAGAATAGGAGAAATGGATTTTTAGAGGGGAATATAAATTCTCAAATTTGAATTTAAATTTGAACAGTGTAGAAAAGTTTCATGTATATTTATGAAAGTTACACCATTAAATAGTTAGGAGTTTTATAAGATTTTAGGAACTGGAATTATTGTATTTCGATTAATACTTACTCCTGTGGAAATTTTGCAAGCTTGACAGAAAAGAAAAAGGGAAAGGGAAAGAGGCACTATGCCTGCTGGGCCAGAACAGCTGTAGCGCAACAGGCCCAGTCAGAGAGGCGGCCCAGTGCACCGGTGCATGCGCGCGCACCCGTGCACGCGCGCGCACCAGGTTTAAACCTGACGGGCACGGCCCAGGTGACAGCGAGAGAGAGAGGGGCGATGGAGAGGATAGGCTGACAGGCAGGCCCGCCTGTCATCCCTAACCCCGAGTCCAGACGGCTGACGAGCTCACCCGCGACGATGTAGGGCACGGCGAGGTCGGGCGATGGCACGACTGGGATCAGTGTAGTGCCTCTGTTCAGGTGGTGGTGGTTGCGGTCGTCGGGGTGTCCTGGTTCGCTGGCGACGAGGAGCCACGACGGAGGAGCTTCGGGTGGTGGCGGTTCTGGTCGTTTCCGGCAGCTACAGAGAGGGGAAACAGTGGGGAAACAAGCAGTGGTGTTGGGGGGTTCCAGATCGAGGCAGAGGAGGAGCGGGGGAGGCCTGTACCTCGCGAACTCCAGCGAGCCGAATCGGCGGAGCTCGAGCTCGATCTTGAGCTCGGGTGCTCCTGGAGGAGCGCTGAGGGCACAGGGGGGCGATTTGGAGTGGGTAGGAGCGACTGGTGGAGTCGGAGAGGATCCGGGAGGCCTTTAAGTAGGTGAGCCAAGGCTCACCGTAGACCCGTTGAGGGAGTCCTGGATAAGGGGGTATCAGGACAACCGGACTATATACTTTGGCCGGACTGTTGAGCCGTGAAGATACAAGACTCAAGACTTCGTTCTGTGTCCGGATGGGACTCTCCTTTGCGTGGAAGACAAGCTTGGCGATCCGGATGTTAGATCTCCTTCTTTGTAACCAACTCTGTGTAACCCTAGCCCCCTCAAGTGTCTAGATAAACCGGAGGGTTTAGTCCATAGGACAACGACAATCAGAATCATAGGCTAGCTTCTAGGGTTTAGCCTCTACGATCTTGTGGTAGATCTACTCTTGTAATACTCATATCATCAAGATCAATCAAGCAGGAAGTAGGGTATTACCTCCATCGAGAGGGCCCGAACCTGGGTAAAACATCGTGTCCCCTGCCTCCTGTTACCATTATCCTTAGACGCACAGTTCGGGACCCCCTAACCAAGATCCGCCGGTTTTGACAGCGACACCCGTGCGCCGGCGAGGTCGTTGTCGTTGCTATGGGTCACGTGGGCATGCGTGGGCCTGTCTGGGGTACTCGTGGGTTTGGTCCAGAGCGAGAGAAAGAAGAAAGAGGGAGCAGGAGGGACTAGAGGCGCCGCACATGTGAGCACGCTCACTGGTGCGCTCGGGCGGTCATCGCGCATGTGACCTGGGGCGAGAGGAGGGAGAAAGAGGAGGGGGACAGAGGCATGTCATGCTGCAGACGTCGAGGAGCATCGGCTGGCGTGAGCAGGAGAGCCGAGGTGGCCGGAGGTGTTTGGCAGGGGGTGACTACAGTGCGGGAGCGCACTGTAGCGCGCTCCAGAACGCCCAAATGGCGGCATGCCATTTTCTATGCAGTGTGGGCGCGCCCAAGCATGTCTAGCAGGTCTAGGAGGGAGTAAAGAAAGGGGGAGGGGCCTTGGATGCCATGGATGGCCAGTAGGAGAGTAGTAGGGCTGACAGAGAGGGGTAATGGGTTGCCCAGAAAGGTAAATGAGGTGGTTTAACCCCTCAATCATTGAGAAGAAGCCAGGGGAGAGCTACTGGAGGTAGAAGAGGTTTAGGAGGAGCTGTGGTAAAAAGGAGAACTCATGGAGATTAGTGGAAATGGTCAAAGTGGTGTTTTTAGAAAAATGGCAGAAGGTGTTTGTTCTTGATTTGGGCAAGAAGATGAACTCCTGTGGTCATAAGGCTTGACATTGTCAAATGGCATGAGAAAATAAGTGGTTCCACCAATATTGAGTCCATTTGGGAAAAGTTGCCAATGCAACTTTTGTAAACCCTAGAAATCAACAGAAATGAGTTCTCCAAGATCTAGACGTGCAAAACTGTCCTCTATTAGATCTTTACTTTCCAATCTATACAACAAAAATACCGAAAATATTTACTTCATTATCTCTATTAGATCTCACTTTTGTGAGTGACCGATAAGGGATTGACAACCCCTTTATTGCATTGGTTGCAAGGTTCTTGATTGTTTGTGCAGGTACTAGGTGACCTGTGCGTCGTATCCTACTAGATTGATACCTTGGTTCTCAAAACTGAGGGAAATACTTACACTAATTTTCTGCATCACCCTTTCCTCTTCAAGGGAAAAACCAACGCAAGCTCAAGAGGTAGCACCTGCCCGGACTCACGGAGGCTAGAACACCTCACCAAGCACCCCACCACGACTCACACTGTCGATCTGTGCGTTGTCAAGCCGCAGAGTTATTAAGTGGTAGCCACTCGCCACATGGCAGCCCCTTTTTACCAGAAAACCCACAGACGACACCTGTCCTATAACATGTCAGGCGAGCAGGCATGGAGCTAGCAAGATAGCCTGGCAAGCCTTGCCGGAAAACCAACAACGTGACGTTAAGTGGTGCATTAAATGCGCACTGTAAGCCTGCAGAGTTAGGTATGATAGCACTATTTGCTATCTATCAGTGTCTAATGACTAATTTGCCACTGTGGTGACCCCTTAATCTATAAAAGGAGGCCCATGGCAACAGTAGAAGGGGTTTGCAAGGTTGGAAGCTTGGACAAACCACACCCCCACACGCGCTTAGTCGCTACTGCCCTGAGGAAACACTCGCCGAGCAAGTGTATTGTGCTCCACCACCATATTTCCACCATTAATCCACCAAAGCAGGAGTAGGGTTTTATGCCTCGCGGCGGCTCGAACCTGGGTAAATCCGCCCGTATGATCACTATAGTGTTGCCCCACATTGGTCTGCTCTTTGTGCAACGCGATGTCCCCTACTTGACCAGCAAGGGGGCATCCTGGTCCCATAGGTGGCCATGGTGTCCCACGACACATGGTATCCACCGTAACGGGTCACCATTAAGCTATCGGGTTCCGGTTTGGATCCGATAACCCGTTAACAGCCCCGACCAATGGGGATTTTCCACATGTAAAATTCTCATTCGCCGGATAATGCACGTGTCAGCTCATCGTTGGGACAGATTTCATCCCTACAATGGATGAAAGACGCCTATGATATGTCGACATGTGGCACAACCCAACAGTGGCCCATTTAGGGTAAAAAGGCTAGCCCAGCTAAAGGCCCACCATATTTTTTCAGACACTAGTGGGCTGGCCCGTTAACAACCTGCCATGTTCTGGTTCAAATTGAGGCACATATGAGATGAGGCCCGTTCACATCCTGTCGTGCTTTGGGCCAAATTACGGCCCAGATCGTATCAGGCCCGTTAATAGACCACTGTTCTTTTCGACCCATTCTAAGCCAGGTTTGTATTTCGGCCTATTAAATGCCCGTTTACAAGTTCGGCCCGATAATAGTTTTGTCCTATTAGCGGTCCATGGTGCATCTCGGATGTTGTTGGCCCAGTTTAGCTTTAGGCCTTTTAACGGCCCATGCAGAAACTAGGCTATTTTTTGTCCGAAGTAACTTTAGGCCTCTTAACGGGCCGTAGTCTTTGTGGATAAATTTCAGCCCAACTGGCCTATCGGCCTTTAATGGCCCATGTAACAGTTGGGCCTAATTACAGCCCGTATTGAATCCGTCCTGCTTACAGCCCATCTGATAATGGCCCGTGACACTATTGGGCCTACGACCCACGTTGATACTGGCCTGCTTAAAGCCCATAATTTTATTGGGCTAAACAGGGCTCGAGATATATTTTGGCCTGTTAACGGGTCATCCTACTTGGGCCAAACATGGGCCTTAGGTAGTTTTGTCCAGTATTGGACCATGAATTTTTCGTCTCAACGCCAGACCAATCTAATTTTTAGCTTGTTAAAAGCCCATGGTATTCTTTAGCCCAGCTGGCCAAAACTTTACTCACCTATAAAGGCGGAAAACTACTATACATTTAGACCTGCTAATGGCCCAAGATGATTATCGGCCCTTGTTTTGGCCCATATGAGTAACGGGCCAGCCTGAAGACCGACAACATTGAGATCCATTGAACCTTCCAGCCTAAATTACAACATACCGACCAAGAATAAACCTAGACTATACAATAAAGAAATTACAGCATATTACATCCACTGGGAATCAAAGTTCGCCACCGGTGATAATAAAGTGCAACATGACCGCGGATTACATACACTGGGCATCAAAGGTCGCCACCAGTGCATATAAATGCGCTGACAAAAGAATATACAAAACTGAGAGCACTTCAGAAGGCATTAGGCCTGGCCGGGATGGGCACCACAAGCAACCAAACAAGCTGATGAGACCTGAGTTGTGTCAATGATAGATGCTTTATCCCTAGTTGTATAGCACCAAATCCCACAAGGCAGTTCTCTTAGATGTTTATTACATCATTGACATCAAGTCGGAGCTGAGCTGAAGCAAGCCTTTCCGCTTTAAGTTGAAATTTAAGAAGTCGAGTTGATTGAGGCAACGACTGCACAGAGGTTGTCTCACAGCTGCTGGTGAGTAGCTTCAACTCACTGTCTTCATCAAGACAGTACCATGGGGTCATCTCGCTCTCTTCAAGATGGTTTGGCTCACTATCTTCCCTAAAGTTCTGCCTAGCATAAGAGATATGACTCTGAAAGAGAAACAAGGAGACACGTAACAGGTTTCACAATTATATAAGCAACTAAATGATCTGTTGTGCATAAGGAACATGTTTTTACAACTACAATTTAAAACCGGTAGTTGTTCCAAACATCCAATCAGATGTAAACGCCAAACTAAACAAAAGTGTAGGAAATGATGCTTATCCAAATCTATACTAGAATAAAGTTTGAAGCTTGAGAAGGATGAACTTGCATTACATGTTAACATGGGCTGGACAAAGCCCTTCTCCATGTCGATGGAAGGATAATTCAATAAATTCCCCAAAGAAACTTCTTTATAAGCGTTTCCGTTATGCTACATTTTGCAAAGAGTAAATATAGATCAAATAATAATGGAAGAAATAGAGGATAATGAAGCTCCAGTGCAGAGTGATGATACATAATCAAATAGAAATTAATTAAGTTAATCTTTAAAAGGCAAAAGGTGCTGACAAGAGGAATGCAGACATCAATGTGTGAAGTGGCATTGACTTTATTCAACATTTTGGTAAGAGTAAATGTAGATCTGATAATTGAGGGCAGGGCAGATAAGATGCAGAGCAATGCTAGACAATCAACTATCTCGCAATGCAAGTATAGTAATACCACCACCGTCCTTTATTACTTGTCACTCAAATGGATGTATCTAGCACTATTAAGTTCTAAATACATCCAATTGATCAACAATTAATTTGGTACAGAGGGAGTACATGACAACTGGTACTTACATGAGAAATCCAAAACTTCATAACCATTGTGTTAGTTTTACATTTGTCTAAGCGTAAATATAGATCTTATAATTTTGAGCAAAGGGAGGATAACAAATCGAACATTTACAATGACGCTACATAATCAAACAGCAATGAATGTAAGTATGCTGACAAAGGGCAAGAGGTACACACAAGAGCAATGTAGTGCCCAATTGTCGGTGTACTAGAGTAGGGTACCCTAGTATCCCGAACTTGTGCACGGACAGTTGCAGCGCCCCGTGGCAAGGCTTGCCGGGTGGACGCCAAGGTCCTCCGTGGTTCCTTTTGGAGCCATTCAAGAACAAAGTATTCAAGTCAAGGAGACAAGGCCCCGGCAAGAGGAGCTTGCCGGGAAGGCCAACCAAGGCATCGCAAGGAACTCGCCGCGACGCGCCACGCGTCCCGGCAAGGCCCGGTGAGCGACAAGCTTCCGGGTGCGGCAAGACAATGACCGCGGCAAGGCGCTTGCCGCGGCAAGCAACCACTCTGTACCCACGCTCCGGCACATCCACCAACATGTCGCCATGAGGCCTTTCCAGGCGCACGTGGCGGGAGGCTGTGCAGCCAGCGGTGCGCAGTGGCAAGCGGCGCTGACAAGATAACCATCGTGGCAAGCGGTGGCGCCCCTGACGGTCCCTTTCTGCACTGTTTGGGCGACACAGACGGGCATTTAATGCCTTTGTCCCCTGCCGTCAGGGTTAGGTAGGATACACTGTACAGGTAGCTGTACCAACCACCCCTCTTTTTCCATTTTAACCCTTGTCTACTTTGCCACCTGTCGGTGACCCCTTGAGCATATAAAAGGAGGCCCATGCGCAACGTAGAGGGGGTTCGGAACCAGAAAGCACTCACGCTCAGTCTCGTTAGCAGCTCGAGTGTACTATAGCACTCAGCGCTCCCGAGCAAGAACTCAATACAATCAGACAAGCAGCAGTAGGAGTGTTATCTCTCCGGAGAGCTCCGAAGCTGGGTAAACTGCTCGTGTGTTTCGCCTCGATCTGCTCTTCATGTGATCTCCGCCCCCCCCCCCGGCGAACCGAAAGGGACTCGGTCCACCGGTCCCATAGGTGTTCGTGGATCAGCTTCCCCGACATCTTTGGCGCGCCAGGTAGGGGGCGTCGAGTTTGTGTGAACCTGATCCGGCGTGCACACGAGCTAGATCTTCATCTTCTTCATCGACATGCCACCGAAGAAGAAGACTTCGGCGGCAACTGTTCCGTCCGCGTCGATCCCACCACCACCGGAGCAAATGAGTGGTGGGGAAGACGCCGGCGGAAGAACGGACATCGACGAAGGAGCTCACGACGCTGCCAGGTCCAAGGACAAGGCTGCGCAGACCTCGGCGTCCGTACATGTTCCGCGCCCATCTCAGGAGGCGCGGGACCGACAACGTCATGGTACTCGCAGTACCATACGTTTGTTGGGCCAAGATCGAGCTGGTGGATCTCGAGGTGCTCAAGACCAGCATGCACGCCAACACGCTGGCACGAGCGAGGCACGGTCGCCTGGACGGGATACTGCTCCTTCTAACATAGTTAGAAGTCCGACCATATCCCGCTCCTCGCACCGTTCGCTACTGCCACCTACCACTCCATCGGAAGCTTTGGCGCGAGTTCAACTGCTCCTGGATTACCCTCCAAGGGAAGACAAGATCGACAGATGGAGGGCCACCATTCAGAGTCTCATCGGCTTCGCCAACGGCGACACTCCGCGGCAGCCGAGTGCATCGCTGCCGCGGCAGGATCGCCAGGCATGAGCCGATGGCGACGAAGCCGGTGGGGGTGCAACCACCATGCACACTCCACCCCGAAGGCCAAGATCGCCGACTCGTCGGATCCACCTCGACAGCGACTCCACCGCATCATCGGATCCACGAGCTCGTCGCGATCAGCGCCAAGTTCTTCATGAACGACAGCAAGAAGACGCTCGTACTCGCATCGAGCGCCAAAGAGAAGCGCGGCGTCAATCGGACCAGCGTGCTGGGCCGTCTGTTGACATGCATGCGCCAGGGGAACCAGGCAACTTGCCGTACGTGGTAGGATGCCCTATGTTCACTTGTGAGCTGCGGCAAGTCCAGTGGCCCAGCACGAAGAATTTGAAGCCAGACGTACCAGAGAAGTACGAGGGCAAGTCGCATCCGTCGGAGTTCCTCAGCATCTACACCATCGTGGTGCAAGCTACCGGGGGACGGGACGACAAGATCCTTGCCAACTACTTCCCGTTGGTGCTCAAACCCAATGTCAGATCCTGGCTCATGCACTTGCCGGATAACTCCATATCCTCCTGGGCAGACTTATGCCATCAGTTTGTCGGCGCCTTTACAGGCGGCCACAAGCCTCATGGCCAAGAGAGCGATCTTCATCTGCTCGCCCAGAAGGAAGGAGAGCCCCTGTGCAAGTACATTCAGAGATTCAGCCGCGTACAGCACAACATCCCAGATGTCCACCCTGCCGCGGTAATCAGCGCGTTCCATCAGAACGTGCGGAACCGCAGGATGCGGGAGGAGATGGCGATGTGCAAGATCAGAGACGTCAGCGAGCTATATGCCCTGGCCGACAAGTGTGCACGTGCTGAGGAAGGGAGGAAACTTCCCGGAGAGAATATAGGAGCAGGAGGATCTGATAGTGAGGAGACTGCCCCGGCAAGGAAAAACCGGCGGCGGAACAACAGAAAGAAGAAAGGCAAAGAGGTGCTAGTTGTTGAGCAGTCCGGCAAGAAAGCCAAAACTGGTAGCTCCGGCAAGGAGATTGCCGCAGGCGACAACTACCAGGCTGTGGCGGTCGCTGACAAGCAGGACGACACCAACAAGCAGTACTGCAAGATCCACCGCACCAAGGGCCATGACCTCCAGAGCTGCAAGAAGGTCGAGCAGCTGGTCGAGCAGCAAAAGGCTGAATACGAGCGACGCGACAAGGAGAAGGCCCAGGAGGGTGTTGGAGGATCTGGCAAGAAACGCCCCGGCCGAGGGGGACGCTGCGGCAAGGCCAAGCAGCGACAAGGAGACAGACTTCCCCGCGGCCGCGACAAGGATGAAGATGACGATGACGATGAAGATATGGATGATGACGAGACCGATGAGCAGGAGTTCCAGAAAGCCACAGAGGTCCTGTGCGTTGACGGCGGTGCTTCTCTACATACTTCACACCGCCAGCTCAAGCAGTGGGTACGGGAAGTCAATGCGGCAGAACCACCCATCGAGTCACGCAAGCCTCTAAAATGGTCCAGCACGCCTATCGTCTTTGATATTCAGGACCACCCTGATCGCATAACTGCGGTCGGGTGCTTGCCGATGTTGGTTTCACCAACTATCCGCAACCTCAAGGTCACTAAGATGCTAGTTGACGGTGGGACCGGCCTGAACTTGATCTCCTCCGCGGTACTCCAAAAACTCTAGATCCCTGATAGCGAGCTCGAAGAGACCGGCACATTCCAAGGAATCAATCCGGGAAGGAGCAGGCCGAAGGGAAAGATCACGTTGCCGGTAACATTTGGCAGCGAGTTGAACTTCAGGACTGGGAGGGTCACTTTTGACGTTGTTGATTTTCCATTACCTTACAATGGGATACTCGGCCGTCCAGCGCTCGCCAAATTCATGGCAGCCTCTCACTATGCATACAACGTACTGAAGATGCCAGGCCCGATAAGTGTCATCTCTGTCCCTGGCGACAAGAAGGATGCTCTTATTTGCGCCGACAAGATCTACCAGGAAGCAGCAGCAGCAACAGATCGCAGGTCACTTGCCGCTGAAGCTCCCGGGGTGAAGAAGAAGACCTAGTCCGGCAAGAGTTTTGATGCCCACTCCGGCAAGCGCACCTCTTAGAAGTGCTGCGCTACGTCGAGGACGCACCATCGAGCTCCACCGGCAAGTGTAAGAAGACAATGGCAGCTCCACCAGAGACTAAGAGGGTGTCTGCCAAGGAGGACGGCACTGGTGGTACCTTCACCATCAGTGCCACTCTCGACCCTAAATAGGAAAGCACGCTCGTTGCTTTCCTGCGGGCGAACGTCGACGTGTTTGCGTGGTGACCGTCTGACATCCCCGGTGTTCCCAGGAAAGTAATCGAGCACCATCTTGCCATCTGTCCTCAAGCGCGGCCTGTCAAGCAGAAAGTCAGGAAACTGGCAGTGGAGCGCCAAGAATTCATCGCAGAAGAAATCAAGAAATTGGAAGCAGCAGGCCTTGTCAGAGGAGTGCTCCATCCTACGTGGTTGGCCAATCCTGTAGTCGTGTGTAAGGCGAACGGGAAATTGAGGCTTTGTATCGACTTTACCGATGTTAATAAAGCTTGTCCCAAAGACCCATTTCCCTTGCCGCGCATCGACCAGATTGTTGACTCCACGGTCGGATGTGACTTGCTTTCATTTCTTGATGCATACTCAGGATACCATCAGATCTTCATGGCGGAAGAGGATGAGGAGAATACCGCATTCATCACCCCATGTGGCACATACTGTTTCATACGGATGCCTTTCGGTTTAAAAAATGCTGGTTCAACATTTGCAAGGCTAGTCCATGACGCTTTTGAGCCACAAATGCACAGAAATGTGGAAGCCTACATGGATGACATAGTGGTCAAAAGCAAGGACAAGGCAACTCTGGTTCAAGATTTAGACGAAACCTTTGCAAATCTGCGCAAGATCAACCTCAAGCTTAACCCCGAGAAGTGTGTGTTTGGAGTCCCTTCCGGCAAGCTTCTCGGGTTCTTTGTGTCTCAGCGGGGAATTGAAGCCAATCCCGACAAGATCAAGGCCATTGAGCAGATTGAAGCACCAAAGCGCGTCAAGGATGTACGAAGACTTGCCGGTTGCGTAGCTGCTCTCAGCAGGTTTATCTCTAGGTCTGTTGAGCGCGCCCTGCCATTTTTCAAAATATTGAAGAAGGCAGGTCCAATGAAATGGACTCCGGAGGCGGAGGCTGCGCTGCAGGACTTGAAGAGATACCTGCCCTCCACTCCAACACTTGTCTCACCTAAGCCACAAGAGAAGTTGCTGCTATATATAGCGGCAACTAATCAAGTGGTTAGTGCTGCGTTAGTAGCGGAGAGGGAGGCGGATGATGAGCCAGCAACCACGGCTGATACATCCAGCGACAAGCAGGGGACTTCACCGGCAAGCTCTGGTCCCGACAAAGATGGATCTGCGCAGGAGCGTGACAAGATACTGAAAAGAATGATGCAGCGCCCAGTTTACTTTGTCAGTTCCCTTCTGCAGGGAGCTAGATCAAGGTACTCTGGTGTGCAGAAATTGCTTTTCGGCGTTCTCATGGCCTCGAGAAAGCTGCGCCATTACTTCCAAGCACATGAGATCACAGTCGTCACTCGTTTTCCGCTGAAGAGGATACTGCAGAATCCAGAGGCAACAGGCAGGATTGTCGAGTGGGTGCTGGAACTGTCAAGCTTTGGCCTCAAGTTTGAAAGCACTTCAACAATCCAAAGCAGAGCATTGGCACAGTTCATAGCAGAGTGGACGCCAACGCAAGATGAAGAAATTCCAGAAATTAGCATCCCCGTCAAGGAAGCAAGGAAAGAGTGGCTGATGTACTTTGATGGTGCCTTCTCGCTGCAAGGCGCCGGTGCAGGCGTGCTACTTGTCGCACCCACCGGAGAGCACCTCAAGTACGTAGTCCAGATGCACTTTCCCAAGGAGCAAGCAACGAACAATACAACAGAGTATGAAGGCTTGCTTGCCGGTCTCAGGATCGCAGCACACCTTGGGATCAAGAAGCTCATTGTTAGGGGTGACTCGCAGCTTGTCGTCCGCCAAGTGAACAAGAATTATCAGAGTCCGTTGATGGAAGCTTACGTTGATGAAGTGAGGAAGATAGAAGAACACTTTGACGGCCTGCAGATGGAACATGTTCCAAGAGCTCAGAACGACATTGTCGATGGCCTGTCAAAGTGCGCTGCACTTAAGTTACCTGTGGAACCAGGGATCTTTGTGCTCAAGCTGACTCAACCATCCGTAACACCATCAACTGGACAGAGCAAGAAGAGGAAATTGATTTCTGGTGACTATTTTCCGGCAGAGCTCCCCGAAGCCGCCGCCAAGAAGGTCCCCAAAATCAACACCAAGGATGCTGAGGAGCAGTCTGCTCCAACAAGCCTTAGGGTTTGTTCCGTTGAAGTAGACGCTCCCGATATGTTTTGCTCCGGCAAGCTTGCCGGGGAACATCAAGCTCCGGCAGAGCCACAGGTTCTCGCCGTAGAAGCGGATGTTCCCACAGCAACAGATGTGCCTTTAGTCCTTGATGTCAAGCCGCAAGCTCCAGCATGGGCACAGCAGATTGTCCGTTTCCTTCAGACAGGAGAACTTCCCGAAGAGCAAGAAGAAGCGGAAAGAGTAGCCCGGCAGTCAAGTATGTACCAGTTTGTCGACAGCACACTGTACAGAAGAAGACTCAACGGCGTGAAATTGAAGTGTATTCGCCGGGAAGAAGGACAAGAGCTGTTGGCAGAGATACATGGAGGCATATGTGGTCACCACATTGGCGCAAGAGAACTTGCCGGCAAAGCGTTTTGGCAAGGTTTCTTTTGGCCGACAGCCCTCCAGGATGCAACTGCACAAGTAACCAAGTGTGAAGCGTGCCAGTTCCATTTCAAGTAGATACACCAGCCAACTCAAGCTCTCCAGACGATCCCTTTATCCTGGCCATTTTCGGTCTGGGGGCTCGACATCCTCGGCCCCTTTCCCCGAGTTGTCGGGGGCTTTGAGTACTTGTACGTTGCAATCGACAAGTTCACAAAGTGGCCGGAAGTGGAAGCAGTGAGGAAGGTGATAGCACAGTCAGCAGTCAAGTTCTTCAGGTCGATTGTTTTCCGCTTCGGGATCCCTAACAGGATCATCACCGACAACGGCACGCAATTCACGAGCCGCACCTTCATGCAATACGTCCAAGATCTTGGCGCCAAGGTCTGCTTCGCTTCTGTTGCTCATCCGAGAAGCAACGGTCAAGCGGAGAGGGCAAATGTTGAAGTGCTGCGTGGGCTCAAGACCAGAACTTTCGACAGGCTGCGCAAGTGCGGAAAGAACTGGATCGAGGAGCTGCCGTTGTTTCTTTGGTCGATCAGAACGACGCCAAATCGAGCCACTGGCCAGACACCTTTAGCTCTAGTCTATGGAGCAGAGGCAGTTCTCCCCACGGAACTCGTATACGGGTCACCTCGAGTGCTCGGTTATGATGAGCTTGAGCAAGAGCAGCTGCGACAAGATGATGCGCTGCTCCTTGAGGAAGACCGTCTTCAGGCTGCTGTACGAGCTGCTCGATACCAGCAAGCTTTGCGCCGCTACCATAGCCGCAAAGTTAATGCCAGAAGCTTCGAGGAAGACGACCTTGTTCTTCGGCGCGTTCAGTCTGCCAAGAATTCCAACAAGTTGACGCCGAAGTGGGAAGGCCCTTACCGGGTGAAACGAGTCACTAGGCCTGGCGCTGTCCGCCTTGAGACCGAAGATGGCATTCCGGTGAGCAACTCCTGGAACATTGAGCATCTTCGTAAGTTTTACCCGTAGGGCGCGGTTGCCGGAACCCGTTCCGGCAACCACCTTTTGTACAAGTATTGCCGATGTTGCATGTAATCCTTTGTACAAAGCCGGGCGCAGACCCCGTGCATAAGTAAAGCTCATGTGCTCCGCACATCTTGTCAATATCATGCTATCTACTTTACTTTTGCATGCGTTATCTGACATTTTGTGCAGCACCTACCCCCGGTAAGCAATAACGAGCCGGAAGGCACCATATCTTTATTTTCTCTTCTTTCTTTTTCTCAAAAAGGAAAGGAAGGTTCCCTCGCACACAAGTTTGCCGGGGGGTAAGGAGAAGATAATGGTGTGGACCAGGCATCATTCAAGGAAGTTTCGCCTTACCGGAAAGCAAACGACAAAAAAAAGCTAAGTTGCCAAAGTTTGAGCAATTAGTTTTTAAATTTTTAAGTTATATTCCTTGAACGACCGTACTTTGTATGGAAAACCTGTGCGCGGAGGAACCAACTCGTAGCTAGTTGCGCCCTTACTTTGTTTCGAGTCCGCTCAACAACTTAAGTGAGCTGCGACTAGTTGCGATAAGGTTTCTTGTTGGTAGCGGCACCGCCAGCAGGCTGCTGACGTCCCGCACTCAGCGCTCGCGGCTAAGGTGCCTGCGCCGGCAAGTTCCCTAAAAGCGTAGGGCAAAAACATACAAAGGAAGGAATCAAGTAAAGGAAATAACATAGCAACCTCTACCCAAAATAGAGTTATATTACAAGATAGCTTGTCGCAGCTCTAACAGATTGTTCTTATAACATGACCAGCAGCGACAAGAAAAAGAAAAAAAAACGGGCGGCCTAATCTACGCGATTGCCATCAACCCTCTTGATCTCGCTCACCTTGTCCACAATGGGTGCGACAAGGGCCTTGAGCGCATCCAGATCAGCATCCGGCAGCAAGGATTTGAGGACGTTGGTGAGGTTGAGGCCTGGATTGCGGAAGGCCACCTTCACCAGCACCTTTTGAAGAACTCCTGCACAAATCTTGCATGACTCGTCGGCCAGCTGCTTTGGGATCTTCTCCCGCAGTCGCTGGAGGGCCGTCGCCACGCCTTTGAAGAACAAGCTGAGCTTGGCGCTGGGTTGGAGGTGCTCGTCGGAGGAGTACCCGAGATCCTCCATCCCCAGCTGCGCCAACTACCCGTTGATGGCAGTGGCAACATTCACCAGACGCTCGGTCCAGTGCTCCACGGTCTCCCTAAAAGTATCCTAGGCGGCCGCAGCACTCGCCAGCAGCGCCTCGTCGGCCTTAATATTCTCCGACAAGGCCACCTCCCGCTCCCTGGCGCTGTCCAGCGTCTGAGTCAAAGTAGCCAGCTTCAACTCGAGATCTGCATTGGAATCCTTGGCGGCGCTGAGCTCCTTGCTCCTCTCAGCGAGAAGACCCTGCAGCTCACCATGAGCGGCAGCGTCCTTCTCGCGTTCGCTCTTGAGAGCGGCAAGCTCCTCGCCGCTCACCCTGAGATCAGCCTCCAGCTGCGCTACCTTCGTCTCCAGCTCCTTCTTGGTGACCTCAGCAGCTGCGGCAGCATCCTTTGCTTCCTTGAGAGCCCCGCCAATTGCTTGCTCGCGCGCGGCAAGCTCCTCCTCGTGGCTGTCAAGGTTGATCTTGCGCTGCGCCAACTCTCCTTCCCGCGCAACTAGATTTTCGGCGACAAGCCGTTGCTTCTCTTCAACTTCAGCCTTCTCGAGGAGGAAGGCTTTCCGCTCCTCGAGAAGTTGCTCCCGCTCCTCCGCCAGGGACCAGAGGGCTTCCTGCCTGAGGCCCTGGAGCTCCTCCGCGTGCTTCTCGATATCCACTCCCGCCTTCGCGACGAGTGCCTCTCGGGATGCCAGCTTGGCTTGTCGGGCGCGGTAGAGCGACAACAGCTTCCGCAGCAGCCGCTCCTCCTCAGACTCGTCGCTGCTGCTGCTTGGCGCGTCGACTAACGTCAACCCAGCGGAGGCGAGCACCTCTCCATCCAAAATTTCTCCTTCGACCGGCGCCCTGGAGCTTGACGCCCAAGGGAGCTTGATGAAGATGTCATCGCCGGCCTTCAAGTAGGCGTCGGGCTGGGGCTCTTCGGAGCCTGGCGCTGTAGCATCGGCGGAGGGATCGGCGGGCGGCGCAGCGCCTGGCGCTCCTGCGGCCTCGGGGCCGTCAGTGCGATCGCCGGATCCCTCGCCAGCTTCTGCGGCGGCAGCTTTGGCGGCCTCTTCACCGGCGGGATCATCAGCGCCGGCCTCTCCTTCGATGGCAACGGCGTCGTCAGCATTGCTGCACGCGTTCTCCTCGTCGGCGACCTCAGTTTCCATTGGCTCCATAGCAGATGGATCTGATGAACGGAAAAAGGGAGAGAAATCAAGCAATTATCCAAAAAGAAAATCAGAAGAAGAAGAACCCCAGGGAAGTTTTCAAGCAAAAGGGTTACCTGTGCTGGGATCTGCAGTCGTGGTCTCAACCACCGGAGGATCACTGGTGCTGTCCCTTGCTGGAGAACTATCCCTTGCCGGGGAGCTGTCCCTTGCCGAAGAATTCTTCCTTGCCGGAGAACGCTCCCTTGCCGGGGAAGCCTCCCTTGGCGGTGTAGTCGAAGCAGATAGCACTTTGGGAGCAGCTTCTGGGCACTCCTGGTGAGGCCGCTCTGCTCCTACACGAACCAACAATCAGATATCAGCAAAGAAAGAGCAACCATGCGCGCCTGACAGCAGGAAATAAAACTATATACTTACGCTGGGGGCTGCACTGAGGGCTGCTTTGAGGAATGGTTGCCGGGTCCGACAAGGTGGTCTCGGACATGTCCTCTGCTGTCGCAGTGGGGTCGTCCTCGATGACAATCACCGGGGCCTTGGCTCTCTTCGCCGCTCTCTGGGCCAGAGCCCTGAAAAGGAACGAGTTCAGAGTAAAGCAAATCAGACACAAGAGAAAACAACAAAAATTGAAGAACTACAAGAACAACATAGATTCTTACTCTTCTTCTTCCTCGTTGGAGCTGAGCGCGGAGAGATCGAAGTCCGGCTCGCCTCCGGTGCGATGAGGCGGAGGAGTAGGTTCCCTTGCCCGCTTGGCAGGGGCAGTAGCGGCGGACCAGGAAGACCCCGCTCCAGTTGCCACAGTGGCGTGAGGCGCTCCCGTGGCAACGGTGCTTGCCGCAGTAGAGCGTGTCGCGCGGCTCGGCGGCTATTGGCTCGTTTTCCGCCCCGCTACCTCCCCGGCCTTGCGGAGACGCCTTCTTGGTGGGGCTGGGGGCTCCGCTTGCGGCAAGCTGTCCAAAGGCTTGGGTCTGACAAGCTCTCCCTCGCCAGGCTCGCTCGGCTCAGCTTCAGGCCCGGCAAGCTCTTCCTCGCCGGCGAACTCCTCGCGCTCGGCAAGGCTTGCCGCCTCTGCTGCCTCTGCCTCCTCCACGGTGAAGTTGAAGTTGAGGCCAGGGCGCAGCCTCATGATATCCGCCGAGTTCTGGAACTCCCAGGCAGGTCTCCCCCTCTCCTGCAGGGGGGCGAAGCGGCGACGAAGAAAATCTGCGCCAACGGCGCCTACGGTGAGCCCGGCAAGCCTGAGGCGAAGGATCCGGGTGACCGCAATCTTCAGCCTGTCGTCTTCCGGGGCCACGTTGCTCCAATCGTTACCACGCACTATTGGGGCTTGGCGCAGGGCAGTAAACGGCTGCGGGTTCTCCTCGACAATCCAGCACCACTATGCTCTCCATTCCTCCCACTTGCTGCGGAGCTCTCCCTCTAGATAAGCTTCCTTCTTGCCGACTCTCGAGGTCCAAGCGATCCCGCCGGCAAGAGGCTCCCCTCTCTCAACCCAGGCCATAAAGAAGTGGCGGAAAAGGGCTACGTTTGGATGGACTCCGACAAAGCTTTCGCAAAGATGTGCGAAAACTGCCATGGTCAGAATGGCGTTGGGGGTGAAGTCAAGGAGGCGGAACCCGTAGGTGTTCATGATGTCACAGAAGAATTCAGAGAAGGGCGGGCAGAGCCCGCAGTAGAAGAACAGCGCGAAGAAGGGGTACCCGTTTGGAGCTAGTGCCGAAGCGGCGGCCGGAAGTACCCTCGTGCGCGGATGCGCTCACGTCTCCGTCGACCAGAAAAGGTAGTAGTACTCCCTCAGCTCCTTCGCGGCAAGCTGAGGGGGGAAGATGACCCGCTCCTTTTGCAGCGCCGCAACCGCTGCGCCTCGACAGATTTCACGCCCTTCCCCTTGTCGGCTTTCGGAGCCATGGCGGAGGTGGTGGGGGAGATCGACGGCGTTGGTGGTGCTGGTGGCAATGGGGGGCGGAGTGCTGCTCTCTTTCAGCTTTGGGAAGAAGGGGGGGAGCGGCGGAGATTTGTGAAGTTGGAGTAGCAACCGGCGAGATGGGCGAACTACCCCTGTTTCCCCTTCTTATAAAGAGGGAGGGGGCGGACGTTTCGTCCTTCCGAATAAAGAAACCACCCACGATCTCTCCCACGACGCCGCATTCGACGCGTGCCGTTGGGGGAGGGCGCGGTGGACGCGGAGTAAGATACAGCGTAACCCAGGCCGCGCGTGCCCGTGCCCTGTTTTGGGCCTGGCGGAAGAGCGCTCGGCACCGTGTGTGGCCCAGGCCCGGGGGCTCCTGTCGGTGTACTAGAGTAGGGGTACCCTAGTATCCCGAACTTGTGCACGGACAGTTGCAGCGCCCCGCGGCAAGGCTTGCCGGGTGGCCGCCAAGGTCCTCCGTGGTTCCTTTTGGAGCCATTCAATAACAAAGTATTCAAGTCAAGGAGACAAGGCCCCGGCAAGAGGAGCTTGCCGGGAAGGCCAACCAAGGCATCGCAAGGAACTCGCCGTGACGCGCCACGCGTCCCGGCAAGGCCCGGTGAGCGACAAGCTTCCGGGCGCGGCAAGACAACGACCGCGGCAAGGCGCTTGCCGCGGCAAGCAACCACTCTGTACCCACGCTCCGGCACATCCACCAACGTGTTGCCATGAGGCCTTTCCAGGCACACGTGGCGGGAGGCTGTGCAGCCAGCGGTGCGCAGTGGCAAGCGGCGCTGACAAGATAGCCATCGTGGCAAGCGGTGGTGCCCCTGACGGTCCCTTTCTGCACTGTTTGGGCGACACAGACGGGCATTTAATGCCTTTGTCCCCTGCCGTCAGGGTTAGGTAGGATACACTGTACAGGTAGCTGTACCAACCACCCCTCTTTTTCCATTTTTACCCTTGTCTACTTTGCCACCTATCGGTGACCGCTTGAGCATATAAAAGGAGGCCCATGCGCAACGTAGAGGGGGTTCGGAACCAGAAAGCACTCATGCTCAGTCTCGTTAGCAGCTCGAGTGTACTGTAGCACTCAGCGCTCCCGAGCAAGAACTCAATACAATCAGACAAGCAGCAGTAGGAGTGTTATCTCTCCGGAGAGCTCCGAAGCTGGGTAAACTGCTCGTGTGTTTTGCCTCGATCTGCTCTTCGTGCGATCTCCGCCCCCCGCCGAACCGAAAGGGGCTCGGTCCGCCGGTCCCATAGGTGTTCGTGGATCAGCTTCCCCGACACCAATATTGTTGTGAGATCCTATGATCCTTTGAGCAAGGAGATTCATCTTAAATTAGTTTTCATACAAGAGAGAAGGTAAGGCACATGCAAAAATTTAGGAGTTCAAATTTTGAATTGATATCATAGACAGTACCTGACGCTAGGCTCTCTGCGGTTCTAATAGGGGTTTGACCAGTGGAGTAGGGGTAAAGGGATGTACAGTTGGGCCTGTGTTTTCTGTGGCTGCTGATCTATCTGATTTAACAGGTATCGCTACCTTTTCCAAATACCTAGTTTGTACTCCTTGAGGATCTGCACTCACCCTCTTCCTTTTGGACATCTATTATGAAAGAAGAACATTTGACTGAAAAAACATAGTATGATGACACATGGAATTGGTACAAAAAATGGATAGGTATGGCATATACTCATATATGATGCTTAGACTAAGAATATGGTGGTGTAACAAAGTAGAAGTAATGCAAGAGGTCATATGCAAAATATGTGCGACCAATACAACCTTCCCAAGTTAGAGCAAGCAGCTTGATGGGTGAATAAGATAGGTCATCCTCCACCATGCCAAATTTGTTAGCCACTGGATTGTTCCACAATATTCCTCTCATGCGCACATTCTCATATTCATTTTGATCATGTTCAATACCTGACATGCATGAAAACATAAAAACAAGTGAGATTATCTTTGTAATGCAGAAGTGATTCTAATCTAATACTGCCTCCCTGTAAACCCCTTTGCGCTATCTCTCCAGTTCTTCTGAGAGATGCCATGCATGCTATAATTTGGTGTGTGCATTAATATAATGTGGCCTACTAGTCAAAATATGAGAGCTCCAGAAGTGATGATACTTCGCAGGTGACAGCTTCAACATATAGTAAAGAAGAACAAGTCGACCTGACCTGACAGATTCAAAATATACTAAGGGAGAACAACTCGACCTGACCAGTCGACCGGAAATGTCTCGGCTATTCTTCCCAACAAGGAACATATTTATTAAAGAAGAGAAGAGGATCATGTTAAAGAAGAGCAGAAGAGCAAGCACATTGAGGATATTACAAGTCTTTCTATACAATGTCTGTTGCCCATGAACCGGAGCGCACAGAGAAATACTATGACTTCCGTTCTCTCCATATGTGGCTAACATGCATTTTGAAACTGAAGTAGGAACATTTAGCTGACCAATTAATATTTTTTAGTTTTACTAATATCAGTTCGAATTTGTACAACTAAGCTTGTTTAGCTCGATGGGTGTTGTAGTGCTATTATGACACGAACCATGTAGGCTGATTGTGGTCATCATAAAATGTGGAAACTGTAAGCATGATGAGTATAGTGTTGACCGTGGCAGTGGGATGACAGATCTGAAGCTGCAAACCATGCAAAGGGTAGTTAGAAACCGATGTTTGCTCTGAAATAACAACTAAGATGTAGTATGGACAAGAAAGTACAGTCAACAAGTGATAAAGAAATGCAATTCTACTGTCTCTCTATATGTCATGACATGCATTTTCATATTCAAGTGGGACCTTTAGCTAACCAATTAAATGTGTCTGTTAACTAATATTAGTATCATATCACAGTCATATTTGAAAAACTAAGCTTTGGAATTATGAGTGTTGTGTTGTTTTGCTTGAAGGGTGGAGTACTGCTAGTATGACAGAAAGCACCTACACAGATCATAGTAGAGTAGATAAAAGGGGAAAACCCTAAGCATCAAGAGTAAAATTAGGAAAGTGGAACTAGCTGGACCATATGGGCGTGTATTGCCGATACGACAAGAAAGGGTTTGGAAAGGCTTTGGCCCCAAAAGGGGCAGCTCTATTCAACTGAAGGCACAATACTATTTCTACCAGTATAGACTATCAATGATGACATAGCTACCAACATTTCCCGTATATTATGGAAGACCATCTAGAATCGTTGAAAGAATCCATCTGTAGCTACCAAATAGACCTGTCGAATGCAAATATCCTTGCCCCACTTCCCGACAAGGAACATACTGTACTAGTCCCTCCATTCATAAATAAATATATCTTAGAGATTCGAATGAGGACTACATATGGAGCAAAATGAGTGAATGTTTACTCTAAAATATGTCTATATACATTCGTATGTAGTTCTTATTGGAATATCTAAAAAGACTTATATTTTACCGAAAAAGGCTTTCACCGTTCTTTATAAATAAAGCAACAATGAATAACACCCAGCACAAATGCACGCCACCACAACACATGCACGCACCCAAGGCAGTTTAGGAATGGAGGAAGTAATATACTTATTAAGAAGAACAGAAGAGGAACATGATAACAAAGGGCAAGCAGATTTCTCTACTTTTTTCTCTACTCTTATACTCTTATCTCTATCTCTCTATCTCTACTCTGTACTCTTATAAAAAGCAGAGTTGGTGATGATGCTGTGCCTGCCATCCTGCAATATAGGCCACCCGGTCTATATCTAACAGATAAGAAGGAAACTATGACAATTTACCCGCACTCCTCTCCACATTTATGGATAAGGCCTTCCCTCATTCATCCTTTTCTCCCACAAGACAAACTACTCATACAAATGCATCTTGATGTTCCATGCAACACACAGGCATCTTGCTAGTTAGATAATACAATGTGTGCTGCCCACCCATGATGAACGGAAGCACATAGAGAAATGCAAATCCCTGCTGTCACTCTATATGTGGCGCCAGTGGCTGTAACGCCCCGGATACAACTTTCCATATTCATAACTCCAACTCTTGCCTTTTCCGGAGATGCTATATGATATTTCCTTCGTGGTTGGGTTTTATCTGTTGTTTTGCATTTTGTTCTTGTTATGCATCTCATCTCATGTCATCATGCGCATTGCATCGGCATCATTTTAATAAAACTTGCATCCGTTCGTGTTCCACCGGTTCTCTCCGTTGTCCGTTCTGAGCCAGACACACTCGCACGCGCCCGCAACACCTCCGTAATATTATTTTATAAGTGGCATAAAAATGTTCTCGGAATGGGTTGCAACTTGTCGTGCGGTCTTATTATAGTGTAGGCAGGCCACCTGCCAAGTTTCGTTGTCAGGACCCCGACTCAATGCCACATCGATCTAGCATGTAACACCTCATATCACTTTGCGGCCTCATGCACGGTATCCCCACGGGTGTCGCCTTACCTTTGCCCGGGACCGTTTGCGCCTGTTGGCACACGTATATGATGGTGTCGCTAGCATCCATATGATAAAGAGCCCGGGCTGACATGGCTAGTCGTAAACCCAAAGTGGCACTAACTTACAGGGACAGGCATCCATGACCCAGCATCGAACGTGTCGGTCATCAGCGAGTGAATCCAGGCTGTAGCACTGGGCTAACAGGACTCCGGTGAACCGTGCTGTAGCGGGCTAACAGGACTCCGGTATTCATCGCGTGACATTTCCCCGAAGGGACAGACACAGGATCGAAGAAGGACACATGCCGGCCAGCCTAAGTGTTCCGGAGCAGTAGCAAGCTACCAGGGCTCAGTGGAAGCACTAGGAGACATTTCCCGGTAAGAAAGACTACTAAGGATAAACAACTAGATAGTCAGATCCCACACATAGCAATACACATTACACGTACGCATAACATGCAAGTATGTGCTGTACAACATGGCATCACAGCATAACTCAACAACTCATATAGATAAAGGCTCAGAAGAGCCATCATAGCATTGTTACAAACAGGGGTCACATGACCCAACATTCAGAGCAATCAAGCAACAAACGGAAGCATTACATGTCTGAGTACAGACATCTATAAATGAAAAAGGCTGAAAGCGTGACTATCTACAATGTTCGATCAAGATCGTAGCTGAGGTACAAGCTATTTGTCGAAGTCCATGAGAACACTAGTAAGACCGAAGTCTCTGCTGCAAAAACATAAATAAAGCAACATGAGTACAAAGGTACTCAGCAAGACTTACATCAGATCCTATCATACATGCATTTGTATCAAGGGGGTAATGTGGGGTTTAGTTGCAGCAAGCCAGCTTTGACTCTGTGGATATCCTGTTCTACGACTACCAGAACTTCTTGAGGTGATATGGCGCACACGAGTCCACTAATCACCACACAATACACTACTATGGATTCATCCCCGTCTCCCTACGAGAAGGCCATCCATAGCACTCACACTTGTCTTGAGCATTTTAGAGTATCCACTTCAAGTTGTCTATGTACCATGTAAGCATCCAAGAAGTCCATAACCGCGGACCCGGCTATTCGAATAGATCATATTAACCCTGCAGGGGTGTACTTCTTCACACACGCTCTCGCCACTTACCGCCATGTACACGTCATGTATCTCGGCAACCTTCAAGCGGAAGCCTGGCGAGGGTGTCGGCCACGACCTGACTAACCACACAAGACTCTAGTCCAGGTTTATCGCCTATTCAGGTTCCATCCGCAAGGAGATCCGGCCGGGGTTTCACTCACGGCCCCAAATGATGTGTGCAGGGTTCCCAAGCCCACCTCGCCGGATGGATCTACGCTTGGTACACCGTGCCACTTGTGCCTAGTCTGTCCCAAGCCCACCTGGCCGGGTGCCACTTGGTAGACTACTAACACTGCCTACAAACACCAGAAACTAGTTGCGACTCCTGGACAGAGATCAAGTTGGTTAATAAGTCGAGAGGGCTTGGAGCGCCCGGAGCCCAATGTGTGGTAGTATCGAGTCATTGGACAACATACATAGAACTCAGTTCTTAAGGACGGTTCCAGTGAGACAACCCACCATGTACTCCTACATGGCCTCTCACCGCTACCTTTACCAAATCGTGTTTACACGCTTAACTCTCAGCACCAGAACATATCGTAACACTCCAATTCATTCCCAATGAATCAGACCTGACACAACTCTAAGCAATAGCAGGCATAGCATGGTAGGAACACAACATGGCTCAATCAACTCCTACACATGCTAGTGGGTTTCAACTATTTACTATGGCAATGACAGGTCATGCAGAGGAATGGGTTCAACTACCGCAGCACAAAGTAGCAGATGAATCGTTGTTGTCCTGATGCAATAACTAAGAGCAGGAGCGAGAGAGTAGGATTATATCGGAATGAACAAGGGGGTTTGCTTGCCTGGTAGATCAACAAGGGAGGCACTGCTTCACAGACAGGTACTCCGGAACATCTCCGGAGCAAGACCTATCGAGAAGGAACAGTGTCGGCAATCAATAAACAAACATATGAAACAATATGATGCATGAACATGGCATGAAGATGTGATGCTGTTTGAGCTAATGCAACTAGTACTCATTTGGTTTGAAGTCCATTTGAACCATAAGCTCAAATGCATCTCCAAAGTAAGCTCTTATAAATGCCATAATGTGTTTTCTCATATACAGCATGTATAAGTTGGTTTGTCATGCATGAAACTAGTACAGATGGAAAGGTTGCATTTTTCTGATAATTTTTCATATATAAATTATTTTAATCTGAGCTACGGTTGAATTTCTATGAATTTTTGAAGTTTAAATCAATTTCTGGAATTTCCTGAATTAAAATAATTCCAGAAATCATTATTGCGTCAGCATTGAGTAAGCATGACATCAGCAGGTCAACCGCGGCTGGCTAGGGTCAAACCTGACGTGTGGGGTCCACACGTCAGTGACAGGGGTTAAACAGGGGGTTAGATTAACTTAATTAAAAGATTAGGGGCACCGGGCCCACATGTCAGCCTCAAGGGGTTAATTAAGCGGTGATTAGCACTAAGCTAATCACGCGCCACGTCAGTCGCCGGAGTTTCGCCGGCGACGACCTCGAGCCACGGCGGAAGTTCGCCGGAACGAGCTGGAGGCCACGGTTTGGCACACGGAGGCCACCGGCGGGTAGCCCGTGCACGGGCATATCCAGCTGCGCTCAGGGAAGGCCGTGGGAACGGCGGAGCTCGCCGGAGCAGAGCTCGCGGCGGCGGCCGGAGCTCGGTTGATGCGGGTTAGGCGACGCAGGGCACTAGAGAGGCTGCGAGCGGGTCTGCGCGACTCGCCAGAGTGCACTGAGTGCAACGGCGAGCTCGGCTGCGGCCTGAAGTGGCTGTGGCCACGACGGCGAGGAGCTGCGGCGGTGATGGCTTCGGCCATGGTGGGGAACGGAGCTACGGCGCGGGAACGAGGAGGAGAAGAGAGGGGAAACGGGGAGATGCTCACGGTGGATCCAGCGAAGGCGTCAGCGGGCTCGGGGAAGCACTGGTGCGGCCGGAGCGTCGTCGGCGATCTCGGGCAGCCGGCGATGAAGACGACGAGGGTGGCGACGATGGAGGCCGTCCGGAGGTGCGTGGCTCGACCAGGAGGTGGAGGGTGTCGTGGCGGAGCTCGTGGGCTCTACGGAGGGGCGAGGGGACAGCGGGGAGCGCGTCGGTGGTGAGCTGCGGCGGCGGCAGCGCTTCGGGCGCGGGGAGGGGAAGATGTACAGGGGAGGAGGGAGAGCGGGAGAGAGTGGAAGAGGACCGGGGCGGCGCGTGGCGACGTTCCAGGGCGTCCAGGGCGACGACAGGGAGAAGCAGGAGGTGGCCGGGCGCGTGGCCGCGGTCGGCTGTGGCGCGGGCACGCACCTGCTTGGCGATGGGGAGAAGACGACAGAGGAGGAGGCGGGCTGGGCCGGCTGCTGGCTGCGCGGTGCCGGGCCAGCACAGGAGCTGGGCCGCAGGTAGGTCCAGGTAAGGTTTTTTTTCTCTTTTGTTTTCTTTTCTATTTTTCTGACATTTGTTCTGATTTAGTAATAATACTAAATCAATTTATTTACTTATGCCAATTTCTATGGAAGCTAGTTATATTATTCCAGAGCTCCTTTATAAATGGCATAATTTTTGGGTATTTTATATTATTCCAGGTAAGGTTCTCGCATCATATGCCTCCATACTATGAAATGCTCCCTTGTCCTTTCTTATGATGAGCATGATGCATCCACTTGTTGGGTATTTTACCACACGAATGATAGGTTTTGCATCTCCGCTAACCTCATTTGTTTATCCGAGTGTTTGTCATGTTCTTTCATTTTGAAGGATTCACAAGCCGATATGGTCATGAGATAATTTGGTCATGTGAAGGTATACACGATGTGCAACACCAACATTTGCGAGAATCTCCTAAAGGTGAACTCCTTCCCTTTGAGCCATGCTCAAATATGCATATTGGATGGGTCACTCTTTCATTGTTGTTTCCTTCTTGTTGTCTACATGGTACATCTCGCGAACGGAGGAGCGACATTGAAGATTGGCTCTATGGACCTTCACATTGAGGAGCGCTCGAACTTATTGGAAGCACCTTCGAAACTCCACTCATGCCACGACATCGAGCATTGGTACACCAACACCTACATATTTGTTGATTGTGCTCACACATGTCATGCTCATTGGACATCTCACACACATGACAAATTTGCATCTTATGCATGGATTGACTCACATTATGATTGCCTTATTGCATCTTGTATTACCATGTCATCCATCATATATGAGCTTGTGCATTTCCTTAGCAAATTTGTTGTGATATACCTTGATGGCATGTTCATACATCATGATATTATTGCCTACCATCAATTGCATGATCACATCACATTGAGCACCAATTACCATGTTCATGCTTTTGATACACCGTCCCATTATGACATCATTTTGCACAATGTTTGCATTGATCACATTCACCACACCTTTGTGCATACTACAAATCGTATTGTTCTCATGCATGCTTTGCATATCATTCTATATCATCTTGATAATCTTCATGCGCTTTGTCACAAACAATCTTGCCTGAACGGACTCATTCTTCTATGATGGACACTTTGTGTGTGCTAACCATTGTATTTCCAAGTGCACTTCGTGTTTGCTCATTTTGCATGTACCACATACCGGAGACACCTTAGAGTACTTGGATTGCGCAATGCCTTCAACTCCGTCCAATTACAAGTCCGTCCACGACAACCGTTTCCATGGTGATGAGGATCACGATCCGAGGTCCCCAAGGGGGGGGGAGATGATGCGGAGCATCCCACGTTCATCCCCATGTACACTCCGACTACTCTACAAGCCCCAAGAGAACATAAGACGAGACCTCAAGTATACGCCATCGGACACAAGGTGAACTCACTCCTCTCCGAATCGTCACTTTCCACATGTGAGACATGGCTACTACCTCAAACATGTGTGCTATGCATGATCAGGAACCAAGAGGAAGCCCATGGACAAGAAAGTGAGGACACCAAGCGCGAGGAACACGAAGAAGAGCTGCGGAAGAAGCTCCAGCCACCGGACGACCGGTTGGGTCCGGACGTCCGGCACCTGAAGACCCACCGGACGACCGGCCCGGACCGGACGACCGAATGATCGGCGATCCCGCACCCGAGCCAAATGAGAGGATGTCTGACGCCAGCGGACGACCAGCGACCGGACGACCGGCCACCTCCGGAAATCTGGCACTCCAGCGTCCGAGCCAGATCGAGTGGATGTCTGACGTCTACCGGACGTCCAACCGCCCGTGAGCCACCGGATGACCTGTCCTCAGCGGACGTCCAGTACCTATCTGTGCACAGTGTTCATGCCCGAGGCCCATGTTTCCCTCTCCCACTTACCGCTTCGTGGACCTAGACTATATATAATCCTCCACCTCCTCATAGTTAGGGTTAGTAGTGTGTTAGCTCATTTGTGAGATAGAGCTTCGCTCATCCATATCGGATCTACTCCTTGAGACAGATTGCGGCCCCTCTTCGGAGAAGATCCACCTTGTATTCAAGACCCCTTTATGGGAAGATCCCCTTGTGGGTTCAAGACCTCCTCACGGAGAAGACCGGTTACCATTTGTATCATCCCTTGTTGACTTTGGATCTTGTATCTCTTCTCGTGTTTCGAGGATCTAGCATATGTGTGACCATATCTTGTTGGTTTTAGTGTTTCTCTCGTGTTTCCCCTCATGTTTCCCCTCGTTTTTCCCTCGTGTTCTTCGTGTTCTACGCAGGATCCGCTCCTTTTGTGAAAGATCGGCCACATAGGGTTCTACCCTACATCACTTCCTATCCCAAGTATGCTATGTGTATGATGTTCCGGTGGTATGATCCAAGATGATCGGATATGAAAATCTTATATGCAATGTGGTATCATGCTATGGCTATTGCTTACAAGCTCTTTTGTTTCTCTTTTTATTTGCTTAAAAGCTTTTTTTCTATATGGCCACAATGCGAAATGCACAAACCAAGATAGCAATTAGGTATATACGGGAACAATCTTGTGACACAAGGGATGATATGATACCAATATGATATGGTATGTATGCAATGTATGGTATAGATCACTAATGTGCACAAGTAACATTGCCGCCAATACTCAAAGGCTAGTCTCAATAGGCAAGTGACGCAAACTGGGCTAGGGGTTATCAATGCAATGTCAAGGGAATATACAATGGAGGGATACCACGATACCAAGATGATATGGAGGTTACCGTCCGTGGCGATGATGAGTGGCAGCGATCTTGATGGAGATACCAAGATGATGGAAACTCATCCCTAAGTAGCCGAAACACCTTAGGAAATGAAAAAACCGCGAACCGAAAATCTCAAATGTCAAATGTCAAATGCTGGTAGCGGGAATGCGTTGGTTGTTGCGGAAGCTCAATGGGATTGCGGAAATGCAATGATAGGTTTTGAGATGCAATGCGGAAGTGGAGGGTAAGGTGGTGGACTATACACAGTGTCGGAGTTGGAAGCACGGTCCCTAAGTAGCTCCTTTATAAATGGCATAATTTTTGGG
Organism: Triticum dicoccoides; assembly: GCF_002162155.2. NCBI lineage: Eukaryota > Viridiplantae > Streptophyta > Magnoliopsida > Poales > Poaceae > Triticum > Triticum dicoccoides. The sequence goes on along the minus strand of NC_041385.1, from coordinate 299,080,137 downwards.
TATTTTATAATTTTTGGGTTCAACTACCGCAGCACAAAGTAGCAGATGAATCGTTGTTGTCCTGATGCAATAACTAAGAGCAGGAGCGAGAGAGTAGGATTATATCGGAATGAACAAGTGGGTTTTCTTGCCTGGTAGATCAACAAGGGAGGCACTGCTTCACAGACAGGTACTCCGGAACATCTCCGGAGCAAGACCTATCGAGAAGGAACAGTGTCGGCAATCAATAAACAAACATATGCAACAATATGATGCATGAACATGGCATGAAGATGTGATGCTGTTTGAGCTAATGCAACTAGTACTCATTTGGTTTGAAGTCCATTTGAACCATAAGCTCAAATGCATCTCCAAAGTAAGCTCTTATAAATGCCATAATGTGTTTTCTCATATACAGCATGTATAAGTTGGTTTGTCATGCATGAAACTAGTACAGATGGAAAGGTTGCATTTTTCTGATAATTTTTCATATATAAATTATTTTAATCTGAGCTACGGTTGAATTTCTATGAATTTTTGAAGTTTAAATCAATTTCTGGAATTTCCTGAATTAAAATAATTCCAGAAATCATTATTGCGTCAGCATTGAGTAAGCATGACGTCAGCAGGTCAACCGCGGCTGGCTAGGGTCAAACCTGACGTGTGGGGTCCACACGTCAGTGACAGGGGTTAAACAGGGGGTTAGATTAACTTAATTAAAAGATTAGGGGCACCGGGCCCACATGTCAGCCTCAGGGGGTTAATTAAGCGGTGATTAGCACTAAGCTAATCACGCGCCACGTCAGTCGCCGGAGTTTCGCCGGCGACGACCTCGAGCCACGGCGGAAGTTCGCCGGAACGAGCTGGAGGCCACGGTTTGGCACACGGAGGCCACCGGCGGGTAGCCCGTGCATGGGCATATCCAGCTGCGCTCAGGGAAGGCCGTGGGAACGGCGGAGCTCGCCGGAGCAGAGCTCGCGGCGGCGGCCGGAGCTCGGTTGATGCGGGTTAGGCGACGCAAGGCACTAGAGAGGCTGCGAGCGGGTCCGCGCGACTCGCCAGAGTGCACTGAGTGCAACGGCGAGCTCGGCTGCGGCCTGCAGCGGTTGTGGCCACGACGGCGAGGAGCTGCGGCGGTGATGGCTTCGGCCATGGTGGGGAACGGAGCTACGGCGCGGGAACGAGGAGGAGAAGAGAGGGGAAACGGGGAGATGCTCACGGTGGATCCAACGAAGGCGTCAGCGGGCTCGGGGAAGCACTGGTGCGGCCGGAGCGTCGTCGGCGATCTCGGGCAGCCGGCGATGAAGACGACGAGGGTGGCGACGATGGAGGCCGTCCGGAGGTGCGTGGCTCGACCAGGAGGTGGAGGGGGTCGTGGCGGAGCTCGTGGGCTCTACGGAGGGGCGAGGGGACGGCGGGGAGCGCGTCGGTGGTGAGCTGCGGCGGCGGCAGCGCTTCAGGCGCGGTGAGGGGAAGATGTACGGGGGAGGAGGGAGAGCGGGAGAGAGTGGAAGAGGACCGGGGCAGCGCGTGGCGACGTTCCAGGGCGTCCAGGGCGACGACAGGGAGAAGCAGGAGGTGGCCGGGCGCGTGGCCGCGGTCGGCTGTGGCGCGGGCACGCACCTGCTTGGCGATGGGGAGAAGACGACAGAGGAGGAGGCGGGCTGGGCCGGCTGCTGGCTGCGCGGTGCCGGGCCAGCACAGGAGCTGGGCCGCAGGTAGGTCCAGGTAAGGTTTTTTTTTCTATTTTGTTTTCTTTTCTATTTTTCTGACATTTGTTCTGATTTAGTAATAATACTAAATCAATTTATTTACTTATGCCAATTTTTATGGAAGCTAGTTATATTATTCCAGAGCTCCTTTATAAATGGCATAATTTTTGGACAATATTTTATATATATAACAATATATATCCAAAGCAAATAATTACTGCATTAATTCCAAATGCCCAAAATAAATACTTATGAGGTCCTAAAAATATTGGTTTGATTTTTATCTCTGTCCAATATTTTCAGAGAGCAACATGAGCATTTTCTTGGAGCTTTTTGGAGCAATTTTTTTATTGGGGTCATTTCCAAAAATGATTCTGAGGGTTTCACAAATCCGCATTTCAAAATTAAATGGAATTTAAACATGATGCACAAATGACTAGCTAGCCTAGGTCATACCAGACTAGGGATGTGACAACTCGCCCCCACTTGAAAGAATCTCGTCCCGAGATTCAGGGGTCGACAGAAAGAAAGCGGGGTACTCCAATCGAAGACGATCTTCTCGCTCCCAAGTAGCTTCTCTCTCGGAATGATGAGACCACTGAACTTTGAGAAACTTGATGTTCTGACGTCGGGTAACACGCTCTGCTTGATCAAGAATGCGAACCGGGTACTCTCGGTATGTGAGGTTATCTTGGAGATCAAGCGTTTCGTGGTCCACTCCACGGATAGGATCCGAGAAGCAACGCCTGAGTTGAGAGACGTGGAAGACATCATGAACTCGAGAAAGATGTGGGGGATGTTCCAACTGGTAGGCAACCTCTCCTCGTTTAGCGAGAATGCGAAAGGGACCAATGTAACAAGGAGCCAACTTGCCCTTGATACCAAAACGATGGGTACCCTTCAAAGGAGTAACCCGAAGGTAAGCTTGGTCGCCAATTTCATAAGTCATATCCTTATGATGACGATCGTACTTGCTTTTCTGACGAGACTGGGCTGTTTTCAAATTCCCACGAATGATGCGAACTTGCTCTTCTGCCTCCTGGATCATGTCCGGTCCAAAGAATTGTCTTTCACCGGTTTCTGACCAGTTCAAAGGTGTTCGACATCTTCGTCCATAGAGAACCTCAAAAGGAGCTTTCTTGAGGCTGGATTGATAGCTATTGTTATAAGCAAACTCGGCAAAAGGAAGACATTTCTCCCAATCCATACCGAATGAGATAACGCAAGCTCTAAGCATGTCTTTGAGAATTTGGTTGACCCGTTCCACCTGACCACTCGACTAAGGGTAGAAAGCGGTACTGAAGGAAAGATGGGTTCCCATGGCAGTTTGGAAACTCTCCCAGAAATGAGAAGTGAAAAGACTGCCACGGTCTGAATTGATCTCTAGTGGAACACCATGAAGTGACACTATTCGAGAAATGTATAAGTCAGCAAGCTGACTAGCAGTGATACTCTCTCGAACAGGAAGGAAGTGAGCTACTTTGGAAAGACGATCAACGACTACGAAGATAGCGTTATTCCCTCTCTTGGTCCTGGGAAAGCCGGTGATGAAGTCCATACCAACTTTATCCCATTTCCATTCAGGAATAGCTAAAGGCCGAAGAGTGCCAGCAGGCCTTTGATGCTCTGCCTTAACGCGACGACAAACGTCACATTTAGCAATGAACTCAGCGATTTCTCTCTTCATCCTAGTCCACTAGAACCTCTGGCGTAGGTCCTGATACATCTTAGTACTACCGGGATGAATCGTGAGAGGAGATTCATGCGCCTCCTTAAGAATCAATTGTCGCAGATGTTGATTCTTGGGAACCACCAAGAGATTTTCAAAGAAAACAACACCACGATCATCCATAGAGAAACATCCACCAACTCCCTTCTTAATGTTTCTCTTGATCCGAGAAATTCCTGTGTCTTGCTTTTGAGCAGTGACAATCCGATCTTCAAGATCAGGTTTCGCCACCAAGGTAGAAAGGAATCCATGAGGAGCAATGTGAAGATTAAGCTTACAGAATTCCTCATGGAGAAGTGGTTGGCCTTGCTGCAACATGAGATTGTTGCGATAGGATTTACGGCTTAACGCATCAGCCATGACATTGGCTTTGCCTGGGGTGTAGGTAATCCCTAGATCATAATCTATGATTAACTCCAACCAACGTCTTTGCCTAAGGTTCAGGTCTGGTTGGGTGAAGATATACTTGAGACTCTGGTGATCGGTGTAGATCTCGCAACGTTTACCAAGGAGGTAATGTCACCAGGTCTTGAGTGCATAGAGTACGGCTGCAAGCTCTAGATCATGTGTAGGATAATTCTCCTCATGTGGATGCAACTGTCGAGATGCATAGGCAATCACATGACGATCCTGCATAAGAATGCAACCTAGTCCCTGTCGTGAGGCGTCGCAATAGATAATAAAGTCTTTAGTGAAATCCGGTGGCACAAGTATGGGAGCAGAAGTCAGGCGTCTTTTCAGTTCCTGAAAACTGTACTCACACTGTGGGGACCAGTCGAACTTTTTATCTCTCTTGAGAAGTTCCGTGAGGGGTTTGGCTACTTTGGAGAAGTTTTCAACAAAGCGGCGACAATAGCTGGCTAGACCAAGGAAACTCCTAACTTGTTTAACGGTCTCAGGTGGAGTCCAATCGAGAACAGCCTGAACTCTCTCGGGATTGACAGCAATGCCCTTACCAGAGATTACGTGGCCTAGGTAGGTCACTTCTGGCAACCAAAATTCACACTTGGAGAACTTGGCATAAAGGCGGCGCTCTCTGAGTTTTTCTAACACAAGTCTAAGATGTTCGGCATGCTCTTCCTCGTTCTTCGAGTAAATAAGAATATCATCGAGGTAAACCACGACGAACTTATCTAACTACTCCATGAAGATCGAGTTCATCAAGCGGGAGAATGTAGCTGGGGCGTTGGTTAGACCAAAGGACATGACGGTGTACTCGTACTGGCCATAACGAGTGACAAAGGCCGTCTTGGGGATGTCCCCGTTTCTGATTTTGATTTGGTGGTAACCTAACCTCAAATCCATCTTGGAGAAGACTGAGGATCCAGTGAGCTGATCATACAGGTCGTTGATCCTGGGGAGCGGATACTTGTTCTTTATCGTGACCAAATTAACGGGACGATAATCTACAACCATCCGGTCCGTACCATCCTTCTTCTTGACGAAGAGGACGGGGCAAGCCCAAGGAGAAGAACTAGGACGGATGAAACCCTTTTGCAAGGACTCGTCAAGTTGTTTCTTAAGCTCGGCTAGTTCTAAGGGTGCCATCTTGTAAGGTCTCCTAGATTTTGGTGCAGTTCCTGGGATAAGATCTATGACGAACTCTACATCTCTGTCAGGCGGAACACCTGGCAGTTCCTCTGGAAAGACATCCGGAAAGTCACGGACTACCGGAATATCTTCATGGTCTGGAAGAGGGCCGGCATTAAGGGAATAGAGCTGCCGCTTTGCAACTCTAGTGGAGACAGTGACTATCTTGCCAGATGGGTGTGTGAGCTGAACAGACCTGGTGGAACAATCAATCTTGGCATGATGAGCTGTCATCCAGTCCATACCCAAGATGATGTTAATATCCGAAGACTTGAGAGATATCAAGGAAGCAAGGAATACAAGTCTGTCAACAAGGATTTCATTGCCATAACTTATCCTAGAAGTTTGCCATTTGGATCCAGGAGTTTGAATAAGTAGCGGGGAGTGCATATCACAAAATGACATGTCGTGCAAGCGGGCATAGCTTTCAGAAATGAAGGAATGAGACGCTCCAGTATCAAACAAAACCGATGCCGGATGACAGTTGACAAGGAGTGTACCAAGAACGACATCTGGATCATCATGAGCGTCTTTAGCTGAGACGTGATGCACACGTCCATGTTTAATGGAACCTGACTTGGCACTGATCATCTTGCGTGATGGCTTAACACAGCCAACAGACTTCTCGGGCTGAGGTGGAGCAACTCTGATCTGAGTGCAAATACGGGCAATGTGGCCTGGCTCTCTGCACTTGTAACAAATCTTGGAGGTAGGATGTGGACCCGCATTGGAAGGCGGTCCACCAATAGGCCTGGGTGGAGCATACTGCTGAACTGGATGAGGTGCCACATAAGATGGCCTCGGTGTATATCCGGGTGGAAGAGCGGAGTTTGGAACCCAAATCCGGCGCTTTTGAGAACTAAAACCGGAAGAAGATCCCAACTCACAGGTGTGCTTATGAGACTCCTCGTAAGTGAGCTGAGCTATCTCTGCATTGATGGCCTTGTTCACAAGAGCTTGGAATGTATCACAATGATGCAGGTGGAGATCATGACGCAACTTGGGGTTGAGACCCTTCCGGAACCTAGCCTGCTTCTTGGCATCCGTGGACACTTCTTCTGTGGCATAGCGGGCAAGGTTCTCGAACTCTCTGCTGTAAGCATCAACAGCCATTTTATTCTGGGTGAAACTACAGAACTCTTCTCTCTTGCGATCGATGAGGGCTTCAGGAATGTGATGCTCGCGAAAAGCCTCAATAAAATCCCTCCAAGTAGGAATCTGGCCAGCTGGAAGCATAGCCTCATAGTTCTGCCACCAAAGACTAGCAGGACCTTCCAGGTGATATGTGGCATAAGTGACCTTGTCATCTTCAGCTACGTTCGCGGAACGCAGCTTATGAGTGATGCTACGGAGCCAGTCATCTGCATCGAGTGGCTCGATGGAATGATGAAAGGTAGGTGGGTGCAAGCGAATGAAGTCATGAATGGTCGCAGACTTATTGGACCGATGTGCGGTGTTCTCCTCGATACGTGCCAACAAACGGTTTGACTCACGCTTGTTCCTCTCCATTTCTAACATGAACTCTATCAACGAAGGCGGGTCGGGAGGATCCTCATCCCTACCATCTCCATGGTTCTGGCTACGAACAATAGAACTTGATGACATCCCGAGAAACGAAACCAGGGACGGAGTCAGCATCAGCTATAGACTGTAGAATGTAGGACAAGGAATTAGTATCTCTCGAACTCCTAGGGAAATTCCGGCAGCATAACGGCAGTAAAATGCTCAGAATGAGACATCCTACTAAAAATGGGGTGGTAACATACTCATCAGCATTACTCAAGGTTCTGAGATCATACTAAGCAGACTACACCGGAAATACTCAAAACTGGGGTATGACTCTGATCAACCAATCCTATGGGACTACGGAGTAGTAACACGTGATCCTGATAGACGGAAGAGAAAGCCTAGTTCCTTAACCCCGTAGGAAAGATAGGATGACTCAGATCAGAAGGCCATGAGGTAAAGGAGTAAAAAGAGCCTTACATTCCATCCCACAATCAATTCCCTTACATACCTAAAGAATTTCTAGACTCAACTTTGACCCATTTGGCTTGGTAATCCTACAGGCAGTCAGGCTCTGATACCAGCGCTGTCAGGACCCCGACTCAATGCCACATCGATCTAGCATGTAACACCTCATATCACTTTGCGGCCTCACGCACGGTATCCCCACGGGTGTCGCCTTACCTTTGCCCGGGACCGTTTGCGCCTGTTGTCACACGTATACGACGGTGTAGCTAGCATCCATATGATAAAGAGCCCGGGCTGACATGGCTAGTCGTAAACCCCAAGTGGCACTAACTTACAGGGACAGGCATCCATGACCCAGCATCGAACGTGTCGGTCATCAGCGAGTGAATCCAGGCTGTAGCACTGGGCTAACAGGACTCCGGTGAACCGGGCTGTAGCGGGCTAACAGGACTCCGGTATTCATCGCGTGACATTTCCCCGAAGGGACAGACACAGGATCGAAGAAGGACACATGCCGGCCAGCCTAAGTGTTCCGGAGTAGTAGCAAGCTACCAGGGCTCAGTGGAAGCACTAGGAGACATTTCCCGGTAAGAAAGACTACTAAGGATAAACAACTAGATAGTCAGATCCCACACATAGCAATACACATTACACGTACGCATAACATGCAAGTATGTGCTGTACAACATGGCATCACATCATAACTCAACAACTCATATAGATAAAGGCTCAGAAGAGCCATCATAGCATTGTTACAAACAGGGGTCACATGACCCAACATTCAGAGCAATCAAGCAACAAACGGAAGCATTACATGTCTGAGTACAGACATCTATAAATGAAAAAGGCTGAAAGCCTGACTATCTACAACGTCCGATCAAGATCGTAGCTCAGGTACAAGCTATTTGTCGAAGTCCATGAGAACACTAGTAAGACCGAAGTCTCTGCTGCAAAAACATAAATAAAGCAACATGAGTACAAAGGTACTCAGCAAGACTTACATCAGATCCTATCATACATGCATTTGTATCAAGGGGGTAATGTGGGGTTTAGTTGCAGCAAGCCAGCTTTGACTCTGTGGCTATCCTGTTCTACGACTACCAGAACTTCTTGAGGTGATATGGCGCACACGAGTCCACTAATCACCACACAATACACTACTATTGATTCATCCCCGTCTCCCTACGAGAAGGCCATCCATAGCACTCACACTTGTCTTGAGCATTTTAGAGTATCCACTTCAAGTTGTCTATGTACCATGTAAGCATCCAAGAAGTCCATAACCGCGGACCCGGCTATTCGAATAGATCATATTAACCCTGCAGGGGTGTACTTCTTCACACACGCTCTCGCCACTTACCGCCATGTACACGTAATGTATCTCGGCAACCTTCAAGCGGAAGCCTGGCGAGGGTGTCGGCCACGACCTAACTAACCACACAAGACTCTAGTCCAGGTTTATCGCCTATTCAGGTTCCATCCGCAAGGAGATCCGGCCGGGGTTTCACTCACGGCCCCAAATGATGTGTGCAGGGTTCCCAAGCCCACCTCGCCGGATGGATCTACGCTTGGTACACCGTGCCTCTTGTGCCTAGTCTGTCCCAAGCCCACCTGGCCGGGTGCCACTTGGTAGACTACTAACACTTCCTACAAACACCAGAAACTAGTTGCGACTCCTGGACAGAGATCAAGTTGGTTAATAAGTCGAGAGGGCTTGGAGCACCCGGAGCCCAATGTGTGGTAGTATCGAGTCATTGGACAACATACATAGAACTCAGTGCTTAAGGACGGTTCCAGTGAGACAACCCACCATGTACTCCTACATGGCCTCTCACCGCTACCTTTACCAAATCGTGTTTACACACTTAACTCTTAGCACCAGAACATATCGTAACACTCCAATTCATTCCCAATGAATCAGACCTGACACAACTCTAAGCAATAGCAGGCATAGCATGGTAGGAACACAACATGGCTCAATCAACTCCTACACATGCTAGTGGGTTTCAACTATTTACTGTGGCAATGACAGGTCATGCAGAGGAATGGGTTCAACTACCGCAGCACAAAGTAGCAGATGAATCGTTGTTGTCCTGATGCAATAACTAAGAGCAGGAGCGAGAGAGTAGGATTATATCGGAATGAACAAGGGGGTTTGCTTGCCTAGTAGATCAACAAGGGAGGCACTGCTTCACAGAGAGGTACTCTGGAACGTCTCCGGAGCAATACCTATCGAGAAGGAACAGTGTCGGCAATCAATAAACAAACATATGCAACAATATGATGCATGAACATGGCATGAAGATGTGATGCTGTTTGAGCTAATGCAACTAGTACTCATTTGGTTTGAAGTCCATTTGAACCATAAGCTCAAATGCATCTCCAAAGTAAGCTCTTATAAATGCCATAATGTGTTTTCTCATATACAGCATGTATAAGTTGGTTTGTCATGCATGAAACTAGTACAGATGGATAGGTTGCATTTTTCTGATAATTTTTCATATATAAATTATTTTAATCTGAGCTACGGTTGAATTTCTATGAATTTTTGAAGTTTAAATCAATTTCTGGAATTTCCTGAATTAAAATAATTCCAGAAATCATTATTGCGTCAGCATTGAGTAAGCATGACGTCAGCAGGTCAACTGCGGCTGGCTAGGGTCAAACCTGAGGTGTGGGGTCCACACGTCAGTGACAGGGGTTAAACAGGGGGTTAGATTAACTTAATTAAAAGATTAGGGGGCACCGGGCCCACATGTCAGCCTCAGGGGGTTAATTAAGCGGTGATTAGCACTAAGCTAATCACGCGCCACGTCAGTCGCCGGAGTTTCGCCGGCGACGACCTCGAGCCACGACGGAAGTTCGCCGGAACGAGCTGGAGGCCACGGTTTGGCAAACGGAAGCCACCGGCGGGTAGCCCGTGCACGGGCGTATCCAGCCGCGCTCAGGGAAGGCCGTGGGAACGGCGGAGCTCGCCGGAGCAGAGCTCGCAGCGGCGGCCGGAGCTTGGTTGATGCGGGTTAGGCGACGCAGGGCACTAGAGAGGCTGCGAGCGGGTCCGCGCGACTCGCCAGAGTGCACTGAGTGCAACGGCGAGCTCGGCTGCGGCCTGCAGCGGCTGTGGCGACGACGGCGAGGAGCTGCGGCGGTGATGGCTTCGGCCATGGTGGGGAACGGAACTACGGCGCGGGAACGAGGGGGAGAAGAGAGGGGAAACGGGGAGATGCTCACGGTGGATCCAGCGAAGGCGTCAGCGGGCTCGGGGAAGCACTGGTGCGGCCGGAGCGTCGTCGGCGATCTCGGGCAGCCGGCGATGAAGACGACGAGGGTGGCGACGATGGAGGCCGTCCGGAGGTGCGTGGCTCGACGAGGAGGTGGAGGGGGTCGTGGCGGAGCTCGTGGGCTCTACGGAGGGGCGAGGGGACGGCAGGGAGCGCGTCGGTGGTGAGCTGCGGCGGCGGCAGCGCTTCGGGCGCGGGGAGGGGAAGATGTCCAGGGGAGGAGGGAGAGCGGGAGAGAGTGGAAGAGGACCGGGGCGGCGCGTGGCGACGTTCCAGGGCGTCCAGGGCGACGAGAGGGTGAAGCAGGAGGTGGCCGGGCGCTTGGCCGCGGTCGGCTGTGGCGGGGGCACGCACCTGCTTGGCGAGGGGGAGAAGACGACGGAGGAGGAGGCGGGCTGGGCCGGCTGCTGGCTGCGCGGTGCCGGGCCAGCACAGAAGCTGGGCCGCAGGTAGGTCCAGGTAAGGTTTTTTTTTCTCTTTTGTTTTCTTTTCTATTTTTCTGACATTTGTTCTGATTTAGTAATAATACTAAATCAATTTATTTACTTATGCCAATTTTTATGGAGGCTAGTTATATTATTCCAGAGCTCCTTTATAAATGGCATAATTTTTAGACAATATTTTATATATATAACAATATATATCCAAAGAAAATAATTACTGCATTAATTCCAAATGCCCAAAATAAATACTTATGAGGTCCTAAAAATATTGGTTTGATTTTTATCTCTGTCCAATATTTTCAGAGAGCAACATGAGCATTTTCTTGGACCTTTTTGGAGCAATTTTTTTTATTTGGGTCATTTCCAAAAATGATTCTGAGGGTTTCACAAATCCCCATTTCAAAATTAAATAGAATTTAAACATGATGCACAAATGACTAGCTAGCCTAGGTCATACCAGACTAGGGATGTGACATTCGTCGCATTCGGAGTCCATTTGATAGCCCAACCGTTAAACCTACAACCGCAATATAGCCGGTCTATCGTCGGACGTTTTTGGTCTCCGAAAACCCTGCCGGGCTGCTCTTCTCTTCTCTTCTCTCAGCCCAAGGCCTCATCTACACAGCCCTCCTCTAGCCCACCTATCTAACCCCCCTCCGCTCCGGACCGTTGGATCGAGATCCGATGTCCGAAAACGGAGCAGAACCCCCCTAAACCCTAGCTTTTACCCTATATATAGACCCCCTCATGCCATTTTGGGCATCTCCTAGCCGCTTCCCTCGTTTTCCGTGCCCCTCCCCAGTGCCGCCGCCTCCTCCTCCACCGTCCCAGCCGCGCGGGCCCGCGAAGCCCATCGGCGGCCCGCCCGGGCCCGAGCCGGTCGCCGCCGCCGCCCGAGCGCCCGAGTGCCCCGCGTCCCCGCGCCTTCTCCCGCGCCGTAGCGCATCCCCGCCGCCCGCTCACCTGGCGTCTCCCCGCCGGCCAGAGCTCACCGGAACCCCGTCGGGCGTCGCCATCGCCGACCCCCCCAACGCCAGGCCTCGCCGTCCCCTGCTCCCTTTTCTCTCCCTCTCGCTCCTCTCTCTCTCTCAGATCTCACATCTCTCTCCCTCTCTGCCATGGTTTGTCAGGAGCTCGTCGCTGCTCGCCATAGGTGCTGCCGTGGCTGGATCCGGGGTCGCCATGCCCGGATCTGCCCGTTTCCGCTGGAACCGCCCCGCGCCGCCCCGTCCTTGCCTGCTTGCCGCCGGCGCCATGTGCTGCCGCCAGCCTGCCTCGTCTCTGCCCAGGAACGAGGAGCTCGACGCCTCGCCCGCTTGAGTATGCGCGTGCGCGTGGGCATCCAGCCGGCCCATCCCAGCTCTCTCCAGCGCCGGCCTGCCAGTTCCCTCGCCTCCTGGGCCAGGTCCGCAGTAGGCCCAGCGCACCCGGCCAGCCCCGCTGGCCTGCTCCACCGCGCCCTCCCGCGGGTTGCCTTCCCGTCTAGGCCGAGCCAAAGGGTGAGCCGCCCCCAGCGCCTCTTGTTTTTTTTACTATTGGCCCAGCCAGTTTCAGCCCGTGATGTTTTTTTTCTTGCCAGGACAATTTTATCTATTTATCCGGGAATTAATGTTTTATAGAAAAGTCCTTGCACTTCATGCATTTAATATCTCACAAACTGTGCATCGGATTAAAATAATTTATATATGTAAATTGCTCAGAATTTGATGTAGATTAATAATATGCCATTTTCATCAATCTTAAAAATGTTTAACATGCTGTTTGTGTTTATTTTGCATAATGCCATGCTAAAATGCTTTATTTCATAACTAAATAACCGTAGCTCCGAATTTAATAAACTTTATATGTAAATGGGGTGAAAAAATGCCTAGATTAACATGGTGCACTTTATTTTCCTGTTTAACAACCTTAAAATATGGTTTAGGACAGAACAGTACCAAATTCATTTTATGCACATGGGGATTTTCCGGAATTGTTGTTTGTTATTTCCGGCCTCATTTAAACTTGCCTAAATAGATGACTTTATTATGCTTCACCAATTGCCATGTTAATAAACATTTAATATTGTTGGGTACCTAAATGAGATTAAACTAAATATGTCAATGTGGTGTTTTGTCAATATGCAACTCGTTGCATATTGAGCTCCACTTAACTTGTAGTATTGTTTGTTGCACTTTGCCATGCCATGCCTCATTAAACCGGACATGCATCATATTTGTTTGTGCATCATGCCATGATTATGCTTGTGTGTTTACCATGTTGTTTGCTTCTTTCCGGGTAGCTTCTCTCGTTAGCTTCAGTTTCGATTCCGAAGTTGTGAGGATTCTTTCGACTACTCCCGTTCGTCTTCTTCATGGACTCTTTCTTCTTCCTTGCCGGATTTCAGGCAAGATGACCGCTACCCTGGATCTCACTACTATCATTGCTATGCTAGTTGCTTCATTCTATCACTTTGCTGCGCTACCTATCACTTGTTCTTCAAGCCTTCCCAAATTGCCATGAACCTCTAACCTTTGACACCCTTCCTAGCAAACCATTGCTTGGCTATGTTACCGCTTTTGCTCAGCCCTCTTATAGCGTTGCTAGTTGCAGGTGAAGTTGAAGATTGCTCCATGGTGGACAGGATTTTGGTTGGGATATCACAATATCTCTTATATTATTAATGCATCTATATATTTGGTAAAGGGTGGAAGGCTCGGCCTTATGCCTGGTGTTTTGTTCCACTCTTGCCGCCCTAGTTTCCGTCATACCGGTGTTATGTTCCCGGATTTTGCGTTCCTTACGCGGTCGGGTGATTTATGCGACCCCCTTGATAGTTCGCTTTGAATAAAACTCCTCCAGCAAGGCCCAACCTTGGTTTTACCATTTGCCTCACCACCACCTATATTTCCCTTGGGAGTAATTAACCCAAGGGTCATCTTTATTACAGCCCCCCGGGCCAATGCTTGTCTAAGTGTTGGTCCAAACTAGAGCACCGTGCGGGACCATCCCTTGGCAACTTGGGTTACGTCGGTACCTGTACGCTTAGCTTATCCGGTGTTGCCCTGAGAACGAGATATGTGCAGCTCCTATCGGAATTGTCGGCGCATCGGGCGGTCTTGCTGGTCTTGTTTTACCATTGTCGAAATGTCTTGTAAACCCAGATTCCGAGTCTTATCGCGTCTTCCTGGGAGAAGGTCTATTCCTTCATTGATCGCAAGAGCTTGTCATGGGCTAAGTTGGGACACCCCTGCAGGGTATAATCTTTCGAAAGTCGTGCATGCGGTTATAGGCAGATGGGAATTTGTTAATGTCCGGTTGTAGATAACTTGACACCAGATCCGAATTAAAACGCATCAACCGTGTGTGTAGCCGTGATGGTCTCTTCTCGGCGGAGTCCGGGAAGTGAACACGGTTTTGGGTTATGTTTGACGTAAGCAGGAGTTCAGGATCACTTCTTGATCATTACTAGTTGACGACCGTTCTGCTTGCTCTCTTCTCGCTCTTATTTGCATATGTTAGCCACCATATATGCTTAGTCGCTGCTGCAGCCTCACCACTTTACCCCTTCCTTTCCCTTTAAGCTTTGCTAGTCTTGATACCCATGGTAATGGGATTGCTGAGTCCTCGTGGCTCACAGATCACTACAACAACAGTTGCAGGTATAGGTTGTGCGATGATCATGACGTGAGAGCGATGCTTGCTTGCGTTGAGTTCTTCTTCTGCTTCTTCTTCGATCAGGGGATAGGTTCCAGGTCGGCAGCCTGGGCTAGCAGGGTGGATGTCGTTTGAGTTTCTGTTTGTGTTTCATCAGTAGTCGGATGTTACTCTTATGTATGATGATGTTCTATTCATGTGGCATTGTATGCCTTATGTATGTATCCCCATCTATTATGTAATGTTGTTGTAATGATATCCACCTTGCAAAAGTGTTTCAATATGCGGGTCTATCCTTGGTGGGACCTTCGAGTTCCTTTTGGATAGGATGGCATATTGGGCGTGACAAGTTGGTATCAGAGCCTCGACGGACCATAGGAGCCCCCTTGATTGTTGGCCGTTGTTGAGTCTAGAAAAAAAACTATTTTGAGTCTTAGGATTATATATCGGAGAGTAGGAATATTTTTTACTCCTTAGCCCCCTTCGTCGCTCTAGTGAGGTCTCCTGACGTAGATGTTTTGTCTTTCCTCTCCTCAAATTTCACTAAATTTTTTTTAGGATCACGCAGGTATCTTGGAATCGTTCCGATGGTTTTGTGATGAGAACATTGTTCTTGGTGCCTCCTGTCTATTCTGTGGCATTGACCCGGGGAGTTGAGCTCCGAGGTGTTGTCGTCACAATTTTATCATTGCTGTTCTGGAATACCTGAGTTTTGCCGACATCGAAAATCTCTTTTATGCAGTTGTTGGTGAGATAACCTCGACGTCACCCAGTACTGGGGAGTTCGGGAGTATTGCCATAACTCGTATAACGGATGCTTTTCGAAGGTTGAGCTACACGATTTCCGAAGTTTTCTTGGTTATGTGTTGATGGATGGATACAGCTTGGATGTAGGTATTGTTAGTTTGGGTGAGATATATTGCTTCCCCTGTATCCCCAAACCAGATTCCATAACCAGAAAGTTTCGGGAGTTTATAGGTGGGAATTCAAGTAGCTCCTAGAATATCTTTCCGACAGATGCATGATATGGGATTGGGTAAATCTCTATCATATGTATTTGTTCCGGCTTATTCTGCAAGCCAAATCCTTTGTTTTGTTTTATTTGTGGTATTCGAGTTGCTTCGAAGTCAAATGTTGATTCCATACCTTTCAAGCGGTGTTCTCATATTTCTATGGGAGTACTAATCCTTTTGTTCATCGAGTTTGTCATGTTAATTCTTTCCAACCGGTGTGCTTCTTTTCAAGTGGATCCGATCATTTCAACATTCGCAAGATCATCTCTCAGTTTCCCAACCTTGTTCGTTTCATCCGTCCCCAAGTTGCCTTTGTTTCCCGCCCTCCCACCCTTTTTCTTCAAGGACTCATATATGTTAATCAAGTATCCATTTACTCATGTGAAGTCTCTTCATTCTTTTCAATCAATGTTCTGATCCGGTGATCCCTTGTGAAGATGCTCATGAGCTTCAAGTTCATCATCCTTCGTTCTTTTTCTTCTCTGGTGGATTCAATTCAAGCTTGCAGTGTTGATCATATTCTTTTCCTTGTGTCAAATGCTTTTTCATACCGGTGCACCTCTTAATCTTTCACTTCTCGCTATTCATTTGTTCTGGAGTGCTGAAGATATCTCAGAAGATTTGTGTTTCCATTCTTAATCCGTTGAATCTATTTGGAGATCATTATCTCATTCAAGCTATTTAATTCAACCGGTGCAATATCTCTTTAAAATCATTTCCAACGGTGTTTTCTTTTTAGTGGGCCCTAACCCACAGGTCTTTTCCCAAGATCTTACCTGACTCTTCTAATTATTCTGGAGTCATTCCTAATTCTTTTCAAGTGTGACGTAAGAATGAATTTCATTAGTCAGATCTTTTCCAAGATCAATTTCAAATCATTTTTCATTGTCGGCTCAACCTCTTCGCTTGTCATTCTCCCGGAGTATCTCAGTAATTTTGGTGGTGTTTCTCGTCGTCTTTTGAAGACTGAAGAAGAGTTTTTCCTCTAAATCTTGTCTGTTCTCTCGAAGTTTCGTGGTTCTAGCTTCATGTCATCCTCTCGAGTTATTTCAGTTTGTCAGATATTCTTTTCTTACCCATCCGGAGTATGTCAGGAGTTCTTTTTCCATTTCTTTTCACCGGAGGCCATCATTTCAACTACCGTTATCCAAATTATCCCGGTGCTTCATTCAAGTGTTCTTTAATCAGCTCATGATCTCTTTGTTCTTTTGCATCTAAATCACCCCGGTGATTCATCCTCTTTCGTCAGTCATTTCCAAATTCTAACGGTGGTTCGTTCAAGAGTATTTTTCCTTTGTTATCATTTTAATTCATTCAGTCTTTTCAATCCTACCTGTCGTTCATGAATATCTTCTCAAGTTTGTGATATGTCACTTCTCAATCCTTTTCAAGAAGAATAAGTAGTATGCAAAATCCATTGTTTGTCATCAGTTTTAGTTGATGAAGGATAAGCATACAATAAATCTTATTCTTATTTCATCCAAGTGAGTAATCCATTCCTTCAGAGTTTGTTCTTGATGAATAAATTCTAGTTCCAGGTGTTTTCATCTTTTCTTTCCGGAGTTCAAATTTTCCTCGTCTATTTCGTCGGAAGCTCCATCTAAATCATCACAAGGCTCACCTTGTTCTTTCAACTTCTCTTTCTTTCTATCATTCTTTTATTACCGGAGTTCTTCATGGAGGCTCTACATGGTGGTTCGTCAAGGATTCTTTTCATTCTTCAATTGTTCTTCAAGATTTCTCTCGAAGCTATGATCCGCCAAGCTTTACTCTAAAATAAACATGGTGTTCAACACATGTCTTATTTTGAGGAGTTCAAGTATTCTTCTTTTGCATTTCGAAGTGCAATTCCTTCTACCTTATCTCTTGAGGTGGTGTTATGTCATTCTTGACAATTTGAGTTCGTGTTTCATGATTCACATGTTGTCAAGAATGAGATATTTTAAAAACCATCATTTTTCTCTTCGATCATGAGGTATTTTAAATCCATCAATCTCTTTGTTGGAGTTATCTTGGGTTATATTTCACCTAAAGCCTTCCATTGGGAATGTTGCTATTTGTGGTTCTTATCATTGATCCAAGCTTTCTCCATATCCTTCTCGGTGAAAGAGGTTTTTCATCTCTTCGTTGATCTCAAACAAGCAATTGTTTTTTGTTAGTGGCAGAATGTCATCTCATAGTCTTGCGATGTTTCCATAAGCCCACTACAAGCTTATTCTTTTCATTGTTGGTTTTCCAACAACCTCGTTGTAACCATCTTGGAAGGGTGCTTTCCAAGCTCATTTGTGGCACAAGTTGTCATTTTCTTCTCCGTCCCTTTATCCCAACAATCTAGCTTCTATTCTTTCTCCCAGAGACATTGTGATGTTGTTCTCTTCACTCATCATCTTGTTTTTCTAAGATCATGTTCTGTTCAAGCTTATCCATTTAACCAGAGTGTTGTGTTCTCATTCAAGCTCTTTCATCTTATCAAGTTTTACTTCTCTTTTCAATCGGAGTGCGGTCTGAAATCTTTCTTACCCCTTGTGCCATTTTTTTCAATAGTTCCGGAGGTAGTGTGTTGTTGATTTCATCAAGTATCCTCTCATCTTCTCAAGTTCATGTTATATTCCTTCCATGTTCAACCGGAGTGCTGCCCGAATTCTTCCTCTCTCATCTTGTTTTAACCGGAGTGGTTTTGAATTCTATCTTGTCCATTAAACTCTTGATTCATGTCTTTGCAACCTTCAAGTTCTCATAATGTTCCTTGTTCCTCTTTTCTAACAGATTGTTTGCAATCTCGTTCATCTCCGTTGTATTCTTTCTTTTATATTGCTCAACCTCTCAAGGTTTGTGGTTTCACTCATTTGTCGAAGAAGCAACTTAGTTTTACCTCTTCTCTTCCTTTCTGTTTTCCCTCCGGTGCCATCCTAGATCTCGGGACGAGATCCTCTCGTAGTGGTGGAGTGTTGTAATGCCCCGGATACAACTTTCCATATTCATAACTCCAACTCTTGCCTTTTCCGGAGATGCTATATGATATTTCCTTCGTGGTTGGGTTTTATCTATTGTTTTGCATTTGGTTCTTGTTATGGATCTCATCTCATGTCATCATGCGCATTGCATCGACATCATTTTCATAAAACTTGCATCCGTTCATGTTCCGCCGGTTCTCTCCGTTGTCCGTTCTGAGCCAGACACACTTGCACGCGCCCGCGGCACCTCCGTAATATTATTTTATAAGTGGCATAAAAATGTTCTCGGAATGGGTTGCAACTTCTCGTGCGGTCTTATTATAGTGTAGTCAGGCCGCCTGCCAAGTTTCGTCGCATTCGGAGTCCATTTGATAGCCCAACCGTTAAACCTACAACCGCAATATAGCCGGTCTATCATCGGACGTTTTCGGTCTCCGAAAACCCTGCCAGGCTGCTGTTCTCTTCTCTTCTCTCAGCCCAAGGCCTCATCTACACAACCCTCCTCTGGCCCACCTATCTAACCCCCCTCCGCTCCGGACCGTTGGATCGAGATCCGATGTCCGAAAACGGAGCAGAAACCCCCTAAACCCTAGCTTTTACCCTATATATAGACCCCCTCATGCCATTTTGGGCATCTCCTAGCCGCTTCCCTCGTTTTCCGTGCCCCTCCACAATGCCGCTGCCACCTGTGGCCTCCTCCTCCATCGTCCCAGCCGCGTAGGCCCGCGAAGCCCGTCGGCGGCCCGCCCGGGCACGAGCCGGCCGCCGCCGCCGCCCGAGTGCCCCGCGT
>NC_041385.1:299053010-299060385 GCF_002162155.2 Triticum dicoccoides | reverse complement strand
AGAGCTCGCCGGAACCCCGCCGGGCTTCGCCAT
Organism: Triticum dicoccoides; assembly: GCF_002162155.2. NCBI lineage: Eukaryota > Viridiplantae > Streptophyta > Magnoliopsida > Poales > Poaceae > Triticum > Triticum dicoccoides. The sequence continues at coordinate 299,060,352 of NC_041385.1, read as the reverse complement.
CGCCGACCCCCCCAAGGTCAGGCCTCGCCGTCCCCTGCTCCCTTTTCTCTCCCTCTCGCTCCTCTCTCTCTCTCTCAGATCTCACATCTCTCTCCCTCTTTGCCATGGTTTGTCAGGAGCTCGTCGCTGCTCGCCGTAGGTGCTACTGTGGCTGGATCCGGGGTCCCCATGCCCGGATCTGCCCGTTTCCGCCGGAACCACCCCGCGCCGCCCCGTCCTTGCCTACTCGCCGCCGGCGCTATCTGCCGCCGCCACCCTGCCTCGTCTCTGCTCAGGAACAAGGAGCTCGACGCCTCGCCCGCTCGAGCACGCGCGTGCACGTGGGCCTCCAGCCGGCCCATCCAATCTCTCTCTAGCGCTGGCCTGCCTAGTTCCCTCGCCTCCTGGGCCAGGTCCGCAGTAGGCCCAGCGTGCCGGGCCAGCCCTGCTGGCCTGCTCCACCGCGCCCTCCCGCGGGCTGCCTTCCCGTCTGGGCCGAGCCCAAGGGTGAGCCGCCCCCAGCGCCTCTTGTTTTTTTTACTGTTGGCCCAGCCGGTTTTGGCCCGTGATGGTTTTTTCTTGCCAGGACGATTTTATCTATTTATCCGGGAATTAATGTTTTACAGAAAAGTCCTTGCACTTCATGCATTTAATATCTCACAAACTATGCATCGGATTAAAATAATTTATATATGTAAAATGCTCAGAATTTTGTGTAGATTAATAATATGCCATTTTCATCTATGTTAAAAATGTTTAACATGTTGTTTGTGTTTATTTTGCATAATGCCATGCTAAAATGCTTTATTTCATAACTAAATAACCGTAGCTCCGAATTTAATAAACTTTATATGTAAATGGGCTGAAAAAATGCCTAGATTAACATGGTGCACTTTATTTTCCTGTTTAACAACCTTAAAATATGGTTTAGGACAGAACAGTACCATATTCATTTTATGCACATGGGGATTTTCCGGAATTGTTGTTTGTTATTTCCGGCCTCATTTAAACTTGCCTAAATAGATGACTTTATTATGCTTCACCTCTTGCCATGTTAATAAACATTTAATATTGTTGGGTACCTAAACGAGATTAAACTAAATATGTCAATGTGGTGTTTTGTCAATATGCAACTAGCTCCACTTAACTTGTAGTATTGTTTGTTGCACATTGCCATGCCATGCCTCATTAAACCGGACATGCATCATATTTGTTTGTGCATCATGCCATGATTATGCTTGTGTGTTTACCATGTTGTTTGCTTCTTTCCGAGTTGCTTCTCTCGTTAGCTTCGGTTTCGATTCCGGAGTTGTGAGGATTCATTCGACTACTCCCGTTCGTCTTCTTCATGGACTCGTTCTTCTTCCTTGCGGGATTTCAGGCAAGATGACAGCTACCCTGGATCTCACTACTATCATTGCTATGCTAGTTGCTTCATTCTATCGCTTTGCTGCACTACCTATCACTTGTTCTTCTAGCCTTCCCAAATTGCCATGAACCTCTAACCTTTGACACCCTTCCTAGCAAACCATTGCTTGGCTATGTTACCACTTTTGCTTAACCCTCTTATAGCGTTGCTAGTTGCAGGTGAAGTTGAAGATTGCTCCAGGTGGAAAGGATTTTGGTTGGGATATCACTATATCTCTTATATTATTAATGCATCTATATACTTGGTAAAGGGTGGAAGGCTCGGCCTTATGCCTGGTGTTTTGTTCCACTCTTGCAGCCCTAGTTTCCGTCATACCGATGTTATGTTCCCGGGTTTTGCGTTCATTACGCGGTCGGGTGATTTATGGGACCCCCTTGACAGTTCGCTTCGAATAAAACTCCTCCAGCAAGGCCCAACCTTGGTTTTACCATTTGCCTGACCACCACCTATATTTCCCTTGGGAGTAATTAACCCAAGGGTCATCTTTATTATAGCCCCCCGGGCCAATGCTTGTCTAAGTATTGGTCCAAACTAGAGCAGCATGCGGGAGCATCCCTTGGCAACTTGGGTTACATCGGTACCTGTACGCTTAGCTTATCCGGTGTTGCCCTGAGAACGAGATATGTGCAGCTCCTATCGGGATTGTCAACGCATCGGGTGATCTTGCTGGTCTTGTTTTACCATTGTCGAAATGTCTTGTAAACCGGGATTCCGAGTCTGATCGGGTCTTCCTGGGAGAAGGTCTATTCCTTCGTTGATCACGAGAGCTTGTCATGGTCTAAGTTGGGACACCCCTGCAGGGTATAATCTTTCGAAAGCCGTGCCTGTGGTTATAGACAGATGGGAATTTGTTAATGTCCGGTTGTAGATAACTTGACACCAGATCCGAATTAAAACTCATCAACCATGTGTGTAGCCGTGATGGTCTCTTCTCGGCGGAGTCCGGGAAGTGAACACGGTTTTGGGTTATGTTTGACGTAAGCAGGAGTTCAGGATCACTTCTTGATCATTACTAGTTGACAACCGTTCTGCTTGCTCTCTTCTCTCTCTTATTTGCGTATGTTAGCCACCATATATGCTTAGTCGCTGCTGCAGCCTCACCACTTTACCCCTTCCTTTCCCTTTAAACTTTGCTAGTCTTGATACCCATGGTAATGGGATTGCTGAGTCCTCGTGGCTCACAGATTACTACAACAACAGTTGCAGGTACAGGTTGTGCAATGATCATGACGCGAGAGCAATGCTTGCTTGCGTTGAGTTCTTCTTCTACTTCTTCTTCGATCTGGGGATAGGTTCCAGGTTGGCAGCCTGGGCTAGCAGGGTGGATGTTGTTTGAGTTTCTGTTTGTGTTTCATCCGTAGTCGGATGTTGCTCTTATGTATGATGATGTTGTATTCATGTGGCATTGTATGCCTTATGTATGTATCCCCATCTATTATGTAATGTTGATGTAATGATATCCACCTTGCAAAAGCGTTTCAATATGCGGGTCTATCCTTGGTGGGACCTTCGAGTTCCTTTTGGATAGGGTCGCATATTGGGCGTGACAAGTTGGTATCAGAGCCTCGACCGACCATAGGAGCCCCCTTGATTGTTGGCCGTTGTTGAGTCTAGAAAAAAAACTATTTTGAGTCTTAGGATTATATATCAGAGAGTAGGAATTCTTTTTACTCCTCAGCCCCCTTCGTCGCTCTGGTGAGGTCTCCTGACGTAGATGTTTTGTCTTTCCTCTCCTCAAATTTCACTAAATTTTTTTTAGGATTACGCAGGTATCTTGGAATCGTTCCGATGGTTTTGTGACGAGAACATTGTTCTTGGTTCCTCCTGTCTATTATGTGGCATTCACCCGAGGAGTTCAGCTCCGAGGTGTTGTCGTCACAATTTTATCATTGCAGTTCTGGAATACCTGAGTTTTGCCGACATTGAAAATCTCTTTTATGCAGTTCTTGGTGAGATAACCTTGACGTCACCCAGTACTGGGGAGTTCGGGAGTATTGCCATAACTCATATAACGGATGCTTGTCGAAGGTTGAGGTACAAGATTTCCGAAGTTTTCTTGGTTATGTGTTGACGGATGGATACAACTTGGATGTAGGTATTGTTAGTTTGGGTGAGATATATTGCTTCCCCTGTATCCCCAACACTAGATTGCATAACCAGAAAGTTTCGGGAGTTTATAGGTGGGAATTCAAGTAGCTCCTAGAATATCTTTTCGACAGATGCATGATATGGGATTGGGTAAATCTCTATCATGTGTATTTGTTCCGGCTTATTCTGCAAGCCAAATCCTTTGTTTTGTTTTATTTGTGGTATTCGAGTTGCTTCGAAGTCAAATGTTGATTCCATACCTTTCAAGCGGTGTTTTCATATTTCTATGGGAGTACTAATCCTTTTGTTCATTGAGTTTGTCATGTTAATTCTTTCCAACCGGTGTGCTTCTTTTCAAGTGGATCCGATCATTTCAACATTCGCAAGATCATCTCTCAGTTTCCCAACCTTGTTCGTTTCATCCGTCCCCAAGTTGCCTTTGTTTCCCGCCCTCCCACCCTTTTTCTTCAAGAACTCATATATGTTAATCAAGTATCCATTTACTCATGTGAAGTCTCTTCATTCTTTTCAATCAATGTTCTGATCCGGTGATCCCTTGTGAAGATACTCATGAGCTTCAAGTTCATCATCCTTCGTTCTTTTTCTTCTTCGGTGGATTCAATTCAAGCTTTCAGTGTTGATCATATTCTTTTCCTCGTGTCAAATGCTTTTTCATACCGGTGCACCTCTTAATCTTTCACTTCTCGCTATTCATTTGTTCTAGAGTGCTGAAGATGTCTCAGAAGATTTGTGTTTCCATTCTTAATCCGTTTAATCTATTTGGAGATCATTATCTCATTCAAGCTATTTAATTCAACCGGTGCAATCTCTCTTTAAAATCATTTACAACGGTGTTTTCTTTTTAGTGGGCCCTAACCAACAGGTCTTTTCCCAGGATCTTACCTGACTCTTCTAATTATTCTAGAGTCATTCCTAATTCTTTTCAAGTGTGACATAAGAATGAATTTCATTAGTCAGATCTTTTCCAAGATCAATTTCAAATCATTTTTCATTGTCGGCTCAACCTCTTCGCTTGTCATTCTCCCGGAGTATCTCAGTAATTTTGGTGGTGTTTCTCGTCGTCTTTTGAAGACCGAAGAAGAGCTTTTCCTCTAAATCTTGTCTGTTTTCTCGAAGTTTTGTGGTTCTAGCTTCATGTCATCCTCTCGAGTTATTTCAGTTTGTTAGATATTCTTTTCTTACCCATCCGGACTATGTCAGGAGTTGTTTTTCCATTTATTTTCACCGGAGGCCATCATTTCAACTACCATTATCCAAATTATCCCGGTGCTTCGTTCAAGTGTTCTTTAATCAGCTCATGATCTCTTTGTTCTTTTGCATCTAAATCACCCCGGTGATTCATCCTCTTTCGTCAGTCATTTCCAAATTCTAACGGTGGTTTGTTCAAGAGTATTCTTCCTTTGTTATCATTTTAATTCATTCGTTCTTTTCAATCCTACCGGTCGTTCATGAAGATCTTCTCAAGTTTGTGATATGTCACTTCTCAATCCTTTTCAAGAAGAATAAGTAGTATGCAAAATCCATCGTTTGTCATCAGTTTTAGTTGATGAAGGATAAGCATACAATAAATCTTATTCTTATTTCATCCAAGTGAGTAATCCATTCCTTCAGAGTTTGTTCTTGATGAATAAATTCTAGTTCCAGGTGTTTTCATCTTTTCTTTCCGGAGTTCAAATTTTCCTCGTCTATTTCGTCGAAAGCTCCATCTAAATCATCACAAGGCTCACCTTGTTCTTTCAACTTCTCTTTCTTTCTATCATTCTTTTATTACCGGAGTTCTTCATGGTGGCTCTACATGGTGGTTCGTCAAGGATTCTTTTCATTCTGCAATTGTTCTTCAAGATTTCTCTCGAAGCTATGATCCGCCAAGATTTACTCTAAAATAAACATGGTGTTCAACACATTTCTTGTTTTGAGGAGTTCAAGTATTCTTCTTTTGCATTTCAAAGTGCAATTCCTTCTACCTTATCTCTTGAGGTGGTGTTATGTCATTCTTGACAATTTGAGTTCGTGTTTCATGATTCACATGTTGTCAAGAATGAGATATTTTAAAAACCATCATTTTTCTCTTCGATGATGAGGTATTTTAAATCCATCAATCTCTTTGTTGGAGTTATCTTGGGTTATATTTCACCTAAAGCCTTCCATTGAGAACGTTGCTATTTGTGGTGCTTATCATTGATCCAAGCTTTCTCCATATCCTTCTCGGTGAAAGAGGTTTTTCATCTCTTCGTTGATCTCAAACAAGCAATTGTTTTTCGTTAGTGGCAGAATGTCATCTCATAGTCTTGCGATGTTTCCATAAGCCCACTACAAGCTTATTCTTTTCGTTGTTGGTTTTCCAACAACCCCGTTGTAACCATCTTGGAAGGGTGCTTTCCAAGCTCATTTGTGGCACAAGTTGTCATTTTCTTCTCCGTCCCTTTATCCCAACAATCTAGCTTCTATTCTTTCTCCCAGAGACATTGTGATGTTGTTCTCTTCACTCATCATCTTGTTTTGTCAAACATGTTCTGTCCATGCTTATCCATTTAACCAGAGTGTTGTGTTCTCATTCAAGCTCTTTCATCTTATCAAGTTTTGCTTCTCTTTTCAACCGGAGTACTGTCTGAAATCTTTCTTACCCCTTGTGCCATTTTTTTTTCAATAGTCCCGGAGGCAGTGTGTTGTTGATTTCATCAAGTATCCTCTCATCTTCTCAAGTTCATGTTATATTCCTTCCATGTTCAACCGGAGTGCTGCCCGAATTCTTCCTCTCTCATCTTGTTTTAACCGGAGTGGTTTCGAATTCTATCTTGTCCATTAAACTCTTGATTCATGTCTTTGCAACCTTCAAGTTCTCGTAATGTTCCTCGTTCCTCTTTTCTAACAGATTGTTTGCAATCTCGATCATCTCTGTTGTATTATTTCTTTTATATTTCTCAACCTCTCAAGGTTTGTGGTTTCACTCATTTGTCGAAGAAGCAACTTAGTTTTACCTCTTCTCTTCCTTTCTATTTTCCCTCCGGTGCCATCCTAGATCTCGGGACGAGATCCTCTCGTAGTGGTGGAGTGTTGTAACGCCCCAGATACAACTTTCCATATTCATAACTCCAACTCTTGCCTTTTCTGGAGATGCTATATGATATTTCCTTCGTGGTTGGGTTTTATCTATTGTTTTGCATTTGGTTCTTGTTATGCATCTCATCTCATGTCATCATGCGCATTGCATCAGCATCATTTTCATAAAACTTGCATCCGTTCATGTTCCGCCGGTTCTCTCCGTTGTCCGTTCTGAGCCAGACACACTCGCACGCGCCCGCGGCACCTCCGTAATATTATTTTATAAGTGGCATAAAAATGTTCTCGGAATGGGTTGCAACTTGTCGTGCGGTCTTATTATAGTGTAGACAGGCCGCCTGCCAAGTTTCGTCGCATTCGGAGTCCATTTGATAGCCCAACCGTTAAACCTACAACCGCAATACAGCCGGTCTATCGTCGGACGTTTTCGGTCTCCGAAAACCCTGCCGGGCTGCTCTTCTCTTCTCTTCTCTCAGCCCAAGGCCTCATCTACACAGCCCTCCTCTAGCCCACCTATCTAACCCCCCTCCGCTTCGGACCGTTGGATCCAGATCCGATGTCCGAAAACGGAGCAGAAACCCCCTAAACCCTAGCTTCTACCCTATATATAGACCCCCTCATGCCATTTTGGGTATCTCCTAGCCGCTTCCCTCGTTTTCCGTGCCCCTCCACAGTGCCCCCGCCACCTGTCGCCTCCTCCTCCACCGTCCCAATCGCGCGGGCTCGCGAAGCCCATCGGCGGCCCGCCCGGGCCCGAGCCGGCCG
>NC_041385.1:299025411-299052377 GCF_002162155.2 Triticum dicoccoides | reverse complement strand
CATCTCTCTCCCTCTCTACCATGGTTTGTCAGGAGCTCCTCACTACTCGTCGTAGGTTGCTGCCGTGGCTGGATCCGGGGTCCCCATGCCCAGATCTGCCCGTTTCCGCCGGAACCGCCCCGCGCCGCCCCGTCCTTGCCTGCTCGCCGCCGGCGCCATCTGCCGCCGCCACCCTGCCTCGTCTCTGCTCTGGAATGAGGAGCTCGACGCCTTGCCCGCTCGAGCACGCGCGTGCGCGTGGGCCTCCAGCCAGCCCATCCCAGCTCTCTCCAGCGCCGGCCTGCCCAGTTCCCTCGCCTCCTGGGCCAGGTCCGCAGTAGGCCCAGCGCGCCCGGCCAGCCCCGCTGGCCTGCTCCACCGTGCCCTCCCGCGGGCTGCCTTCCCGTCTGGGCCGAGCCCAAGGGTGATCCGCCCCCAGCGCCTCTTGTTTTTTTTTACTGTTGGCCCAGCCGGTTTCGGCCCGTGATGTTTTTTTCTTGCCAGGACAATTTTATCTATTTATCCGGGAATTAATGTTTTACAGAAAAGTCCTTGCACTTCATGCATTTAATATCTCACAAACTGTGCATCGGATTAAAATAATTTATATATGTAAAATGCTCAGAATTTTGTGTAGATTAATAATATGCCATTTTCATCTATGTTAAAAATGTTTAACATGCTGTTTGTGTTTATTTTGCATAATGCCATGCTAAAATGCTTTATTTCATAACTAAATAACCGTAGCTCCGAATTTATTAAACTTTATATGTAAATGGGGTGAAAAAATGCCTAGATTAACATGGTGCACTTTATTTTCCTGTTTAACAACCTTAAAATATGGTTTAGGACAGAACAGTACCAAATTCATTTTATGCACATGGGGATTTTCCGGAATTGTTGTTTGTTATTTCCGGCCTCATTTAACTTGCCTAAATAGATGTCTTTATTATGCTTCACCTCTTGCCATGTTAATCAACATTTAATATTGTTGGGTACCTAAACGAGATTAAACTAAATATGTCAATGTGGTGATTTGTCAATATGCAACTCGTTGCATATTGAGCTCCACTTAACTTGTAGTATTGTTTGTTGCACTTTGCCATGCCATGCCTCATTAAACCGGACATGCATCATATTTGTTTGTGCATCATGCCATGATTACGCTTGTGTGTTTACCATGTTGTTTGCTTCTTTCTGGGTTGCTTCTCTCGTTAGCTTCGGTTTTGATTCCAGAGTTGTGAGGATTCGTTCGACTACTCCCGTTCGTCTTCTTCATGGACTCGTTCTTCTTCCTTGCGGGATTTCAGGCAAGATGACCGCTACCCTGGATCTCACTACTATCATTGCTATGCTAGTTGCTTCGTTCTATCGCTTTGCTGCGCTACCTATCACTTGTTCTTCAAGCCTTCCCAAATTGCCCTGAACCTCTAACCTTTGACACCCTTCCTAGCAAACCATTGCTTGGCTATGTTACTGCTTTTGCTTAGCCCTCTTATAGCGTTGCTAGTTGCAGGTGAATTTGAAGATTGCTCCATGGTGGACAGGATTTTGGTTGGGATATCACAATATCTCTTATATTATTAATGCATCTATATATTTGGTAAAGGGTGGAAGGCTCGGCTTATGCCTGGTGTTTTGTTCCACTCTTGCCGCCCTAGTTTCCGTCATACCGGTGTTATGTTCCCGGATTTTGCGTTCCTTACGCGGTCGGGTGATTTTATGGGACCCCCTTGACAGTTCGCTTTGAATAAAACTCCTCCAGCAAGGCCCAACGTTGGTTTTACCATTTGCCTCACCACCACCTATATTTCCCTTGTGAGTAATTAACCCAAGGGTCATCTTTATTACAGCCACCCCGGGCCAATGCTCGTCTAAGTGTTGGTCCAAACTAGAGCACCGTGCGGGACCATCCCTTGGCAACTTGGGTTACGTCGGTACCTGTACGCTTAGCTTATCCGGTGTTGCCCTGAGAACGAGATATGTGCAGCTCCTATCGGGATTGTGGGCGCATCGGGCGGTCTTGCTGGTCTTGTTTTACCATTGTCGAAATGTCTTGTAAACCGGGATTCCGAGTCTGATCGGGTCTTCCTGGGAGAAGGTCTATTCCTTCGTTGATCGCGAGAGCTTGTCATGGGCTAAGTTGGGACACCCCTGCAGGGTATAATCTTTCGAAAGCCGTGCCTGCGGTTATAGGCAGATGGGAATTTGTTAATGTCCGGTTGTAGATAACTTGACACCAGATCCGAATTAAAACGCATCAACCGTGTGTGTAGCCGTGATGGTCTCTTCTCGGCGGAGTCCGGGAAGTGAACACGGTTTTGGGTTATGTTTGATGTAAGCAGGTGTTCAGGATCACTTCTTGATCATTACTAGTTGACGACCGTTCTGCTTGCTCTCTTCTCGCTCTTATTTGTGTATGTTAGCCACCATATATGCTTAGTCGCTGCTGCAGCCTCACCACTTTACCCCTTCCTTTCCCTTTAAGCTTTGCTAGTCTTGATACCCATGGTAATGGGATTGCTGAGTCCTCGTGGCTCACAGATTACTACAACAACAGTTGTAGGTACATGTTGTGTGATGATCATGACGCGAGAGCGATGCTTGGTTGCGTTGAGTTCTTCTTCTGCTTCTTCTTCGATCAGGGGATAGGTTCCAGGTCGGCAGCCTGGGCTAGCAGGGTGGATGTCGTTTGAGTTTCTGTTTGTGTTTCATCCGTAGTCGGATGTTGCTCTTATGTATGATGATGTTGTATTCATGTGGCATTGTATGCCTTATGTATGTATCCCCATCTATTATGTAATGTTGATGTAATGATATCCACCTTGCAAAAGCCTTTCAATATGCGGGTCTATCCTTGGTGGGACCTTCGAGTTCCTTTTGGATAGGGTCGCATATTGGGCGTGACAGTGGCGGAGCTACATAAGAACAAACAATGCCCTGGCCCGTGCAACCTTAGTCCTATATACAAAGGAGTCAAGTTAATTTTTTACCAAAATTTGGGATCCCCTATAGCCTAAGACATCCGGCCCGCCTAATATTTTAACTGTAGCTCCGCCAGTGTGGCGCGCATATGCTTTTTGAAACGAATATAGGAACATTAGGTGACCAATTAAACATCCTTTGTTTAGTAATATGAGCATCATATAAGATTTGTATTTCAACAACTAAGCTTTGTAACTATGAGTGGCATTTTGTTTCGCTTGATGGGTTGAGGTCTTGAGGAGCAATGCTAGCACGACACGAAGCACCTACAATGATGGTAGTGAATATAAAGGGGGAAAACCGTAAGCTTTACGAGTATAGTGACCATGCATTGGCGTATCTAAAGGTGCAAACCAGACAAAGGCTACTTCACAACGAATGTTTGCTTTCAACTAACCACTACGATTAAGAACAGACAAGAAAAGTATAGTAAACAAGTTAGATCTATTTTCTGGGAGAGATCAATAACTTAAGCAGATATGAAAGTGTACCACCTCTCTTGCAACATCGTGTAGGCCCCTGTTGATACGTTGAGGGTGTTGCGGGTGCGATGGCTATCAGCAGCACAGAAGAAGACCTTACGCGGAAGATGGTCGGGTCGGGGGATATGTCTTGTTCTCGTGAACGAGGCGGTCGTAGGAGCGACAATGGCAAGGTGGAAGACATCGCTGATGAAGCGAGAGGACTTGATGGAAGGATCCTGGTCCGGTGTCGTGGATGAGAAACGTCCATCTCTTGAAGTGGACGACGGGATAGGGGTAGCGGCTCCGGTGAAGGTGGAGGATGGGGTGGCAGACGGAGGAGGTTGGCTGTAGTGGGGAGGTTGTTGTGGCACCGACGATGTATGAATGGGGAAATGGAGGGGGAGGGGATCTCAAACTTTGGGACACACTTGTCTTAAATGTTGGAAAGTTACATACTTATCCCCCATTTAAAGTTTTAGACATCACATCGGTTGGGGATAGGACGGTAATCTCGCATCTCCCCAATATTTGCCGGTAGCGATTTTGGCGAGGAGAGGGTGTTTTAGCGCCCATGGTTGGCGCCCATGGTGTATGAACAGGGCTGACAGGTAGGGCGATTGTGTCACGTCTAAGGGAAGTTTCACATCTGCCCCTCTTTAAAATATTTGCCTACGTCGATTTCAGACGAGGAGAGTTTGTTTTGCCGTCCACCGTGTATGAATGGGGAAATGGAGGGAGAGACACATGTCTTTCGGACGAGCTTGAATCAAATGTGTTTTGCCGCCCACGTTTGGCGCGCACCGTGTCTAAATGGGCTCTGAGGCAGTCGTATCACGTCTGATTGAAGTTACTAGTCTACCCCTATCGACAACAGTGGAAATCGGGTCGATTAGGATGTGAAGTGTTAGGGGTAGACAGTAATTTCCATCTCGCAAACACTTGCTTCCGGCCGCCGACAAATGATAGTGGGTGTTTTGCCACTTCATTCAAAATTTCGGAGAATTAGCATTCACATTTACCCTGGGCCCTAGAAATTAAATTGAAATCCAATTTGTATTTGATTACGAATATCCATACATCATTCTATGTTCTGTTATTTACTTCTTCAAAAGCACTACAAAGATTTATTCCACCTTTATATATGATTATGATTTAGAAATGTCGTGCTCTTCGAATTGAGTAGATTGGATACACTTTGAGTGAAACAATTATTTCATCCAATACAATATGCTCACACAAAAACAGTTCACCTTCTGTCAATCATACAAGTACTGAAGATTACCTCCCCTAAAAAATTCAGATCATTACAACACATGGACAACATAGGGGGTCTTACAACGTAATCCATTCAGAGACATGACACAACATGCAAGTATAATAATCTAATGAAAATTTCAACTGGTATATAAAGAAGAACTGGGATTACCCTGGGCTTCAGATAGCAGAAGCAGCAGGACCTCCTCTGTCTTCAAATGCAACATTCTTACTTCCTCCAATTCTTGGGATGCTTGCATAATTCGTGTAGCTAATTGCATAATTTCCAGCCTCTAGATCAAGATTACCTCATTCATCTCAGCCACACCATCTCTTTCTGCCTCTAGTAGAGCCTCAAGAACTATAATATTTGTGCTTAGACTGCTCTCCGGCGGTGTTGCCTCTGAACTGCTACCATCTGGTAACATGGATGGCGCACTGCTTCCACAAATAGATTCTGGGGTTGTACATTGTGTCCTAGTGTGAACGGCATCCTGAAAGGTTTCCATTGGACATAAGTAAGAGATAGTTATCGTATGATCCAGGCAGTAAGCTTACATGGTAAATGACATACGAATTATTGTCGAGCGTGGCAAGCTATATTTAAATGGTTCGAAGCAGCATCAGCCGAAAAGAAAATTTAGATGGTAAGATGAAAATAGGGATGTAAGTGGCAAATAAACGACATCCGCTAGTCCCATCTAGTTAGTTTTTGCTAGCTCCCTAGTTCATTTTCCTCAAAAAACAAAAATTGTTTTGAACTATCATACCAGAAGTGGACTTTAATCGGGATTAAACGGGACCCAGTTGACATCCCTAGTTGAAAGGGTGTGTACCACTTCTATATTTATGTTGCCAAGGCATCTAAGCAGTTGAAATAATCTGAGAAAGCACTTAACAGTGTGGCCTCAAATGAACTACTAAGATAGTCTTGTGATGAAGTTCATAGGAAAAGTTCAGGATTCAAATGAATTAGGCATGCATTTCTTTACGATAGTACACAAGGCACTGCTGACATATTGGCCAACTCAGGTATAGCCTAACAAGTAACAAACAAGCATTCGAATCAAGCAATATAGCAAAGCAGACAACTGAACTATTTGTAAGTCTGTAGGATTAAAGGTTGAGGGCACAAGCCAAGAAATCAACCCACATGCATTACATTTCACATGTACTAAAACACACTGGCTTACCATATGTTGCTATGAAGCCTCGCTGACATTGCAATGTTCTTTGAAGATATCGCCAGCATCCTATGGTTGCAAATCTAGTTGTTGTAGTTTATTATGCAAATTAATTTTAATCGCATGCACTGGTTCGAATTGATTATCAATGGTTCATCTACACTAATAAAATAAGGGTGTGTGCTTACATGACAATATATGTGGTTCACTCTATTTTTATGCTTGTTCGAGGTGCCATCCATAAAAGAACAAATATTTTGCTTGATGGGGTTGGCAGCTCCATAATTAATAGAATCATCAAATTAGTCATGAAACTTGGGAAGATCAAGAACACATAAAAAAGTAGGGTATGTTTGGTTGGAGACTAGCGTGGCCAAGCCAAAGTGTGGCCAGCCACACAAGTATATGGCAAGCCACACAAGTGTGGCTGAGAAATTGGATGCCAAACTTTAGCAAAAGTTGGCAAAAAATTTGTTTCTATGACAAGTGGGCCATAGGGGCAATAAAGTGTGGCATAAACCAAACACATTCTAACTAAACTGTGGCTGCCAAACTTTGGCTTGGCAAACTGTGGTTGGGAACCAAACAACCCCATAATGAACAGAGGCTCAAAGTAGTCATGTAATAGGTAGCATCAGAAAATGTAGGGTGAAATGAACAAAAAGCAGCGGAACCACAGGCTAGTTTGTTGATGTGTTATTAAGCATAGAGAACATGAAGCCGTCTAATGGAACCAACAGGTGGCATCAGAACAACACCATTATCAATAGCATGCAAGAAGTAAAATAGTAGGCAGTAATATCTAGGAAGTACAGTAATACTTAGGACAAAACTGAAGCATTGTAACTATATGCGCACTGGTTTGTAATTTAGCACATGTAACATGTTCACTGTCAGAAGTATGGCCCTATAGGTGCAAGCATAATAACGCGTCTCATGAAAAATTGAATGATGCCTTGAAGAAATGCTAAGGTGTGGTGCTTATGCTCAGAAAGTGAACGTAGGTGTTGGCCGTAGGATAATAGTACCTGATTCTCTGTGGCGTATGGGTATTAGTGTCATATTTGATAGCTAAGGATCGTCAATGGTGCTCGAGTTGCATTTGAGTTTGGGCTGGCCGTCGCCGTTGCTTAAGCGGTTCCGGTGCTTCGCTCATGGCGCCTGTTGACATACAAGAAAGCTCATCTGTGGTTAGTGAACAGTTCCACGATAAAGAAGAGAAAAACCGAAGGAGTACAAATTGAAATAACATGATGAGGATGCGGCGTCAGTAAAGCAGGGCCGGTCGAGTTGTGGCATCCGTGGAGCAGGTCTAGTGCAGTGGACGAAGGCGTCGGTGAAGCACTTCCGGTGCGGTGTATAGTGCTTCCTGTGAGGCAGATCTGTTGCGGCGGTCGAGGGCTTGTATGAAGGGCCAGCGATCGGGCGGATGAGGGAGTTAGTGAAGGGCCTACACTGTACGGTGGAGGAGGGCACCGATGAAGCAAATCCAGTGCGGTGGAACATGATGGCGGTCAAGAAGATCTGTAGCGGTGGACAAGCCAGTCGCTGAAGCGCCTCCACTGAAGTGTTTAGTTGGCAGTTGGGGGTTCCAAGGTGGGGAAGGTAGATCCGGCAGGGTGTGAGGTCCACCGCTTTGGCGGCTTTCCGTGGTTAGGGGGGATCGGGGAGGGGAAGGGGAGGTGCTCTGGGGAAGAATGCTGGTGGCAAAGAGGGGAACCCAATGGAGTTACCAAAGTAGTCCTTTTCCGTTCATGTGGTAGGGGTAAAACAGGAATATCGCAGGGCTAAACTTCCGGGCACGAGATATTTCGATGTGAGCGGGAAGTCTGAAAGCTTTTGGTGCCTGAAATTAGGTGTTCTGCTCTTGTACGGCCGACTATGATATCATGGCCAAGAATTTATATGTTTTGCATGCAAAAAAGTGCAAGTTTTGAAAATCAGTGTCTCCAACTCAAAACTTAGATTGTCCATTCAATTAAAATATGGATCATTGAGCTAGTGCAAGCAAATACCGTCATATGGTCCAATTAAAATGAAATTCCAAATGTGTTTGTCCTAAATATGATGACAAAAACAAAAATTTGTATGTGTATGAATAAAGTGGATGATTATAAAGTTTGAACATGCCCGTATGTGTATATATCTAGGTTTGAAATATGAATTTGAAATCACGAAATACCGGCTTAAAAAATATACCTCTGTTTAAATGGCTTACAAAAGCTAATGATGGAGTTGAATTCCAAAAGTCCAATCTTAGGTTTGGAATTGTGGTACTTCAAAGTATATCACGCATGTTCAAAAGTATCATTATCTCACAGTCCAAACTATGAAACAAATTGAGCAACCATGAGTGCACAAACTATTGACCATATATATCTCAATTATGGTAAAGTCTTTCAAATATAGACACCTCACTCTGTATCTGAAGTCACCCCCCCCACACACACATAAGTCGTTCTCTCCCCCAAACACAAACACACGAGCACATTAAGACCCCCGCTCTCTTCTAAAGTCCGGACCCCAATATAGGTCTCTATAACTTTGTCTCTTGGGCATGCACACATCTCTTTCCCCACTCTCTAGGTCTCCCGACATCTCTCTTTCCCAGGCACACACACTATATCGAGTGTATATTTCCCATACACACAAAAAATGTCGCCCCCAAATGTCTATCTACCTAGTTATGTGGTTCTCACGCACTCACCTCACACACCACCCCCACTACAAACAAGCACACTTTGTCTCCTTGTGCACCACTCTCCTCTTTCTATCTCTCCCACATGCGGACCCGCCCCAGCTCCTTCCATGTATACATATATGTCGTGACTCTTTCCATAGCTCCCTAACGTATCATCGTTCTCAATCTCGCATGTTGTTCTCTACACCATCTGTTCTAGATCTCTCATTAAGTCCCTAACACACACACGACGAATCGCTTCCCTTGTGTCTCCGTACATAGGCCACTTTCGAACAACATCAACATTGTCATCCTCTATACGCCACTTCCACACACAAACGACCACTCTCTCCCCCCTCTCTTCCTCTCTATCACTCTCTCTCTCTGGCTCTCACATGCCTCTCCCACACACACTCGATGTCTCTTCCATATAGTCTACTCCCCGCCCACACCCATGCTATCCCTCTACTACACATGCCTTTGTCTCTCTTTGACAGACATGTGACACCATTCCCCCTTCCCTATACTAGGTTTACATCATTAGTAGTCTCTCTTCTCTACATACACACACTCCCTCTCACACTCGCATGCGCACAGAAACACACACAAACAAGCACAAACACCCATCTATCTGGATCCTTCTGTTAAGACACAAACCCTTGCATATTCTCTCCAGCTCTAGGTATGTATATATCCCCCCTTCTCTCTAGTTCAAATGCACACCAAAATTCTCCATCTCTCTAACTCAAACATCATCTCTCCCCATGTCCGCATGTGTATCTCACACACTCACTCTCTATTTATGTCTATGTGTCTCCATCTGACACAACACAAAGCCCCATGCATGTACATGTCTTTCTCTATCCTCCACACACACAGACACAAAGAATCTCATATCATTGCCTCAGTCTCTACACATATCACACACACGCTGTCTCTCTCTCGGACACATGCTCAATAAAGGTTTTCCCATGAATAACTTACCGTCTATTCATCAACAGTCATGGCAGTACGGCGAACACGAGACATGAAAAAGAATAAATCTACTCGTGCATAGACCACCTAGTATGACTACTAGGACTACAGCAAGCCGAAAGCGCGCCGCCGTCACCCCGTCCTTATCGGTGATGGGAAAACCTTTGTTTTACACAGTCGAGAAGTCATCGTGCTAAGGCCCCACATGCTTAGCCATTTAATAGAGTGTAGTTCCAAGTTTATGGAAACAAGTATCGATAATACGTTTGTATCTCCATGCTTATATCTCTTCTCTTATAAAAAACCTAGGTTGTGATGATGGTACGCCTGCCATCTTGCAATATAGACCGTCGATCTATATCTGACAGATAGAAATTAAATTAAAAGATACCCGCACCTCTCTCCAAATTTGCAGACAAGGCCTTCCCTCGTTCATCCTTATGTCCCACAACCTCATTATTGAGCAATTAAAAAAGGAAGCCTCAAGAGCAAACTGGCATGGTGGTCGCTACCGGCGTCGTCCATCCCAATGCCTTTGCTCAGTCCGACCACCAATCACCACCACGCCCCACTCATCCTCACCTTATCTATCCTCTTTCTCAAGATAGCATTATTTTTTACACATGGGATTACTCCCGCATGGGTTAATCGCAACACATGTTTTATAAAAAAATGCATCTTGATGTTCCGTGCAATGCATGAACATCTTGCTAGTACTCCTACAGAAGACTTAGTTGGTGATGATGGCGTGTCTGCCATCCGTCATTTCTTACCATTATATCTACATCTAACGACTGTGAGGTAAGTTGTTGCCTTTTCTCAACAACATCCCACTTCTCTACCAATTTGCAGAAAAACCCTTAGTTAGTATCTTAAAACCAACCACATCCCTCCCTCACTTCACCAATACAGCCCAAGGAATATATTCTGATTGAAACATAATATATCTCTAGTGATATATGTATATCAAAATTAGAGTGTTTTCTATCAAGTTTGCGAATAAGTATTATTCTAATTATGACTCGTTGCAATGCACGTGAACATTGCTAGTATTTCCAACCATCCAAAAAAATGCTAGTATTTCCATAGTTTCGAGTTTGCCGTCAAGATATTAGTCACTCATGGTAGATATTTAGTTTGAATTACATACATATAGGCACTATGTAACTAGCCATGCTTATTGGCTTCCAAAGCTTAATTTTCACTCCTACTTACAGTATGTAGAGTATTTAACAAAAAAGTACTACTTTCAACCAGCCCTAGGAAGAAACAATTGTACAACAAATAGCAAAAAACATACCCAAAATTTCTTAATCCGTGCCAAAAAACTACTACCTAGTGTCGATTAGGCTCGTTTAAACCTATTTATGACAGGATTGGCCCACACGTCCGTGCTGACAAGGCAGCTTAAACAACCACATTTCGGTTGACCGTTGACACGAGGGACTCACATCTGACCTTCTATCTTATTCTTCCTCCTCCAATCATTATTTCTCCTGAACATTCTTCAAACAGTACTGATGCGTGTTCGTCGGTGGCGCCGGTGATGAACGAGTTGGCCGCCGCTCCACCGGACGGGCTGGACACCGCGCTGGCCTCTGTACTGGTTGGTTGGCTGGCCCTAGCGTGACTCAGGCGTGAGCAATCTGCCACGCTGGCCTTCACTTGAGCGATATGACTGGCCTTAGCGTGGCGCGCGTGAGCAAGCCGCCGCACCGCCGTTCCAACCTAGCTATCAAAACTTGCAGACAAGCAGTTGGATACATCCAGCAGGGTATGTGCTATCTTGGCTAGCTAGCGGCCGCGAGCGCCGGACAAAGCTGGCATCCGGGCTGCCACGAGATGGGCTCCGCATGGCTGGCGGTTCTGACCTCGCCTTCTGCCGGTAGTGGTAGCTGCGTCCCATGGCCGAGGATGACTAGGTGGACGGGCCGGAGGTAGGAGGTCACTTGGGGATTTTTGTCCAGACTGACATGTAGGTCCCACAAGTCATAACACCTAACTTGTCGATCGAATAGAAGGCGTTGACTTAAGGGGCGACATGGGTTGAAACGTGCCTATAACGGCTCTTTGTAGAGTAGTCATTTCTTGGCATTATTAGTGGTTTCTATTAATTATGGTAAGTGGTAGTAGTTTCTTGGCATTATTAGTGGTTTCTTGTAAGGAACAGTGTACTAGCGACAAAGGGCGATTCTAGGTTGCGTTGTACTCCAGCGAGTACTACTAGTGTCCGCGGGAGTGTATAGCTCGTTTTGTGGGTTCGATCCCGGCTGAACGCACGGCGACCTTTTTTTAAATAGTAACCTTGCTGCGAGCCAATATTGTACATTGGTAGTTTGACTTTTGAAGTCGAACAGACGTGTGGCACCATAACCTGGGTGCACTGGATAGCCCAGCCATGTGAACAGGTTTTCCCGCCCATCATCCCGTGGCTCGCATCCTAGAGTAGTACTCCTATATATCAATTCACACCATGCAAAGTTTCTCGCCTGCGTGCTCTCCCTAGCAGCACCTCGCTTGAAGCTCCTCATCAGCTAGCATATTTAAACTAGCGCCTCCCAATTAAGCCGAGGAGCCGGAAAATCCTGGCACGACATGGGGAACAGTGCAATATGGCTCTGTACGTGAAGTGCTAGTACTCTACTACTCTGTAGCTTGTGGCGTTGCACGCATGGACTTCGCTCCATTATCGGCTCTATAAAAGAAATCCCTCTTGACTTGATTTTTTTTGTTTTGAAACGGAGGCAGAAACTTTGCCTCATCTCATTCATAAAGAAGGAACTACTAAGAAAGTTCGACGAGATCCATTACACCTCCACAAATGGAAGCGAAAAGCCTAGTCTTGCTGTACTCCCTCCGTCTGGGTTTATTAGGCCTAAACATAACTTCTCTTGGACCAAGACATATAGTAATTTTCTCACATTAATTCTTTCATTTAACTCCCAACACACTGTCTCACATGCATGCAGCCAATGAAAAAGCACACATGGAGTGTATTAATTCCCTGGCCATGGCATCAACAACAATGACTTTCAGTGCAACCAATGAAGTGGCTGCAGGCATGCACCTTTCCAATGCGTGGCCTTATAAAAAGGGACATGCTAGTGATGTTGTGAGGCCTGATAAACCCGGACGGTGGGAGTATCAAAGAACTCAAATGTTCTACCCCCCGCAGTAACAGTCGCTGATAAACAGGTTGCTAGTGTGTGCGTGAGAGGAGCGGCTGAGTAGGCCAACTACGCGCTTGAATAGAGCACAGAGAGTACGCAATACGCAGCTATACTTTCCCTGCATTGATAGTACATCGATGGTTCTAGAGAACAATAGTACCCTCCACTTGCAATTGTAGATCCTTGGCCTTGAGATTCAAGAGTTCAAAACTAGTGCACTATTGAAATATACAGTACATCGCACTACTAGTTGAGGAAGTAATAGTACTACTACTGCTATAGTACGAGTACATAGTAAATAATAGCCTCACTATTGCAGGGCACGAGGCACTACCACTATGCGTGCCCGCATACGAGGCCCTACGGTGATGCTCTTATCACCTCCTCGCTAGTTCCCCTCCCCCCAAAGAGACCAAGGCAGTTCGTCGCTGCTCCCATGGATTCGCCAGGTGGTTCTCCTCCTTGTTGGGGCTAGCAGACCTTGGATGACGATCCTCTAGGAGAAATTGCACGCCGCTCCGACATCCTTACCGCCGCAAGACTCGGTGCTTCCTGCACCAACTTTTTTAATATGATGCTTAAACAGGCTTGGGAAAAGGCCATGCTTGTTGGTCTTCCATGCATCCTCCAGGAGAAGGGTTATTCTTGGGACAATCCTTCGAACAGTCCACGGCTCCCTAGCCATGGTTGCACGTTTACTCTGCTAGAGTTGCCGGCATTGAGAGGTAGACGGATTTTTTCCGATGAGCAGGTCAGTCATGGAGTTTAATCATGTAGTGTATATTCTAAATATATTACTTAGTTATTCCATCCCGTAATTTCTCCGCTGCCCATTGTCTTATATATAGATCTAGATTGGTGCCAACAAAGATTGGCTTGCATACCTCCGGTCGGATACCACCATCATGTTGCACAACATCCATAGCAGTGCGGCTGTTCCCGTAGACCCCTTCTCCACCATTGGGATTGGCCTTCCGGACTGGCTGGGCTTGAATACGTATAATGATGCCTACATGAGATTGAAGAAGATAGCAATTGCAGATCAGGCCAACAAAGTGACATGGCTACGACAATTACTATCTCATAACGGTTATCGACATAAGGATTGCCATCAATACATGAGGCAGTAACGACAGAGGCTGGCACATGTTGGTCGCAGCAGATTTATACATCTACATGTTCGAAGACACCGTGCGCCATGTAGGTTGCATCTTCGTGGTGACAATCCAGGGGACTTGTTTCATCTGGTTACCATCCTACGGTATGGGAGATTACAAATGGAATACTAACAATCATTTGCATCCCGAATGGTACTCCATTATTTTGCATGGACCAGTCATCCCCTGATCAAAATAAGATCGCCTATACTGGATGTGCATTTGCATCCGCAATTTGGTCTAACCTGGAACCTTGTATCTGACTTTGGCAAATTGGGATCAACTATCTTAGAAGTCGTTACCCATGGTATCACTGATGTGCTACATGGTCACACAATCTACCACGATCGGACCGTCACCATCTACCCAGGTATTCCATTTTCTCATTGCTATGTGTTAGAGTAGTAGAGTAGTACTTGTTAGTTATTTTCTTTTCTTGACTGGGACATGTTTACTGTACTAGTAGTACAATTTAGTATTATATTTTTTTAACCCTCTCGCCTTCTCTTTCATTATTGTACTACTTACTAGTACTAGTAGTACTTTTTACCTTGGAGGATGCATATAGCTAGCTAGGCCCTTGAAGACTTGAACCCACTAGCTCCCACCATTTTTGTTTTTCCATGTGTTACTATCTCATCCATGTAGCCAAGAGTTGCTATATATAATAAGCCGGTTATTTTACTTGCTCTATATCGGAGTAGTACTATTTGCTACATAGTATTACTGACCGCCATATTTGAGCACAATGTTATTATGCATGGACCTTGACTATGTACGTCACCATGTGTCCAGACCTGAGAGCCACATGTACCAGATGAACGACGCCGAGTTTGATCCCATGCTGCTATCTGGGTGCTGAGGAACACTCTTGGAGAGTACTCACTTTTCATTGGGGACAGCTACCCCATTGTGAAGCGGATGCCACCTTCCGTGCACGACACTGAAGGCCTGTCTTTCATGAAGCATGGTTGTGTCTTCCGTGCACACCACTGGTATGTCTCCAACGTATCTACATTTCCAACCTCTTTTACCCTTTTTTGGACTCCAATTTGCAAGATTTGAATGGAACTAACCCGGACTGATGTTGTTTTCAGCAGAATTGCCATGTTGTTATTTTTGTGCAGAAATAAAAGTTCTCGGAATAACCTGAAACTTCACGGACATAACTTTTGGAATAAATAAAAAATATTGGCAAAAGATTCCACAGAAGGGGGCCCACACCCTGGCCACAAGGACGGAGGGCGTGCCCTACCCCCTGGGTGCGTCCCCTGTCTTGTGGACCCCCTGGATCTCCACCGACGTGAACTCCAACTCCATATATTCACATTCGGGGAGAAAAAAACAGAATGAAGGATTCATCTCATTTTCTGATACGGAGCCACCACCAAGCCCTGTTCTTCCTCGGGAGGGTAGATCTGGAGTCCGTTCGGGGCTCTGGAGAGGGGAATCCGTCGCCATCATCATCATCAACCATCCTCCATCAGAAATTTCATGATGTTCACCATTGTACATGATTAATCCCATCGTAGGCTTGCTGGATGTTGATGGGTTGGATGAGATTTACCATGTAATCGAGTTAGTTTTGTTAGGGTTTGATCCCTAGTATCCATTTTGTTCTAAGATTGATGTTACTATGACTTTGCTATGCTTAATGGTTGACACTACGGACCGTGTGCCATGATTTCAAATCTGAACCTATTATGTTTTCATGAATATATGTGTGTTCTTGATCGTATCTTGCATGTTATAGTCACCTACTACGTGTTATGATCCGGCAACCCCGGAGTGACAGTAGTCGGGACACTTCCTGGTGATGACCGTAGTTTGAGGAGTTCATGTATTCACTAATTGCTAATGCTTTGGTCCAGTACTTTATTAAAAGGAGGCCTTAATATCCCTTAGTTTCCAATAGGACCCCGCTGCCACGGGAGGTTAGGACAAAATATGTCATGCTAGTTCTTTTTCATAAGCACGTATGACTATATTCGGAATGCATGCCTACATTATATTGATGAATCAAAGCTAGTTCTGTGTCACCCTATGTTATAACTGTTGCATGATTAATACCATCCGACATAATTGTCCATCGTTGATCCATTGCCTATGAGCTTTTCACATATCTTGCTAAGTTATTTTTCTGTTGCCAATATTACACTTGCTACAAAACTGCTACTATTACTTTTGCCACCGTTACCGTTACTTCCATACTAGTTTGCTACTGAATAGTTTGCTGCAGATATTAAGTCTATCAGGTGTGGTTGAATTGACAACTCAGCTACTAATACTTCAGAATATTCTTTGGCTCCCCTTGTGTCGAATCAATAAATTTGGGTTGAATAGTGTACCCTCGAAAACTGTTGCGATCCCCTATACTTGTGGGTTATCAAGACCTTTTTCTGGCGCCGTTGCCAGGGAGCATAGCTCTATTCTCTGAGTCACTTGGGATTTATATCTATTGATCACTATGAGGAATCCAAAAGACAACAAAACCAAGATCTATCCTTCTACTACGAGGGGAGGTAAGCAACTGCCAGCTAGCTTTGCACTTCATTCACCTTCTTTTTTGAGTAAACTCGCAACACCTACACATGCTATTGATTCTGATATATCGCATGTTATTGATGATGCCGCTTCTACTATGCATGATGCTTATGATGATACTACTTCTTTGCTTGATAATACTATGCCACAAGGTGAGTTTCTTGATGAAAAACTTGCTAGGGTTAGAGAGAATGAAATTACTGAAACTAATGATATTATTGAAACTGAAGATTATTATTCCCCCCTAGATATGAATTTCCTGTTGTTCCTAAGGGTTGTATTATGCATGAGGAAACTGCTAGAAACTTTCTTGCTTGCAATGATAGAGATGATCTTGAGAAACTATTAGCTAAGCTGAAAGAAAAGTCTTTGAACGATAGAATGCAATATGATTCTAAGTTTGCTACTTCACCTATCTTTGTCACCGATATGGATTATGAATTCTCTGTCGATCCTAAGTTAATTACTTTGGTTGAATCTGATCCTTTCTATGGTATGAATCTGAAACTGTTGTGGCATATCTTACTAAATTGAATGATATAGCCAACCTATTTGCTCATGAGGAAAAAATTCGCTATTACTATATTCTTAAATTGTTTCCTTTCTTGTTAAAGGGTGATGCTAAGATATGGTTTAATTCTCTAGCTCCTGGTTGTGTGCGTAGTCCCCAGGATATGATTTATTACTTCTCTGCAAAATATTTCCCTACTCATAAGAAACAAGCTGCCTTAAAGGAAATATTTAACTTTGTGCAAATTGAAGAAGAGAGTCTCCCACAAGCTTGGAGGAGGCTTGTCCGATTACTTAATGCTTTGCCTGATCATCCTCTCAAGATAAATGAAATACTTGATATATTTTATAATGGACTAGTCGATGCTTCTAGAGACCACCTGGATAGTTGTGCCGGTTGTGTTTTTAGGGAAAGAATTGTTAAGCAAGCTGGACTACTATTGAATAATGCATTGAGTAATGATAACGATTGGACACTTCCTGAACCAACTCGTAAGCTAACTCTGAAGAAAAGGGGTATTCCATTTCTCAGTGCTGAAGATATGCAAGAGGCAAAGAAATCTATGAAAGAAAAAGGTATTAAAGCGGGAGATGTTAAGAATTTACCGCCTATTGAAGAAGTACATGGTCTTGATAACCCGACACGGGTAGTAGAGGTAAATTCTTTCTACAGAGTTGATGAAGGTGATATTCCTCATAATAAGTATGCTAGTCAATGCTTGGATGAGTTTGATAATTTTATTGTTAAACAAGAAAACTTCATATTCCTCATATTCCTCATAGACTGTTGAAACGTAATGCTTATATGGTTAAACACTTGAGTGTTTATATGTCTAGAGTTAAAAGTGATCCTAAGCTTATTAGTAAACATGCTTCCACGGTTATGACTCAAGTAGAACAAGTAGTTAAGGCACAAGATGATTTGCTCATTGAGTTGAATAGTAAGAATAATGATAATGCTGTTAGGGGTATCACTAGAGGTGGTAAAATGACCCAGGAACCGTTGTATCCTGAGGACCATCCTAAGAGAGCTGAGCAAGATTCTCAGAGAACTAATACTAATGCACCTAGTCCTTCTAATAAAAAAGAACACTGATAGGACTTTGTATGCTTCTAATGAACCTGTTATAGACACACGTGAGAATCCCAATGATATCTCTATTTCTGATGATGTGACACAATCTAGTGATGAAGATGAACCTAGTGATAATGTTAATGATGATGTTCATGATGATGCTCAATCTAGTAATGATAATGATGTTGAAATTGAACCTGCTATTGATCTTGATAACCCACAATCAAAGAATCAACGCTATGATAAGAGAGACTTTGTTGCTAGGAAGCACGGTAAAGAAAGAGAACCATGGGTTCAGAAACCCATGCCTTTTCCTCCAAAGCCATCCATAAAAAGGATGATGAGGATTTTGAGCGCTTTGCTGAAATGATTAGACCTATCTTTTTGCGTATGCCTTTGACTGATATGCTTAAAATGCCTCCTTATGCTAAGTATATGAAAGATATTGTCACCAATAAAAGAAAGATACCGGAAGTTGAAATTTCCACCATCTTGCTAATTATATTTTTAAGGGTGGAATACCAAAGAAACTGGGAGACCCAGGGGTACCAACTATAGCTAGCTCTATTAGAAGAAACTATGTTAAAACTGCTTTATATGATCTCGGAGTCGGTGTTAGTATCATGCCTTTCTCTTTATATGACAGACTTGATTTTAATAAGTTGACACCTACTTAAACCTCTTTGCAAATGGCTGATAAATAAACTGCTATACCCATCGGTGTTTGTGAGGATGTGCCTGTCATGGTTGCAAACGTTACTATCTTAACATACTTTGTTATTCTTGATATTCCCGAGGACGATAGTATGTCGATCATCCTGGGTAGACCCTTTTTTAATACTGCAGGGCCTGTTATTGATTGCAACAAAGGCAATGTCACTTTTCATGTTAATGGTAATGAGCATACGGTACACTTTCCGAAGAAACAACCTCAAGTTCATAGTACCAATTCCATTGGAAAAAAAATTCAACTATTAGTATTGGAGGTTTTGAATTCCCTCTTCCTATTGTCAAAAAGAAATATGATTTTCTTATTGTTGGGTACATGCATATCCCCTTTGAGGTAACCTAGTGTTATTCGAAAATTCTCCAGTTTCATGCTATTCGAAAGAGGTTTGTTAACAAGACTACATCAACCTTGTTAATGGATTCCTGTTGATGAGCATGAGATGGATGAATTTACAAAGCACAACCTTTTGTACCCTCCTTTTACTTTCTATTATTTAGAATAAATAAAGAAAAATAGTAGTTTCTCTCTGTTTTCTGAATTATCCGTGTAATAAAAAATACCCCGAAAATAAAATTTCTCCAAATGCCATGAAAATTTAGTATGATTTTTTATAGAATATTTGAGAATTTCTTGCACTGAGAACACACCAGGGGGATGCACTAGTGAGTCATAAGGACGGAGGGTGCGCCATACCCCCTGGGTGCGCCCCTGTCCTGTGGGCCCCATGTGGCTCCCCTCCACTTATGTTAGCACCCATCCACTTTGTCTTCCTCCATAAAAAATCACCCCGTAGCTCAAACTCGTGTTCTTGCTCATTGTGCTGCCATTTTTGATCTCCTTGCTCAAAGCTCCATTGACAAACTGCTTTGGGATTGTTCGTCGGTATGTGACTCCTCCAATGGTCCAATTAGTTTTTGTTCTAGTGCTTTATTTATTGCAAATTTTTGTTGTTGTGGTGACCCCGTTCTTGAGCTTGCATGTCAAATTTATATGGTCCAAAGTAGTTTTTATGCATGATGTAGCCTCTAGGAACATCAGAGCAATACTAGTCCATATTGTGTCCTTTCCGGTTAATATGGCTTAATTTGATACGAGAAAATACACTGGCGGTCAATGTATGTAATAATACACTTATTACAGTCAGTATATAGTTTTGCGGTGATTATACAGTCACTAGATCAAGTTAGAGCACTATATCGCATCCTACTGACCGGCCACATAGTCGACGTGGCACTTTGATGACTGGTTAAATTGACGCCGGGCTTTGGGTCCCACCTATCAGTTGATAGCGCAAAGAAATCAGTTAAACAAAACTTTACGCAGGCGCGACAGGAGTCCAACCCTTGTGCGCGAACCACCCTGGCTCTGTATGTGAGTGCATGCATGTGTACTCCCTCGGTCCGTGAAAAACTATACATCTAGCATTAGAAAAATTTCCAACAAAGAGTGTACATCTACACTTCCAATGCACTTAGCCTTTAATCTAATCGATATTGATTGAGTAATGCACCAACTTGTGCTCTAGCTATAGGCTGCATGTCCATCCTTAATTACAGCATGCAACAACCTTCATTTAATCTTCTTCTCTCAATGGTCGCATGCACACATAAGTCTGCTACTTTTGGGCATTAATTATGCCATGAAGTTTGTCCAGTTACTCTTGGTCAATGTGTAAATATCTAAATGTATAGTCTTTCACGGATGGGGGGACTAGGTTGAGCACTTGAGCGTGAGCGTGTGTGTTGCGTCGTGTGCTGTGTGCCACATGGATGCGTGAGTGTTGCGTGCTTTCATGTGTACGTGTGAGTGTTGCATGTTGCATGCATGCATGAGGCTTTTACTCCATCCCATTAACATGTTCATATTTCGAGCTTCATTAAAAAATTACATGCAAGAATTAAGAGAGAACTCACCAACGCATGTAAAAGTTCTAGCCATTTGTTTCTCACACATGCATTCCAATTAATACGTTTGTAAACATAACCTTCTTGAGGAAAACGAGCCCATTACTGAGTACTTCCGGTAAAAAATTCTTCAGGCACTCATCATTTACTACTACCTTGGTTGATGATTTTTATTGACCTATATATAAACCTCTGTCCTGGTTTAATTGTCCTCTTCATACTTAGTGTAAAATTTTGACCGTAAACTTAACTAACAAAGTGTCAATGCATGTCATAAAAAACTATAACCAGTAAAAACTATGGTCAAATATTAATCCAGTGATATGATTTTTGGTGAAATGCATTAACATTTTATTAGTTAAATAGATGGTCAAAGTTTGACACAAAATACTACTAGTACTCCTACATTATGAATGCCGGGTGCCTTGGCCCATGTTTAATCTTGTTGGACAGGATGAGAGTAGAGGCATAGGGATACTGTAGATAGGTAGTCTTTGTGATCCATTATTCCCCATCTCGGTCAGAGAGAACTATTCAACTAGTCTTCATAGTGAAGTGACAATACACGTAGCAGCAGATGGGACACTAAATTAAGAAGCTGAACCAACGTGTTGGTGTTACCTAATCAGCCTTACCCAGTACTACCATCATGTTTTCCACTGGAGCACGATTCCGCAAATACGCCTACGCACCTCTCTCTTCCATTAACTGACATATGGGCCCTCTAGAGGTAGACCCACATGTCATCGGCTTAACTATTTACAATCCGAAGGACGGTATATCCTGGTAGCAGTACTAGTAGAATTGAGATTTAATTCACTTTCTTCCCCGTATTTCTCTCTTCTTCCTCCTCTCTTCCCCATCGTTAGCCACACACAATTTTCCCCCGCCCACTGCTCGCCGCCCGCACCACCTTTCTTGTTAGCTCGCGCATACCATATCCCCAGCTCACTGCTCGCCCACACACGCCATCTTCTTTTGCTCGCCCTCCTGAATCCAGTTCCCCGCTCGCTCGTAGGCACCGAAAACCCCAATCACTCAATGCCCTAAAAAACCCTATGGTGAAACCGACTGACACACAGAGCCGCGATTGGAATTCCCTCCCTGATGTTCTCTTGGAGCAGATCTGTAATCGTATGGACATGCTCAGCACCATGCGTCTAGCCGCTTGCTCGATACCTTTGTACCGTGTACTCGTCTGTAATCGACCGACCCTTTTCAAGACACCCTGCTTGCTTATGCTCGATCCTCCCAGGTGGCCCAGACACCAACTTGACGATCCTACGGAGGTTGCTGTGGTGCCCCTCGACATGCTACCACTACCCGTCCACCTGTCCTTCATGCGCGGCCACTATTGGGCGAGCATGAAGGCCAACTAGATCATCCTCATCCAACAATCCTGTAGTCTGTGACGTCTCGTGGATATCTACACCCACCGAGAGATCACCCTTCCATCATTGGATACCGCCGCCATCGAGCATCGCGGCCCACCGGTCACTCCTTCCTACTATGAACAAGATGCGTCGAGCTTTTGGTGTGACCTCCGTTTTCTGAAGGTTGTAATCTACGAAGATCCCACACAATCAGAAGACTACATGGATTACAGCCTCATTGCCTTGTTCGACATGGGATTAGTCTACTGGAATCCGATTGCCATACATGGTTATGGCTCATCGTCAATCCTGTTGAGCCTCCATTTCTATCTGATGCTATAGTGCATGATGGCATCATTTACGCGGTCGACACACAGATTGGCTGCCTATACTGGTGGAATCTATCGTCATGTAATTGTTCTTTCTCATCCCATCTTTACCTTATGAATACGACTACCTGTTGATTGTTAGAAATTTAGAATAGATAGTATGTATATAACCACATCATTGTTATATGTTCCTCTCATTTCCTAGATTTTATGATCACACATGTTATTGTTAGAGTTGATATGAGAAGAACTGGCATGTAATGATTGTTAGAATAGATATGATGAGTATAACCTCATGATTGCTATATGCTACTCTCATTTCCAGGATTTTTATAACCACACACGTTATTGTTTAGAGTTGATATGAGAACAATAGTAACTGCTATGGTAGAATATGAGTAGGCCCTATCATAGCTGTTTACCTCTCGTTGTTACATGATGTTTGAACCATGACATATTGCTAGAATATGAAAGCCATTGGTTAATTTTTTTAACTTGGGGTATGATGAGGACCATGGCATTACAATTCTCTGTCTATGATATGTGTCATTGTCATAATAATCTTAATTCTGCACATACCCTGAACATGATTGTATATTTTTTTCCTTTTGGTCTCCAATTTGATTTGTTGCAGCAGACGCAAATGCACTGGCCTTCATGATTCCAGGACCTGGAATCATAACAGTCAACGTTGGTGGTTTAATGCTCGTTCAACTGACGAAGATCATTTGATGCTCATTCACACGTACCAAATTGACCAAACCATTTAATCAAACTACATGCAGTACAATGCCTAGGGTGTTCGAGACTGTGATGGCTATGGCTACTTCATGTTCGAGAAAGATCCCAACTCCGTTGGGCCAGGCGTATTCAACTGGAGGAGGGTTTACAGCCTTGGCAACCACTTCATGTTCCTCAGGCTCAATTATCCGATCATCCAACCAATCATTGATCATATCACCGGTGATGATTACCGTACTATGCAACTTCCATTCACTAGGGGGGAACTGTGTTTACACATCGTACCATGGGTTTCATGAATCACCATATCCAAAGATTCATCGACGCTGCTAGTTGCCAGATAATCTTTAGTGTGTGAAGGGCATCAAGCTTGCATGCGATGAATGGCTTTTGCAAATCCGACATGCGATGATGTGGTTCATGCCAACAGCAAATATGCACCACTTGATTCGTACTGATATCTAGACTGATCCATGTACCCTACTGTTGTAGCATGACCCTCTTTTGTTGGATATTATGTACTGTAGTTAGTTTGAAGAATAGATACCTTTCTGGGATCAAGTACATCCTACCTCACCTGCGTAGGATGTACTGATAATGATGATGGAGATGCTGTGCAGAAGCCATATATATATAAGGCTTCAAGTGCGTACTTGTTGGTGAAAGTGTTGTCCAATGGGAATTATATTTTGTATTACTCATGTAGCCTACAAAGTCTGTCGCACAACCTTGTAACTTCTTACTCCATTTCTAAATTTGCACTACTAGGGAAAACCCTTGCAGTAACGCGTGTTTAAATCCTATCAGTAGAGTGGGGTACCGCGCTACTAGTAAGGCGCTATAGCAAAAGGTTAGCAATAGCATGGGCTGGACCGCGCTACTGCTATATCGACTTAGTAGCAGCGCTTTCTAAAACGAGCGCTACTGGTAATTAGTAGTAGCGCTTCTCCTAGAACACGCTACTACTATTATTCCATATTTCTTTTTTATTTCATGTTGTATTCATACACCTTTATACAAGTTTTCATACCACAACAATTTACAGAATGATTTTACATCATAATGAGTTATTACATAAGTGAGAGAAAGAACCGTGTACTAGTTTCATGTGGATGGACATCCACTTGAAACTAATCCACGGTTCTTTCGCCCAATGATATAATAAATATCATCATCATCATCATCATCATATCATTAACAACTTATCATCATAATACATCATTGTCATATAACACCTCCTCATGATCATCGTTTTCATCAAGGAGACATCACATACAAGTTTGTCACTAGATATATCACAACTACTCATTATCATCAACTCATAAACATATTGTACCTCATAGGACCTACTACATTCTCTTAGGACCTACTATATTATCTTGGGTAAAATAGCATAAAACAAGACAGCCCCTGACTCTCCATTATGGAGAATGGAGATTATCCTGTCTCCAATTCTTGCCTTTCGCACAATGTTGCTTCCAAGAACCTCCTTACGAATGTCCATACATTTCTTCCATTCTTTGATTATCATGTGTTCACCGTTTTTAGAAATCCGGTATGCACAGGTGAGATTCGTAGGACGACCTGGCTATATGTTCAAAACATTGAGGCGACCATTCTGATACATCAAATGAGGCACACAATCCATCGGGATTTTTTGTTGAAAAACATAGTAATAACTTTGTAGTTAGCAATGTAGTTTAGTTATAGAAGTATGCAAAAGATGCATGGATGTCGTAATAGTAAAAAATCTTACCAAGAAATCTCCATGGAAGTTATCGTTGTTCAAGACGTGCACTAGTGGAACGTATTCACCATAATTTGTAGGAGTTCGATAAATGGCATTGTAATTCTCAATGTCAGTACAATATGCGACCAGATGATTTTTCTCTTGATAAGTTAACTCAGAGCCATCGGTGTAGTTGGTTCTGTCTACCATCTTCCGCACACTCTTTGAAGCATGAAAATAATCTATCAATGGAAATAAGCTTTCAACTATTTTTAAATAAACAATATAAATTACTTAATAACTATGTTTGAGGAACTCACATAGTGGTAGAATTGGAAGCGTATCAACAAGAACCAAAATGTCCAAATTATCTTGGTCAATGTCAGGATCACCAAGATCCATGGTGACAAACATACCCTCTTGAAAATCATACATCTTGCCAAGTTCTTCCCAACCCGGGCAACCAAAATTGGATACACTCTCAGAATTGTATAGATTTACCTCAAAACATTACCATGATGGGTCCTTAGGTTAATTTTCTTTGTTTCATTCCTCTCATGATCTTCAAAACCCATCCTTTCCAAAACATAGCGTCTTGCATGGCATGGGATTAGCTAGTCGAATTGTAAAAGACGAAAATTACACGTTGAAGTAGTAGAAGTAGAGCTTAATTACGAAAAAAACACTTAGCGTCGTAGCATACCATTTCACAATCGAAGGCCTCCTCGAGCATAATTTGGAAGCGCCGATCGTCGTCCGGGTGAGGCCTGTCGCAGAAACCCCGGTTGTTGCTACACCAGGAGCACTCCCGGGACCTTCTTCGTCCGGCATTTCCTATGTTCATAATTCAAAGATTAAACTTGTATAATTAAATATATGTACTACAAAAACTAAATTAGATCATTATTTTTCATCATGGATTGACTATGGGTCTGTCGAGTCTTTTCTTGAAAACTCTGAGCTCACGTGGTGTATACATTCGACCGTCGGTGATGGTAGCTCCTCCTTTCGTTCCCGAGTGCATTACACCAAATTGTCTAGCACATGGGAATGAAGGAGAAGCTACCCCCATGACAACAGTCAGGATTCTTCGTCCTCTCATATATGGTGGATACTCTCCCTCACTAAGTCCTCTCTGACATTTGCGACCTTCGGTGATGGTCGTTACTCCTCCTTCCCCTAGTGCATAACAAAGGTCTAGCACCCGGAGAAGAAGGAGAAACGACCCCCACGACAACAGTCGGGATTCTTCAGCCACAGCAGTCTTAAAGTCAACCCGAAATATCATTTAATCATCTTTCTAGAAAATCCAGGCCACTCGATATTTCCTACATATTCTAGCACAAGTCATGCCAAAATTCACGGAAAATTCTGGCATGACCTTTGCTAAAACAGGACATATCGAGCACCTGAAATTGGCCGGGACGGAAATTAATCAACACTCCGGCAAAACATAGGACACTCGGAGGTGTAACCTACAAACATGACCGGCCACTTTGGCAACCACATATCCTATTTGAGCAACACAAGATATACATGTTTTTATCTACATCATATCTTATAGGACTAATATTGACATGGAGATTTGGCTGGTCTCACCTCGAGGTCAGAGGGGGTCGGTGACGGGGATGACGGCGGGGATGATGGAGGGGCTCCTTGATCGCTGCAAAAATAAAAAACTTATAAGTTATCACTAATCCATCCTAAATAGTGTCATACATATAACATCACTAATACAACTAAAACCCTAGCGAATGACGGGTACCGACGACGAGGATGTGGGATAGGCATCGTCGATGTTGATCGACGTCGATGCGGGAATAAGTGCTTAAACTAAAAAAATAACAACAAATATGACATGTTCAACTAGTTCTATTAATTCAACTAGTTCTTACTAAAAATAAACTTACTGTAAATAGAAATAAACTAGTGCTTTCTAAAAATAAACTAGTTTAACTAATTATATTAATTTTCTTACTAAAAATACATTAGTTCTATTAATTCAACTAGTTCTTACTAAAACCAAACTAGTTCAACTAGTTTATTAATTTACTTACTAATTATTTTAAACACTTGCTAAAATAGTAAAAAAAACTACATTATACTATAGTAAAAAACAAAAAAAAGAGATGGAGGGAGGAGGAAGAAGGAGAGAGGAGGAGGGGGAGGAGGCCGGTGGGATC
>NC_041385.1:299004808-299024806 GCF_002162155.2 Triticum dicoccoides | reverse complement strand
GGAGGAGGAGGGAGGGGGCAGCCGGAGAAGGAAGAGGGAGGGGCCGTGGGAGGAGGGTGGCCGGAGGAGGAGGGGGGAGGAGGGAGTACCTCGGCGAGGAGCAGCGCGGCGGCGGCGGACGACGGGTTCAGCGTGGGCGAGAGCGAGTGAGAGGGAGAGAGTGAGTGAGAGGGTACCGGTGCACTGAACTTCTCTAGGATAAGGTAAGTAAGTAGTAGCGCGTTTCGGAGAAAGGCGCTACTGCTAAGGGACGTAGTAGTAGCGCTGGTCGGGCATACACGCTACTGCTAAGTGGGCCTAGCTATATGCGCCTAGTACAAGTATAGTAGCAGCGTTCTTTAGCAGAACGCGCTACTGCTAAAGTAGTAGGAGTAGCGCAGTTTATTTAAACTCGCTACTACTAAGTAGCATTAGCGCCCTATTTTGTCCAGCGCTACTGCGAAGATGCGGTGTATAAGGGTTTCCCTAGTAGTGTTGTACTAGTGCTCTATACCGTATATTGCGCTACTCGTACTACTTCCTCCCTCCTAGTTTATTGGTCCACTTCGTAATTTGTGCCAAATTTTGACCATAAATTTAACTAACTAAAGGTTAATGCATGTCACTAAAAATTATATCATTTGATTCATATTGGAACATAGTTTCCAATGGTATAATTTTCGGTGACATGCATTGACATTTTGTTAGTTAAACCTATGGTTAAAATGTGACACTAAATACGACTAGTGAGTAGTACAGTAGTAGTACTAGTATACGTTGGTCAAATTATTCATCACGTCCTCACATTGAATTGACATGACAACACGCTGCGCGTGAGGTGACACAATAGTCCCGGCGGCGTGTTCAGGTATTGTTGACTTCAGATTTGGAGTACCACTTGTCTGTCGAAATCTTTCAACATTCACTTAAAACAGTCGATTGATCATAGATTGAGTACCATATAACTGGAATTAACCTAGGCAAGTCCAAGAAGGATTGGTCGGTGCTGCCGGCTGGCGTCAAGTTCGATCCCATGGATCAATAGTTGATCGAGCACCTTGAGGCCAAAGTGAGTGCTGACAGTGTGAGATCTCACCCTCTCATCGATTTATTCATACCAACCATCGACAGTGAGCACGGTATATGCTACACCCATCCTGAGAAACTTCAAGGTGAGACACTGATCGACCGTCTGCTTGCACAAACATATTCCTTTGTTTATAGCTCAACTTTTGTTTTTAGACGCAGACCTAGTGAAGCAACTTCAATTTGATAGTTAATAAAAAGTGAAACAAGTGACTGCAACATGCCAAAGATTTTATGAAAATGCCAACTACGTACACTAAAACCTGTATTCGACAATACTACAGGTATCACACTGAGTGGCCTAAGAAAGCAATTTTTCCAGTGCAACTCTAGGGCGTTCAAAGGGGCACATGGACGCGTCGCAAGATATAGTCGAAGTGCGACATGCACGTGATATGGCACAAGACCGACAATACCTTGCCGGTGATGGTCAATAGCCGGCAGACGGGCAACAAAAAGGTTCTGGTGCTGCAGAATGATAAGAACTTCGACCAATAGAGGACTAACTAGGTGATGCACTAGTACCACCTCGGGGACCTGGAGCAAGAGAAGGAGCGGGAGCTGGTCCTCTACAAGATTTTCTACCAGACGAACACTAGGGCCAGGACTAAAAAGATTATAAGTTAGTTTGGCATTGGTACTTGAACTACCTAGTCATCTACAAGTTGGTATTGTTGTTAACGATCTTTCGGTATGAACTTGGAATTTGCTTCCAATCATCATGTCAAGGGTCGACGTGGATATAAAGATGAATCATTTGTTTCGAAACAAATTTTCAGGCACCTGATTTTTATTTGAAGGGTAGCAGAAGCACCTGCCATTCGAATTCCTAGTTCTCCAATTTTTTACCTCTTTGAACTACGCAGGGGATCCATTTGGTTTCACAGGCTGATAGTTGGACGTAGCACGTCGGAACTGGGTTGTGGCATGCCAAGCCCAGTTGCAAATTGTTAAAAGAGAGGAGCGATGGATTTCGCCTTCCAGAACAGTTAAGTGTCGCGACCTCGATCGTGAAGCACCTCCGATGGACTAAAAACGGCCTAGTCCATTATTGTTAGTTAAAATATGTAAATATTCCATAATGGAAATAAGTATGTAAAATGCAATGAATTTAGTCCGCTTTCACTGAAAACCATCTGATTTGCATGAAATTCGTCCGTGGAATCACAAGATGGCCGTCCATATAGAGCCTAACCATACGGAACCAGTAGGTCCATGGTCGTGCGCAAGAAAGTGCATGCACTTATTATCATGATGGAAAAATAATGCTGACGTCTGAGACGGTGAAACCCATGAAGTCTTCAACATAGTCAATACACGAGAGAATTATGCAAGTACAGACTGATAACTGGGATCCTGCATGTATATTGTTTTTTCAGGTCGAGCAAGTTTCAACTGGGTTGTAGACTGCCAAGGATTTCTTTTTTTAATAGGCCCAGCCCATGACGACAACGGGGCACAAAGAACCAGCAGGTATCAACTAGCCTCTGTCCCACCAGCCTTAGTTATATTTGTCTTAGAACATCCGCATGCAGTTTTTTACTAAATCAAACACACAACCCAGTTCTATTTTCCTCTTGAAATGCCATGTCCTATTTCTGTTTTCTAATCTCTACCTATAGTTTTAGTAGTTCATATACATGTATTATTATATTTAAAATAAATAAAGTTCCCTTTTCATCTTTACATCCTAATTTTTTTGTTGTTTTCCCTCCCAGCGCTGATTTTTTACCACTGCTTTTCCCTAAAACCAACTCAATTGTCCCACGTCTTATTAGCTTACAAAAACAAAACAATATTTTTTTTAATCAATAAGTTCTTAAAAAATAAAAGTTTCTCAGTTCTAGATTAAAACAGTCCGAACTCCACCGAAATATGCAAAATAAGGTTGAATTTTTTCACCGTGGTCCTAGGCAGAAAATGAGCTGTAATAAATTCCTTAAGAATTAGCAAATTGGCTGCAAATTACTAAAAAATAGCAAATGGGCTCTATGTTGTCTGCCACAGATTTGCAGGGTGACTTGTGGGCCTTCTAAGTTCATTCATCCACAAGGTTTCTCAAAAAAACAAACTTAGTCAACAATCAACTCTACGAGCGTCAGACTGTTAGATGTCAATCTAACGACAATCGTGCTTCTTCAGTCTCTCAAATTCCTGCTCCAGCCGCCCAAACTAGCGCCGACGGAACTGGCTACTCCGACCTCCCTTGGCCGGCTGTGCTGCTGGGCAGGCCTCACAACCCCATCATACTCGCATCCCTGGCCTAGCTATCCCTCTACTCACCCATACCTCCTGTTATTCTCCGGCAATGACAGCCTCACACTGTGGTCGAAAAAGTAAACCCTCCTACCCACTCCGCATGGGAAACAACTGTCGAGTCTTCCTCGGCTCCGGGTCATTCCCTTACTTGGCTTCGTTGTCGTCCATCGCCTTGGTGCTCTCAGCATGGCGTGGTCAACGAACGACATCCATCAGAAGAGGACTATACGTGGAGAGGCTGACAGCTGGGTCCACGGCCGCATTCAAGGAAGTGCTTCCTTTTTTTGCGTGTAGGAAGTGCCTCCTTATTACGCGCAAAATAATGATTCCTCTGTATTTCGCGAAAAAACATTCCCCCCTGACAACTTGGATCCACCAACTATTACGTAGAAAAAATTGAATAGCCCCGCTGCTAGGTCGGTCCCACCACATTGGCAGGCTGACTTGTTGGCCTACTAAGTTGACGTGAAAACAGGGCTTTGTCAACTTGGTCAATATAAATGATTCTAGCTGCGGTGACAGTACAATGTCCATCCAACGGTCGTCGTGCTTCTTCAACCTCTGGTCTTCTTGCTCGTGCCGCTCAAACCAGTGCCAGCCGTGCCGCCTGCTCCTGCCTCTCGTGGCCGGCTGTGCTACCACGTAGGCCTCACCGCCCCACCCTACTCCCACAGCTGCCTAGGCCTTCCCTCTACTCACCCACATCCCCTGTTATTCTCTGAAGACGGTAGCCTCAAACCGTAACCGAAGCAGTCAACCCTCATACTCCCCTCTGCATGGGTATTCACTATTGAGTATTCCGCGGCTACGGGTCGTTCCCTTCCTAGGTCGTGTCGTCGTCCACCACCTTGGTGCTCTTGGGCGGTACGGTGTCGTCAACATGGTCAACGAATGACATCCATCAGAAGAGTACTTGAAGTGAAGAGACTAACAGTTGGTTCCATGGCCGCTTGCAAGCAAGTGCCTACTTATTACACGCAAAATAATGATTCCTCCACCTGACATCTCGGACCTACCAAAAGGGCATCTGTATTTTGTGAAAAAAACATTCCCCCTAACAGCTGGGACCCACCATCTTTATCTTCACAAGGAAGGAACTGCCTTCTTACCCCCTAACAGCTGGGATCCACCAGGTTGAAGCGAGGGTAGCGTTATCTTTCCGGCCATGAACATGTACGTACATAGCGGTCGATCAGTCTCTCTACAGCGACGTACCGTGGCCTTCTACGTCTTGAGCTTGCATTGGTTTTCCTTGAAGAGGAAAGGGTGATGCAACAAAGTAGCGTAAGTATTTCCCTCAGCTTTTGAGAACCAAGGTGTCAATCCAGTAGGAGGCTCCTCAAAAGTCCCACGCACCTACACAAACAAACAAGAACCTCGCAACCAACGCAATAAAGGGGTTGTCAATCCCTTCACGGACACTTGCGAAAGTGAGATCTGATAGAGGTAATATGATAAGATAAATATTTTTTTGGTATTTTATGATATAGATTGGAAAAGTAAAGATGCAAATAAAAGTAGATGGTAAACTTATATGATAAAAGATAGACCCGGGGCCATAGGTTTCACTAGTGGCTTCTCTCAAGATAGCATAAGTATTATGGTGGGTGAACAAATTACGGTCGAGCAATTAATAGAAAAGCGAATAATTATGAGATTATCTAGGCATGATCATGTATATAGGCATCACGTCCGTGACAAGTAGACCGACTCCTGCCTACATCTACTACTATTATTCCACACATCGACCGCTATCCAGCATGCATCTAGAGTATTAAGTTCATAAAGAACAGAGTAACACATTAAGAAAGATGACATGATGTAGAGGGATAAACTCATGCAATATGATATAAACCCCATCTTTTTATCCACGATGGCAACAATACAATACGTGCCTTGCTGCCCCGCTGTCATAGGGAAAGGACACCGCAAGATTGAATCCAAAGCTAAGCACTTCTCCCATTGCAAGAAAGATCAATCTAGTAGGCCAAACCAAACTGATAATTCAAAGAGACTTGCAAAGGTAACTTAATCAGACATAAAAGAATTCATAGGAGATTCAAATATTTCTTATAGATAAACTTGATCATAAACCCACAATTCATCGGATCTCGACAAACACACCACAAAAAGAGTTACATCGAATAGATCTCCAAGAAGATCGAGGAGAACTTTGTATTGAGATTCAAAGAGAGAGAGAAGAAGCCATCTAGCTAATAACTATGGACCCAAAGGTCTGTGGTAAACTACTAACAACTCATCGAAGAGGCTTTGGAGATGATGTAGAGGCCCTCCATGGTCGATTCCCCCTCTAGTGGAGCACCGGCGAAGGCTCCAAGATGGGATCTCACGGATACAGGCGGTTACGGCGGTGGAAATAATTTTTCGTGGTGCTCTTCGATGTTTTCAGGGTACGTGGGTATATGTAGGAGGAAGAAGTAGGTCGGTGGACGCTCCAGGGGCCCACAAGGGTGGGGGCCGCGCCCACCTGTAGGGGTGCGCCGGGCACCCTCGTGGCCGCCTCCTCTCTTGCTTGACGTCCACTCCAAGTCCCCTGGATCACGTTTGTTACAAAAAGATCGCTCCTGAAGGTTTCATTCCATTTGGACTCCGTTTGATATTCCTTTTCTTCGAAACACCGAAATAGGCAAAAAAACAACAATTCGGGTTGGGCCTCTGATTAGTAGGTTAGTCCCAAAATTAGTAGGTTAGTCCATAAACAATCAAAAATTATAGATATGTTGGAGACGTATCAAGAATCCCCATACTTAATTCCTGCTCGTCCTCGAGTAGGTAAATGATAAAAACAGAATTTTTGATGTGGAATGCTACCTAGCATAATTCTCAATGTAATTTTCTTTATTGTGGCATGAATGTTCAGATCCAAATGATTCAAAATAAAAGTTCATATTGACATAAGAAATAGTAATACTTCAAGCATACTAACTAAGCAATCATGTCTTGTCTAAATAACATGACTAAAGAAAGTTCATCCATACAAAATCATATAGTTTGGTCATGCTTCCATTTTCGTCACACAAGAATGCTCTCATCTTGCACACCCCCGATGACAAGCCAAGCAATTGTTTCATACTTTAGTAATCTCAAACTTTTTCAATTTTCACGCAATACATGAGCGTGAGCCATGGATATAGCACTATGGGTCGAATAGAATATGATGATGGAGGTTGTGCGGAGAAGACAAAAAGGAAGAAAGTCTCATGTTAACGAGGCTAATCAACGGGCTATGGAGATGCCCATGAATTGATGTCAACATGAGGATTGGGGATTGCCATGCAAGAAATACACTAGAGCTATAAATGTATGAAAGCTCAACAAAAGAAACTAAGTGGGTGTGCATCCAACTTGCTTGCTCACGAAGACCTAGAGCATTTGAGGAAGCCCACCATAGGAATATACAAGCCAAGTTCTATAATGAAAGAAATTTCCACTGGTATATGAAAGTGACAACATAAAAGACTTTCTATATGAGGAACATGGTGCTACTTTGAAGCACAAGTGTGGAAAAGGATAGTAACATTGCTCCCTTTTTTATTTTATTTTATTTTCTTTTTTTGGCCCTTTCTTTTTTTCTGTTGGCATTTTTTTCTTTGGGGACAATGCTCTAATAATGATGATCATCACACTTCTATTTATTTACAACTCATTAATTACAACTCAAAACTAGAACAAGATATGACTCTATATGAATGCCCCCGACGGTGTACCGGGATGGCAATGAATCAAGAGTGACATGTATGAAAAATTATGCATGGTGGCTTTTGATAACCCTCAAGTATAGGGGATCGCAATAGTTTTCGAGGGTAGAGTATTCAACCCAAATTTATTGATTTGACACAAGGGGAGCTAAACAATATTCTCAAGTATTAGCAGTTGAGTTGTCAATTCAACCACACCTGGATAACTTAGTATCTGCAGCAAAGTATTTAGTAGCAATGTAGTATGATAGTAATGGTAACAGTGGCAAAGGTAACAGTAGTACTTTTGTAGTAATTGTAACAATAGCAACGGTAAAGTAAATAAGCAAAGCACAATATGTGAAAAGCTCGTAGGCATTGGATCAGTGATGGATAATTATGTCGGATGTGATTCCTCATGTAATAGTTATAACATAGGGTAACACAGAACTAGCTCAATTCATCAATTTAATGTAGGCACTACTAGGAAAAGGGCGATAGATGATGTGGCCACTAATGGCGCACCAGACATTTGGTGCGCCACTACTATATAGCATTGGCGCACCATGTGCTGGTGCGCCAGCCATTAGTGTGAAAGACACTAATGGCGCACCAGACACATGGTGCGCCACTAGTAACAATTTTTTTTTATTTTTCCAAACATACTAATGGCGCACAAGGGCATAGTGCGCCATTACTAGTTTTAACTAGTAATGGCACACCAGCCACACGGTGCGCCACTACTATATTTTTTTAATTTTTTTTTGCAAAACTACTAATGGCGCACCAGGGCACAGTGCGCCATTACTAGTTTAAACTAGTAATGGCATTGTTCCCTGGTGCGCCATTAGTATATTTTTTTTATTTTTTTGCAAAACTACTAATGGCGCACCACCAGCAGGTGCGCCATTAGTAACCAGGGTTGCTAATGGCGCATTTGTAGGTGGTGCGTCATTAGTAACCTGGGACTAGCTAGATATTTTGGACAACCACACCTACCCACTCACTTTCCCCACTTCATTCTCTCCACCTCCTCCTCCAAGCTTGTCTCGGCTGCCTCCTCCTCCTCACCTCATTTGCACCATAGATTCATCCAAATTAAGTGGTTAAATTACCTTTTTTTGATAGGTAAGTAAGGGGGAAGCTATCTTTATGTTGTAGATCTACTTTTTTTCTCCCTCCAACAAAGTGCACATGCACTTTTTATGGCCTAGCTAGATCTATGTATGTTTATGGTGTTGCATATGTTTGTGGTGTTGCATATATGTTTGTGTTTGTAGGTACCGGTATTTCAAATGCGATAGTTGCCAATATTTTGCCGGAATGTTCATTCATTTCTGTTTCGGCGAGAATTTTGGCACTATGCATTCTTTTTGGTCCTATTTTTAGGGAAAGTCATGCCAAATTTTTTCTTGGTTCTAAAATATCGTTTTGCTCTACCCCACAGGTGACCATGGTCCGCACGATGACCGAAGGCATCGTGAATAGGTTTTTGAGCTCCATGAAAGCCGAGATGCTTCAAAAGAACGAGATGGAGATAAGATGTCTGTGTCGAAGATGCAAGCTGAAGAGCCTTATTGCTGATCCGGATTCTGGGCAGGTGCGGGACAACCTGCTCTTGCGTGGTTTCATGGATGGCTATCGGTGGCAAGGT
The DNA here is from genome assembly GCF_002162155.2 of Triticum dicoccoides. Taxonomy (NCBI): domain Eukaryota; kingdom Viridiplantae; phylum Streptophyta; class Magnoliopsida; order Poales; family Poaceae; genus Triticum; species Triticum dicoccoides. Next base: position 299,016,130 of record NC_041385.1, on the reverse strand, counting down.
GATGAAGATGACTATGAAGTCGTCCATGGGGGCCGGGCAAGAAATGAGGAAGGGCGGCAAGACAACCACCGCGGCTCGGGTTGGCGAGACGACGAAGAATCTCTAGGACATGATCACGACGGTGATGCTGTACACAGTCATCATGTAAAAGATGCAGGACATGATGATGAGGAAGATGCCGGAGCAGACGAAGGGCATGATCATGAAGATGAAGATGCCGGAGCAGACGATGATGGACCATCGATGGGCTGGGTGCAGGACCCTCATAGTCAAGAGCTGCTTCTCAAGCAAAGGTATAACACAAGAGATGCCGCCCCGAGAGAAAGCCAAGCTGGACAAACTAGAGATAGACGCGGTTACTCCATTGCATGAAGGATGCAGGCCCGAGGATACCCGCCTGAAAGTAACACTCATGGCTCTGGAGATGAAGGTAAAACACAAAATGACTGATGCATGCTTCGACGAGAACATATCATTCTGGCACGAACGTCTTCCCAAGGGGAAGAAGTGGCCGACCAGTTTCGAGGAGGCGAAGAAAATCGTGTGTCCTCTGGATTTACTACACGTGAAATGCCATGTGTGCATGAACAATTGCATCATTTATCGGGACGAGCACGCGGAGTCTACCATATGTTCGGTGTGCGGCGTCACTCGATACAAGAAGAGGAAGAAAGCTATTTGAAAAGTGGTGTGGTACTTTCCGATCACTCCTCATCTGCAGCGGTATTTCGCGGACCCTAAGGTAGCAAAGCTCCTGCGTTGGCACATGGATAGGGAGGAGAAGAAGCGAGAAGATGATGCAAATGATCCAGAGATAAATAAAAAAGACAAGATGCTGAGTCACCCTAAGGATGGGAGCCAGTGGAAAGCGTTGAACTTCGAACACCCAGAATCTGGGAAGGATCCAAGGAACATCGTGCTGGGCACGAGCATCGATGGGGTCAATCCGTTTGGCTGTCAGAGAAGCACACATAGCACCTGGCCTGTGTTTGTGTGGATGTACAACCTTCCCCCCTAGTTGTGCATGAAGAGGAATTACATTCACATGACTATGCTAACAGAAGGGCCAAAACAACCTGGGAACGACATCAATCTATATCTGGGGCTGCTGAAAGAGGAGCTAGACATGCTGTGGAAAACGCCAGCCAATACGTGGGACACCGCAGAGAAAGAATATTTTCCTATGAGAGCCGCACTGCTCACGACGGTGCACGACTATCTTGGTTACGGATATCTCGCGGGGCAGGTGGTCCACGGATTTTCTGGATGCGTTAGGTGCATGGATGACACAACGTATCGCTAGCTAGATAGAGATACCGGGTCTTCGAAAACCGTGTTCATGGGACATCGAAGGTGGCTTCGCGACGATGACCCGTGGAGGAAATGCAAGGATCTATTTGATGGTGAAACCGAACCCCGAAGACGCCCGCGTATGAGGAGCGGCGAGGAAATAGATGAGCTGTTGAAAAATTGGAAAGATTGCCCACTGCTGGGAAAGAAGCAAAAGGCGCCCGAGCCGGGAAAGAAGCAAAAGGCGCCAGAGCCGCTGCTGAAGGAATGGAAAATGAGGTATGTTTTCTGGGACTTGCCGTACTGGAAGATCCACCGTGTGCCTCACAGCCTTGATGTCATGCATATCACGAAGAATGTGTGCGAGCGTCTGCTTGGTACCCTGCTCAACATGCCAGAGATGACCAAAGATGGGCCGAAAGCAAGGGTAGACATGAAATCAATGGGCATCAGGGAGGAGCTTCACGCTAATGATGATGATGATGAGGAAAAACAGGACACGGAAAGTCGTCGCAAAGGCAAAAAGGCCAAGAAGACCGGAAATGACTTCCCTCCCGCGTGCTTCACTCTAAGTCAGGAGGAGATCGATCAGTTTTTCACCTGCCTCGTTGGAGTAAAACTTACTTACGGTTACGCGGGGAAGATAAGCAGATACCTAGACTCCACGAAGCAGAAGTTCAGCGGGATGAAGTCTCATGACTGTCACATGCTGACGACGCAGATACTTCCAGTTGCAATCTGTGGGATCATGGACGCGCATGTCCATGAAACACTATTTGGCCTATGCATCTTTTTCGACGTCATCTCTCGGAAGTCGGTTAGCGTGAGGAAACTCAGAAGGCTACAGGAAGAGATCATGGTGATACTATGCGAGCTTGAGATGTACTTCCCGCCCGCATTCTTTGTCGTTATGGTGCATCTGCTAGTCCATATCGTGGAGGATATCATCCAACTCGGGCCGACGTTCCTGCACAGCATGATGTCGTTCGAAAGGATGAATGGTGTCATCAAAGGATACGTTCGCAACATGTCATGTCTAGAGGGAAGCATATCCAGGGGCTTTCTGACCGAAGAGTGCATCTCCTACTACATGAATTATCTAGGCATCGAGAACCCCGTTGGTCTGCCCGTCAACAGGCACCTCCTCAGGCTCGCTGGATGGGGTCACCGTGAGGGTCTCCGTGAAATGGATGTCGACTTCGAGGGTCGACTCGCTGACTTTGAAAGAGCAAACCTAGTCACGCTACAACACATAGACGTGGTCGATCCTTGGGTGGTAGAGCACAAAACCTTTATTGAGAAGACGTACAATGACTGAGGCCAACAGAGGACGGACAGAGATATAATCAAAGAGCACAACTCATGTTTCACGCATTGGTTCAAGCAGAAGCTTCTATCGTACCCTTTACATGAGGATTCTTCCGTGGAAGAACAACTCATATTCGCCTTGTCACAGGGCGCCGAGCACAACCTGATGACATATGAGGCATATGATATCAACGGCTACACATTCTAAACCGAGGGAAAGGACATCAAGAGCGATGGTTATCACAACTCCAGGGTAACGATGGAATCCTACCCCGGTAACAACAAGGACAGATACTATGGAAGGATCGAGGAGATGTGGGAGCTGACCTACACTGGAGAGAAGGTACTGATGTTCCATGTCAGATGGGCCAAGAGCGTCATAAAAGAAGACCGGTATTTCACCACCATGGTTATACCCGAAGCCAAATCCAAGACCGTGGGCGCAAACGTCACTGCGAAAAATGAGCCATGGGTACTGGCTTCCCAAGTGGACCAATGCTTCTTCATTACCGACCCGTCAAAAGCCGAGTCATGTTGTCGTGAGGAGAAGAAAAAGGAAGATCATCGGAATGGATGGAGTCGCCAATGAGCAAGACTTCAGCAAGTATGGCGACCCGAAGATGGAACATGACGACGACGATGAAGTACCAGCATATACCACGAGAAGAACAAGGACCACCCTACCTAAAGGACGTCCATTCAAGAGAAGAACTCCATTTATGGAAAATAAGGGCAAGAAGATTGTGATCAGATAGCTATCTAAGATCGATTGTATTTAATTGTAGCCTTCATTTCTCGATTGTATTTCATGTGCACTTTTTGAACTCATGAATATTTTTAAATTTCATGGGCACTTTTTGAATTTCCCCCTCCATCTCGATCGCTATCCCCCTCCATCTCGATCTCGATCCGCCCCCGCACCCTCCTCGGCCCGCTCCACCGCCGCCGAGCACCCCCCGCACCCTCCCCTGCTCCACCGCCGCCGATGACCCCCCGCACCCTCCCCAGTAATGTTTTACCAATTCACAAATGAATGCAACTAAAAATAAGAAAACAAATTTGATTATATTTTCAAATAACAAATTTGATTATATTTTCAAATAACAAATTTGATGATATTTAAAAAAAGTTATTACTGTTTTTATAAAAAATCATTATTGTTTCATATTCATATTCATTTTCTAAGAAATTATTGGATGCAACAAAAAATAAAAAAAAATAAAAAATACTTATGGCGCACCGCTGGGTGGTGCGCCATTGTTGTGCAAAAAAAAGTTACTTATGGCGCACCACTGGGTGGTGCGCCATTGCTGTCTAAAAAAAGATTTCTAATCGTGCACCGCTCGGGGGTGCGACATTGCTATAAAAAAACATACTAATGGCGCACCGCTGCGGGGTGCGCCATTAGTAATCTCCCCCCTACCTAATTCGTCCCTCTCCCTCGCTAGATCCCTTCGTCCCTCTCCCTCGCCAGATCCACCCGCTTGCCCGACCCACGCCGCCGCCGACCCGACCCCCGCCGCCCCCGCGCCCCCACCACTCCAGCTCCCCCGCGCCCCCCGCCACTGCATTCGTTGCACCGCCGACGACCACATGGGGTGCAGGACAACGACCGTCGCCGACCCGTGAAGCATGTGGTCGCCGGCCTCCCCACGACCAACCGAGGCGCCCAGGAGGACCGCTGCCGTCTTCCTCTTCGACTATGAGGACCCGGACGAGCCCGGACGCCCTGAGCCATCATTTCGACGCCGCCGTCGCCGCCGACCCTGACCCCAACCCCGACCCCGACACCTCTGGCGACCGGCCACGCCCGCCCAGGTACCTCTCCTCCTTCCTCCTTCCTCCCTCTCCACCCTTCCTCTCCATTCCCTCCCTCCCTCCCCTCGACCATGGTACAGGTTGTCGGTGTACTGCGCCGTCGTGTAGCTGAATGTTGTAGGTTAAGTTAACACCTAGAAATGATGTAGTTTGTTATGTTTGTTGACATGATCTTATCTCCTCTCATCTGTCATATCTTCTCTCACTGGCCCCGTCTCGTCTCGTCTCTGCAGGTAGAGCGGCCAGAAGAGCATACCAACATCCCTCTTTACCTTCCACCCAACACCAACGTGGTGAGTTTCCCCTCTCCCTCATCTACCCCCCATATCTGAACACCAACTGCAGTTTGTATGTTTTGGTCATACTTTGTTTCAGTTTGTACACATATCGTTTTGGTTAAGCTCCTGTCTTGGATAACATGGCTGAAACTAGAGCAAACTATGTGTGTTCATCAAGTTTTGGTTCAGTTTTGGATGACTAAGACTGGGTAGAGCATACTATGTGTGTGTGTATCCATTGTATCATGATGAATTGACTTGTGCTAAAATTAGAAAGGAGAAATGGTACACAGACATGTTAGTCTATTTAACCACCTTCTCAGATCAACTTGACACAATACTATTTTGATGGGTTTTTGTAATTGTGGTTATATACTCTATAAATTTATTCATCAACACGATTTCTTTATTTTCCGTGTCATACATTTTACATATCTTTAGTCATAAAAAATCAAATAGGGGCAAGACTGTTACAAAAAAATTACTTGCAAGCATATTGTGATTTACTTCTTTATAGAGTATTTTGTAATGCAATTATGTTAATAATCTCCTGTGTTTGTCTGATGCTGACCATCCGAGAATATCTGTAACTATTTTCACTCTGACCTGAAGGTTTTTGACTACAGAATCTGTGGTGACCCACACTCTGTTGGTTCACAGTCATTGAGTTCGCTCGTGAAGGCATTATATGTCCACATGGTACATTTATGTTTTCCAGCAGTTAATTGATGGTTTGATACATGATACATTTCATGCACATGGTGCTAGAGCTGCACTTAACTTGCTAAAATCATCCCCTTGTTCTTACTGGTTATAGAAATTCATTGCTTGTCCTACGTTTTCTGTCAGGGTATTGTGCAAGAAGCTTGCTTGAGTTTGTGTCCTTTAATTTGTAAATCTGCAGTTCTAGCCACTGTTTGTAGTTCTAGCCACTCCTTGCTGCTAGTTCCTCAAGGAGTTCTGCACAAAATTAGCTCAAAAAGTTGCATCTGGCTTTCACAAAGTTGTTTTGGCTTAAGAGGATAAGTTGTTGTATATACTGTCATAAACTTCAACAAGAACAGGGCATCAACAATGCTACTCTAGTATCTAGTTGGGGAGGGACAAATGGACAGGGCATCACTATAGCTGTACTGCACAACAAACTATTAGTCTTTGGATTATCACTCCTCATATGAGATGAGAGGATTTTTTAAAATGGCTTCTTGCAGTTTTGAAAATTCAGTTTATTCGGTTACTGAAAATTCAGTTAATTCAGTTAGGAACACAAATTTCAGAACTTTTGTGTGCCCTAGTACTTGGTGTTTGTAGAAAACCAGGAGTGTCAATGTGACTAGAATTCACTTGTCTTATATGGGTGAAACTTCACTTGTTTTTAGGCTAGTGCAGGGTGTTGCTTTATTCTGTCATCATTTGTAACTATGTCACAAATAAATTGTTCCTTCTTCTGTATTTGACAAGCTGAGGCATGGATTAAGTTGTTTCTTTGTTGTAACATACTGTATATCACTCCATAATGAAATACAGTACATATTGATGTGCTTTGTAAAACTTGTTCATGTACTGAACTACTAATGCCTTGTGATGCTCTGAATTACTTGTGATGCCTCTGAATTACATGTGATCACATTGAGAAAGACTTGTAAAGATGATGATCATCTTTTATAGAAAACAATTTCTGTAAACACGTCATTAACTTTGCTAGTTTGCTGGGTTTTGTCTCCGACCATCATGTCGTGATGATTTTGCAGCTACCCTGAGAGGCCCTTGAGTTTGCTGGAATGTCGATTAACTTCCGTTCTGGCAAATTCGGGTACTCCATATGTCCTATTTTCTACAAAGGTCATGCTGAAATTTTCCGTGAATTTTAGCATGACTTTGCTAAAAATAGGACATATGGGGTACTTGTGACTAATGCATGGGCCGGGGTCTTAGTACTTAATTAAGTAGGATCAACTGCCCCTTTATTCTTGCTACATGAAACCATAGGTGGCAATAGAGCCAGGTGATTAGGCCCAACTTAGAATTCTCCTTCCCAGCTTAGCTTTTAGGGTGCCTCGGTGTCGACAAACCCTAAATTATAAAACCTTGGTTTTTAGGGTGCCTCGGTGTCGATAAGAACCTAAATGATGTACGCTTAGGCTTTTAGGGTGCCTCGGCGTCGACAAACCCTAAATGAAAAAAGCTTAGCTTTTAGGATGCCTCGGTGTCGACAAACCCTAAATGATGAGACCATGATCTTGTTGCTTGACAATAACCAACTTTTTGACCAAAGTTTTTTCCTATTTAGAGTGAAACATGGCCCACAACAATGAGGCCGGCGGTTCGGGCGGCAAGCAATTCTAGGAGATGTCCCAGGAGATGGAGGAAGAACCTAACCGCTATGAGGACGCCGCGGAAGACACCGATCCTGACTACACAACCCCTAGTGGCGTCGGGGATGACACCACTGATGGTGCCGCCGACGATGCCACCACTGATGATGGCGGCGAACGCACAGATGGCAGCCAACCGAAGAGGCAACGGAAGGACCGGCGCCTGAACGTGCTCGGCACCGTCAAGGAGGAATTTACTGATGTGAACTCCGATGGGCATCCAACAGCGCCCAAAGAATTAGTCAAGGGGTACTTGGTTCAGCTCGGGTGCATTCTCCGGAGCACCGTCTCGATCAACACCGAGAACCTATGGCATGAGGACCAAGGGAATTTGCACAGCCTCCTCTTCACAAAGTTGCACGAATGATACAAGTTCCCCGCTGACTTTGCAAACACACACCTCTCAGGGAATAAAGTCAATAGTGCCGCCCTCACGAGGATGAGAACGGCCCTGTCTACTTGGAAAAGCACGGTGAAGGGAATGATTGACAAAGGTGATAGTTATGAGAAGATCAAGGCGAAAAATCCTTCGATCAACGAAGATGACTACAAGGAGTTCAATATCAAGTGCGAGAGCTGCGCAACCTCCGAATCAAGTCAGTGGGGGAAAGAAATGCGGCAGCTGAACTTAGGGGTCCACCAACTTAGTCTTGGCGATTACAGAGTGGCGGAGCCTATATGGGACAAGGAGGACACGGAGCATGCCGAGCAAGGCCTACTGCACCGCTTAGAGAAATACCGTGACAAGCAGACCAGGAACTTTGTCAGGGCCCGGTACAAGGAGGACCCGGTAACAAAGGAGCTTACCACGGATCTGAAGACCAGGGCGCTTGAGCTTGTTCTGTTAAGGAATACACCCCCGCGTAATTAGCTACATATGGTTGCATTCTAGTTAATTCCCCAATATTTCTAAATGGTTCATGTTCCTTCCGCAGGACACTGAAAGCAGTAGCGCGGGGTCGTCTCAGAGCTCCCCTTTTGACACCCCTTTAAATAGGGCGTTGAACGTAATGAAAAACAAGGATAAGCTCAGTAAGCCGTCGTTAGCAGGTCGTGTGGCCAGCAAAGGCTTGTCCACAAAATGGTCTTCATACTATACCGCTGGTGGGCGAAAGGAGAAAAAGACCAGCTCGGAAAGCCAGTCGCAGGAGGTTCAAGAACTCAAGGCACAACTGGCGCAGATTCCGGAGATTGTCCAAGAGCAAGTGCAATAACAACTAGGAACGATGCTCACCGCCATGGTGCCTACCTTGATTCAGGGGCTAACGACGTGGATTGCGGGCGGCCAACAGGGGCCGCCCCTGGTTCCCATCTTCACGGACAACAACTCGCACAACGCGCAAGCGGCGCCATTGGTGTCTCCGGCGGAGGCGGTATTCGTGTCCTCGGCGTCGGCAAGGGCATTGGAGCTTAATGCACCCGGGTGTACGCCGGCCGGCACCTCGCCAGCAAGCGGCCCCTCCGTCAGTTGCATGCCCGCCATTGGCGGTGCCTTGACATTAGTCGAGCTCGACGGCATCACGGTAACTAAGCCTCTCGGTCGATGACTTCATCTCCTTGCCTTTGACTGGGCATCCCTAACGCCCTACATGTTTTCGCAAGGCGGTGTCGATGTTCCATGCACTCTCCTGCACTTCGTGGGCGGCGAGTTGGTCGATGTCGCCAAGGGAAGAATCGTTCAACCGGGCAACCCCGTGTTCCACGGTAATCCGATGCCACCCACTGTGTATAGGGTTGAACTGGTTCAGGTGCTGCCAGGCTGCGACGAGTTGTTATCTCTGATTTGACCCGCTAGGGCCGACGAAGATGATGTGATGACTCTCAGCGCCAGCGTAAGCTGGCCCCTGCTTTGGTCGAAGAGCCAGATTCGTTTGGGGGCAGGGGACACCACCCCACAAACAAGACCGCCAGTCGTGCCGGCACCAAGCCATGGCAAGACCGCCGCAACGCTATCGGACAAGCCAGATATCCCGATGGCACAGGATCCGGACGAGGACGACAACAACGATGGTACATTTACCAATGTTGATAAGTACTTTGCCGAACATGGGGAAGGTGACGAATTCTGCGGGCCTCCTTCTCAAGAACCCAACCCTGAAAAAGACGACCGCGATCAAGCTAGTACCGCGGAGAAACCCAATTGCAATAGACGTCGTCTGGCATTCAGTTCTGAGGAGACGCCTCCAGCTGCCGTGTTCACCGAGCCTCAGATAGCCAAGGTGCGAAATATTATCAGCACCAACACGCTCAAGAAGGCGGTCTGTGAGCAGAACTCAATCCCATTACAGCAGATCAAGAAGAAGGGGCGGAAACAAAAGACTAACATGGCCGCCGGTGCGAGCCAGCCGACACCGAGTATGATCCATGCTCAGGACGGGCCACCTTCACCTAAGGATATCTCGAGGAGGGTGCATGTGGTGGGTTGGGCGATGCTACCGACAAATATGCTCAATGCTGCAACCGGTGCTATGCGGAGTATGCATGACAGTGTTCTTTCTTTGGAGAAGTGGTGTCTCTCCCAGAATGATGTGGCATACCCGGTTTTCGTGGCCAAGGTGCCAGAGGGCAATGGCTTTGTGGATAGCGCCATCGGGGGTACGAACGTCCTACGGTTTGATGACATATTTGCTATGTTTAACCTTCATCCATTGCACTACACCTTCGTTCGGCTGTTTTCGCTGAGTATGGAGATGCGGATCATTAGAGACAAGACCCTGAACATCGGGATAGTCGGCCCCTTCTACATGTGTGCCAAGATCTTGGGCAGCGCTGAGGACCGGCAAGTCGTGAGTTCACACCTCAAAGGCGTCATTCTGGCAAACCCAGATAAGGATAACTTCCCTGTGCCTTACTTTCCCGAGTAAGTCATCCCCTCACCGCCCCATAACATATGATTTCTTAGATTTCGATCATTCTTTTTTGTCTAACTATCCGTGTTTTGTGCAGTGACACACATTGCACACTCATCTTCTTAAGCCCGAAATATTCCATGGCCACGTATTTTGACTCGGGCCGTGAGTCCAAGATAGCCTACACAAATATCAAGAAATTTCTTGATGATGCTCTCCCCGGCTACGCCATATCTGGAGGCACCTTTAAGAGGCCAGTTCGTAGGTACGGCAAGCATGTGTTCACCCACAATATGATGTTCCCCTGCGTCAAGCAGCCGCCTGGCGGTTAGAAGGATGCCTACTACGCCCACCATCACATGCGGGCGATCGTACGGGACCATAATCACCTTTTTCTACCAAATAATCTCAAAGATTGGGCCGCAAGCTTGTCTGAAATCCAGGACGCGGACATCAGACAAGAATTCTTTCGCATCCAGTCGGAGTTTGAAGAAATCATCCATCAAGATGTCCTACGTACCTCGGGGAAGTTCTACCTCAGGTATCAACCGTCCAATAGTGAGATAGACACAACGCTACAAATGCAGGCTCACAACGCCCGCAACTTCATGACCATCACGAAAGACGGCGGCTTCATCCATGCTCCGGTCCCATGAGTCGAGTCGAAAGTAGTGATGCTATGTGTAGTTCTGAAACATCGATTAGCTCATATTGTAATTAAACTTTAATGAACTTGTATGTCTCTTTTGTTTGGACAGTCGTTCAACTTAGATGTAATTGTAACATCCCAAATTTTCAATTTGGAATGTTATACATTAGGTCATCATGCATATCATGTTTTTCTCGCATTTTCCGATCCTAGAAAATTTCACGCAACTCAAGGACCCTCGGAGAGAGTTGGAAGTTTCATTATTTTCATATTTGGGATTTCTCAAATTTTGAAAATAGGATCATTTGGATTTATTTAATTATCTTCATAAAGTTTTCCTATAAAAATTTTGAGAGAGGGAATAATATGACTTTCCCAAATTTAGGAATAATGAAGATTTAATAAATAAACCCATTTTGGTTTTGCCGGAGTTTTATTTGCGTTTTATTTGCCTTAGGGAAAAATGCGTGTTTAAAAAAAAAATTTGCATTTAGGCCCCGAGTAAAGTTCATTTTTGTTCGACTCATTTTTAGGAGTCGGGGAAAGTTTACTGTATTAATTTTGGAGTTCGTTTAGATTTTTTTTTTATTTTGTCGCTCTGCGCGCGAGACCGTTTTAAAAAAAAAAAAAAACTGCAGCGCCTTGGGCCAAAGGCCCAAGCTGCTAGCCGCCGGCCGGCGAAGGCCAAGGCCACCGCGCGCACGCACCAAGGGGGCCAGGGAGCCACTCCTTTTTCCTTGTCCTAGTAGGACTCT
>NC_041385.1:298996186-299004455 GCF_002162155.2 Triticum dicoccoides | reverse complement strand
CCCCCCCTCTAAACCATCAAACCAACACCTCTCCTCTCCTCCGCCTCACCACCGCGCCACCCAACGCCGCGCCGCCTCACCACCGCGCCACCCAACGCCGCCGCCGCCTCACCACCGCGCCACCCCACACCCAACGCCGCCGCCGCCTTACGCCGCCGCCGGAGCCCCTCGCTCTTCGAGGTACTAGCCCCGCGCCGCGTCACCTTTTCTTTTCTCGGATCGTTTTCTTCTAATCGTTCCGATTCTTTTCTTCTCTAAACCGTTCCGGTTTTCTAGATCAGTTTTTCGTTCGGATTTCTTCTCCGAAACCCTAGATCGGATTCGTTTTCTTCTCCGATTTAGTTGCCTTTTTACCGTTCGCCTGACCGTTCGTCCTAACGAACGTGATCACCGGATTCTTCTAGGTTAATGTACGTCCGTTCGTTTAACCGTTCGTCGTTCTCTTTTCTCGTCGGATTTATTCCGCGATTTTTCCGATCGTGATTTCAGATCCGATCTTCTTTCTAGTCTATCTTCTTGCTCGTTTATCGGAATCAGGTGATTCAAATGCCTGGAGTTTCGCCTCGAAACCGCCGTTCCGACTAACCAACTTAAACTAAGTTTTGTTACTGTAAAATTTTGACCTAGTTTCAACTTGCTAGAACCGAGTTGTTTTCTTTCGTCGTTTGACTTTCGATGCTTTATTTGATTCGATTCTTTTGCAACCAGGGTTCTTAATTTGAACCCTCTGGTTAGATCTTTTATTCGAGATTTCCCTGTGCATTAGATGAGTACTTATTGTATGCTTGTTGTTTGTCTGCGATAGATTACCCGGATTGCGCCGCTTGTTACTTCGAAACCCTAGGACTCGCGGATCATCAGCAAGGCAAGTAACACTTGATCATATCTTTCCTACTACCCAGTTTTATTGCATTAGATCAAACCCTCAAACACTTGCATTGTTAGGATCTAATTAAATTGTGGGTTGGGAAGTAGATGAGGTAGTACCTATTACCTGTTACTTATGAAACCTTGGGAGTTACTTCTACGTTTGCTTATTATGCTATGCTATGCTAGTAGACGTGGATTGGGTGAGTGAATATCCATGACAGATGTGAGATTGTTAATTAATGGCTTATCTAAGGTGGCAACCTAAACACGCATCTGGGTGGATTGAGGCACCTGATGTCTATCAGGACTTGCCTGTTTTTTTTCGGACCGCCACCCAGGCTCAAAGGGATCATAAGATCTTTCATGCTAGAAACTTCCGTGTGCAGCCACATGCTACTATGGGCTCTAGCATAGTTGACTAAGTTGTGCGAACTCTTACGGGGTGGACTAGCAGATGTAGGGGATGTAGGTGTACCGGTCTACCCCACATGTAAGGTGCTAGTGCTTCTGAAAGACTATGTCTCGGTCATCCGTTTCTCAAACACCATGTAGTGCGAGAAAACAAACGGAGGCGATCGAGTCATGTGGGGAAAAGTGCGCAAACCTCTGCAGAGTAACAAACTAATCATGATTAGCCGTGTCCCCGGTTATGGACATTTTGAGTATCTAGTACTTGAATATCTTTGTGAATCTCAACATGTTACCTCTAATAAAAGCTATTGGGTTTTAATGAGTACTTTTAAATTGGGATTGAGGATGCTGTCAACCATTCTCAATGTTTAACAACCACCATGATAGTTAAACAAAATTATTCCTTTGATGTAGGGAAAAATTGGCTTTTCGCAAAACTGTAACCATAGAGCCTTACCACCAGCCATAATGCATGTAGTATAGGCTTATTGTTTCATTACTCTCTATGTGTTACATTGCCAGCATATTCCATGTGCTGACCCGTTTTCGGGCTGCAACGTTAATGTTGCAGACTTTTCAGACGACGATTGAGGTGCGTTTAGGTTGTGGTTCTATACTCAGTGATGCCGATGGAGTTGATGGACCCATTTATCTTCCGAGTCTTCCGCTGTTATCGATATTAGATGGCCTTCAGCCATATTTATTGTAATAAGTTCTTTTTCAGCCATCGATGTAATAAGTGTGTGATTGCAACTCTGCTATAAAACCTCGATGTACTGTGTGGTGTCAGCATTACTGATCCAGGGATGACACCGTAGCACAGTAGACGTGATCCATTCGGGTCAGGTCGCTACAGAGATGGTATCAGAGCACACGCTGACTGTAGGACACGACCACTAAGTTAAGGCCATAGATCACTACTCTCTCATTTTCTAACTCCTCATCTATTCTACTCTTTAGGATGAAGGACGCGAAGATCAAGTACACCCAACCGGATGAAGGCACACCATTTGGATTTCACTTGAAGGAAGTTACCAAGTACCTGAACATTGGACTACCAAGTTTCACCGGGACTTTCAACGCCACTCTGCCTGAAGAGGAGCGCTGGAAGATTCACGCTCACGTTCCGGGAAGAACATTCGCGCCAATCACGAAGCCCATAGATAGTATTTTCAGTGCACCAACTTGGAGTCTGGGAAAGAGCATGGCAGCTCACATCACCATGGGACGCATTGGAGAAGTTTATCAAGAAGACCTCAAGGACACCATCTACCAGATTTGCGGACGCCGAGACGACAAATGGGACATAGTCAGCCCCAAGAAGGATAGATCCATTGCAGCTTTTATCCAGGAGTTAAACCAGCACATTCGACGCCATGAGAACCAGATGTGCAATGATATGGTAGAGTTGAAGAATGCGAAGGCAAGGATCATCGAGCTAGAAGGAGAGATGAAGAATCTACGCAAGGACTACATGGACGAGATCGTAGCTGTCGTAAGGCACAATAACGATCTTAAGTATGAGATTGAAGAACTCAAGAAGAAATTGGAGCTCAAGAATGAAGACAAGTACGTCGCATGTCCAGACGACTACATCATCCTCGACGACACCGATTTGGATCCAAGTGAACCCGATTTTGAAGACGAAGCTGGAGCAGACATCATGGAATCTTCCACCGGTTCAAATTTCTAGAAGTCCCCCACATATTAGTAGTATTTCCCCCATGTAAACATTATAGTACACGCACTTGCGATAGATAGATCGTTGTAAGCCTTGTTTGATTGAATGGAGTGATTTTGTGTGCTTTTGCTCATGTGCATTTGGGTAGTGATTCCCCTTAGACCTCATTCTATTCTAAAATTCTCTTCTTTTCTAAACCCATCAGATGCCTCCGAGACGTGACAATGGATTTCCACCAGAGCTCACTCAGTTGATCCAGCAGCAGAATCAATTGATGCAGATGTTAGTTCAGAATCAGCAGAACAACAACAACAACCCACCGCCACCACCTGCGGATCATTTGACTCGTTTCCTTAGACTAAATCCGCCGGTGTACTCCAGTAGCACCGAGCCGATTGTAGCAGATGATTGGCTCCGCAAGATAGGAAGGGAGTTGACCACTGCAGGATGCACAGATGGAGAAAGAGTGAAGTTTGCAGCACATCAGCTTGAAGGACCCGCAGCCGCATGGTGGGAGAATTTCACAGCCACTTACCCGGTAGACACTGTCACATGGGATCAATTTCAGCAAGCTTTCTGCACTGCCCATGTTTCAGCAGGAGCTATGGCCATAAAGAAGCGTGAGTTTCGCAACTTACGCCAAGGAGGAAGGACTGTTGGCCAGTATGTGGAGGAGTTTAGTAAGCTAGCCCGTTATGCCCCAGATGACGTTGCTACGGATGTAGCTAAGCAGGAGAAGTTTCTGGAAGGACTGAATGATGAACTAAGCATGCAGTTGATGGTAGCAAGTTTCAACAACTACCAGGAGTTGGTAGATCGTGCCATCATGATTGAAGGGAAGCAACAGCAGATTGAGAACCGTAAGAGGAAGTATGGACAGGGGAAGTATAACTCTGGAGCCCAGCAGAAGCCCCGTTTTACCCCTAAACCAGGATTTAAGTTTCAGCACACCCATGGAGGAGGTAGCTCGCACAACCATAATGGCCACAAGAATGGTAATGGGAATGGAGGAAGCAACGGCCAGAACCGAACAACCCCATCAACCCCAACCAAGAGAGACCTGAGTCAAGTCACCTGTTTCAAGTGTTCGAAGACCGGACATTATGCCAATGAATGTCCTGAAGGCCAGAATGGAAATGGCAATGGAAGCTCTGGGAAGAAGCCGAACCCTTTCAATAGGGGACAGGTGAACCACGTTAATGTTGAGGAGATTGAAGATCAGCCCGATGCAGTAATCGGTAAGTTTTTGGTTAAGTCATTTACTGCACTCGTTCTTTTTGATACTGGTGCATCGCATTCATACATATCAAGGGGATTTGTGGAAAAGCATAGCCTGCCCACTAGGATTCTTAAAACACCTATGCTAGTAAGCTCGCCAGGAGCAGAATACATGGCCAGACAAGGATGTTTTCAAGTACCATTGAGTATAGGAAGGCATGTATTCCCAACGGATTTAATTATTCTGGAATCCCAAGGTCTGGATGTGATTCTTGGTATGGATTGGCTGTCGATGTATGGAGGAAACATCGATTGCGCCAGTAAGACAATTTTTCTTACCACACCAGAAGGAAGAAGGATCAAGTATGTATCCCGGCATGTGCCAAACAGGACACAAGTGAATTGCTTATCAGGAGTGGTGCAGGAAGAAGTACCAGTGGTGAAGGATTTTCCTGATGTATTTCCGGAAAAGTTGCCAGGCATGCCACCGGATAGAGACATGGAGTTTTTGATTGAACTATTGCCAGGAACAGGCCCGATATCGAAACGACCATACAGGATGCCAGCACAAGATTTGGCAGAAATCAAGAAGCAGATTAAGGAGCTATTGGATAAAGGTTATATACGCCCAAGCTCTTCACCTTGGGGATCACCCGTTTTGTTAGTAGAGAAGAAGGATGGATCTTTGAGAATGGTTGTTGATTATCGTGAATTGAATGCGGTAACAATCAAGAACAAGTACCCACTACCAATGATAAATGATCTGTTTGATCGTTTGCAAGGAGCCAAAGTGTTTTCCAAGATCGACTTGCGATCAGGGTACCATCAGTTGAAGATTCGGGAGCAAGACATACCCAAGACTGCATTTACCACGAGATATGGACTGTACGAGTATACCGTTATGTCATTTGGATTGACTAACGCACCTACCTATTTTATGAACCTGATGAACAAAGTGTTTATGGAGTTTTTGGATAAGTTCGTCGTAGTGTTCATTGATGACATCCTAGTTTATTCAAAGAATGAAGAGGAGCATAAGGAACATTTGCGTTTGGTTTTGGAGAAATTAAGGGAACATCAGTTATATGCCAAATTCAGCAAATGTGAGTTTTGGCTAAAGGAAGTTGGATTTCTCGGACATGTTATATCCGGAGAAGGAATAGCAGTTGACCCCACAAAGGTTGAGACCGTAACTAATTGGGAAGCACCAACGACAGTTGGAGAGATTCGGAGTTTTCTTGGACTCGCAGGATACTACCGAAGATTCATTGAGAATTTCTCAAGGATTGCTAAGCCTATGACTGAATTGTTGAAAAAGGATAACAAATTCATATGGACTGAGGACTGTGAGGCAAGTTTTCAGGAGTTGAAGAAAAGATTGGTTACCTCACCAGTTTTGATATTGCCAGATCAGACTAAGGATTATGAGGTGTATTGCGACGCTTCACGTCGAGGACTTGGAGCAGTGCTTATGCAGGAAGGAAGAGTTGTTTCATATGCTTCACGACAACTTAAGCCCCATGAGTTGAATTATGCCACTCATGAATTGGAGTTAGCAGCCGTTGTGCATGCCCTGAAGACGTGGAGACATTTTCTCATTGGAAATCATTGTGAAGTATATACGGATCACAAGAGTTTGAAGTACATCTTCACACAGAAGGAATTGAATCTCAGACAAAGGAGATGGTTAGAACTTATCAAGGATTATGATATGAGATTGCATTATCATCCCGGAAAGGCTAATGTCGTAGCAGACGCATTGAGCCGTAAGAGCCACGTCAATACCCTAATGATGGGAGGAATACCCAATGAGTTAGCCGAGGACCTTCGAGAGCTATGTTTGGAAATAGTTCCGAGAGGCTACGTAGCAACATTGGAGATTCAGTCGACACTGATGGACAAAATCAGAGAAGCCCAAAAGGCAGATAAGGAAGTTGCCTCTATAAAGGAGAAAATGGGCAAAGGAAAGGCTAAAGGATTTCGTGAGGATGAACACGATACCCTATGGTTTGAAGACTGTGTTTATGTGCCCAATAACCCAGAAATCAGGAAGTTGATTTTACAAGAAGCCCATGATTCACCCTATTCGATTCACCCAGGAAATACCAAGATGTATTTGGATTTGAAGAACACTTTCTGGTGGACCTGAATGAAGAAGGATATTGCGGAATATGTAGCTATTTGCGATGTATGTCAGAGAGTAAAGGCAGAACATCAGAAGCCAGCAGGATTGTTACAACCGTTGCCGATACCCGAATGGAAGTGGGATAAACTAGGCATGGATTTCATCACAGGTTTGCCAAAGACCCGTTCAGGATATGACTCGATTTGGGTTATAGTCGACCGTTTAACAAAGGTAGCTCATTTCATTCCAGTCAAGACTACCTATAGCAGTGCTAAGTTGGCAAAGATATACATGACCAGAATTGTGTGTTTACACGGAGTTCCGAGGAGCATCGTATCAGATAGAGGAACCCAGTTTACCTCGAAATTTTGGAACCAGTTGCACGAGACATTGGGAACTAGATTGGAATTCAGTACAGCTTTCCACCCACAGACCGATGGACAGACTGAGAGAGTCAATCAGATTTTGGAAGATATGCCAAGAGCTTGTGCACTAGATTATGGATCTAGCTGGGATGATAATTTACCGTATGCGGAGTTTTCTTATAACAATAGTTACCAAACCAGTTTGAAGATGGCCCCTTTCGAAGCTTTATACGGAAGGAGGTGCAGGACACCGTTATCATGGAACGAAGTTGGAGACCGTCAATTCTTTGGACCAGATTTGATTAAGGAGTCTGAACAGAGGGTTAAGTTGATTCGAGACAGGCTCAAGGTAGCCCAGTCCAGACAGAAGAGCTATGCCGATTCAAAGCGCAAAACGATTGAGTATGAAGTTGGAGACAAAGTATATCTCAGAGTATCCCCGCTTCGAGGAGTTAAGCGTTTTGGAGTTAAAGGAAAGTTAGCACCCCGTTTCGTTGGACCGTATAAGATTTTGCAACGTATGGGAGAAGTTGCTTATAAGTTGGAATTGCCAGAAGGACTGTCAGGAGTTCATGATGTATTCCATGTTTCTCAGTTGAAGAAATGCCACCCAGAGATAGCAGAGTTACCGTTAAGAGACACAGTGCCACTGGAAGCAATTCAGTTGAAGGATGACTTGACATATGAGGAAAAACCTGTTAAGATTCTCGATTATGCCAGCAGAGTTACCCGCAGCAAAGTTATCAAGTTTTGTAAAGTTCAGTGGAGCCACCACACTGAGGATGAAGCCACCTGAGAAAGAGAGGAAGTTTTGCTCAAGGACCACCCTCACCTATTTTCTAGCCAACCCGAATCTCGAGGGCGAGATTCATCTTAAGGGGGTAGGTTTGTAACATCCCAAATTTTGAATTTGGAATGTTATACATTAGGTCATCATGCATATCATGTTTTTCTCGCATTTTCCGATCCTAGAAAATTTCACGCAACTCAAGGACCCTCGGAGAGAGTTGGAAGTTTCATTATTTTCATATTTGGGATTTCTCAAATTTTGAAAATAGGATCATTTGGATTTATTTAATTATCTTCATAAAGTTTTCCTATAAAAATTTTGAGAGAGGGAATAATATGACTTTCCCAAATTTAGGAATAATGAAGATTTAATAAATAAACCAATTTTGGTTTTGCCGGAGTTTTATTTGCGTTTTATTTGCCTTAGGGAAAAATGCGTGTTTTAAAAAAAAAAATTTGCATTTAGGCCCCGAGTAAAGTTCATTTTTGTTCGACTCATTTTTAGGAGTCGGGGAAAGTTTACTGTATTAATTTTGGAGTTCGTTTAGATTTTTTTTTTATTTTGTCGCTCTGCGCGCGAGACAGTTTAAAAAAAAAAAAAAACTGCAGCGCCTTGGGCCAAAGGCCCAAGCTGCTAGCCGCCGGCCGGCCAAGGCCAAGGCCACCGCGCGCACGCACCAAGGGGGCCAGGGAGCCACTCCTTTTTCCTTGTCCTAGTAGGACTCTTTTCCTACTTCGTTTATTCCGTATCTAATCCTAGATCTATTCCTAATCCTAATCTATTTCTTGCCCCCTACCCCAAGCAAAAAC
>NC_041385.1:298971759-298995200 GCF_002162155.2 Triticum dicoccoides | reverse complement strand
CTCTGGTTAGATCTTTTATTCGAGATTTCCCTGTGCATTAGATGAGTACTTATTGTATGCTTGTTGTTTGTCTGCGATAGATTACCCGGATTGCGCCGCTTGTTACTTCGAAACCCTAGGACTCGCGGATCATCAGCAAGGCAAGTAACACTTGATCATATCTTTCCTACTACCCAGTTTTATTGCATTAGATCAAACCCTCAAACACTTGCATTGTTAGGATCTAATTAAATTGTGGGTTGGGAAGTAGATGAGGTAGTACCTATTACCTGTTACTTATGAAACCTTGGGAGTTACTTCTACGTTTGCTTATTATGCTATGCTATGCTAGTAGACGTGGATTGGGTGAGTGAATATCCATGACAGATGTGAGATTGTTAATTAATGGCTTATCTAAGGTGGCAACCTAAACACACATCTGGGTGGATTGAGGCACCTGATGTCTATCAGGACTTGCCTGTTTTTTTTCGGACCGCCACCCAGGCTCAAAGGGATCATAAGATCTTTCATGCTAGAAACTTCCGTGTGCAGCCACATGCTACTATGGGCTCTAGCATAGTTGACTAAGTTGTGCGAACTCTTACGGGGTGGACTAGCAGATGTAGGGGATGTAGGTGTACCGGTCTACCCCACATGTAAGGTGCTAGTGCTTCTGAAAGACTATCTCTCGGTCATCCGTTTCTCAAACACCATGTAGTGCGAGAAAACAAACGGAGGCGATCGAGTCATGTGGGGAAAAGTGCGCAAACCTCTGCAGAGTAACAAACTAATCATGATTAGCCGTGTCCCCGTTTATGGACATTTTGAGTATCTAGTACTTGAATATCTTTGTGAATCTCAACATGTTACCTCTAATAAAAGCTATTGGGTTTTAATGAGTACTTTTAAATTGGGATTGAGGATGCTGTCAACCATTCTCAATGTTTAACAACCACCATGATAGTTAAACAAAATTATTCCTTTGATGTAGGGAAAAATTGGCTTTTCGCAAAACTGTAACCATAGAGCCTTACCACCAGCCATAATGCATGTAGTATAGGCTTTTTGTTTCATTACTCTCTATGTGTTACATTGCCAGCATATTCCATGTGCTGACCCGTTTTCGGGCTGCAACGTTAATGTTGCAGACTTTTCAGACGACGATTGAGGTGCGTTTAGGTCGTGGTTCTATACTCAGTGATGCCGATGGAGTTGATGGACCCATTTATCTTCCGAGTCTTCCGCTGTTATCGATATTAGATGGCCTTCAGCCATATTTATTGTAATAAGTTCTTTTTCAGCCATCGATGTAATAAGTGTGTGATTGCAACTCTGCTATAAAACCTCGATGTACTGTGTGGTGTCAGCATTACTGATCCAGGGATGACACCGTAGCACAGTAGACGTGATCCATTCGGGTCAGGTCGCTACAGTAATCGATGCTATTTATTAGTAGGACCATGAATCATGCTATTAATGTCTTGCTTTTCTCTTCCGATCCTTTTGTTGCATACTTATATATTGCTTATGTATTGTCTGTGAATTGCTACTAACGTTTTGTTTGGCTAGTGCATATTGTACAAGGGTAAGGTTCCCCGAGTCTACGATGACTGGGAGGAGTGTTGGAGACAGGTTCACCGTTTTAGCGGTAACAGTTACAAAGGGTACACCACTAGAGGAGGGAGCGTTGGAGGAACCAAATGAAGACCAGTTTCATCGCGATGATGCTCATCGTGATGGCCGCAGCTCTCTTCTATGTGATGGTAGTTTAGATGATCGATATCGACTTGTAATGTGAAGACAAACTCGCTACTCGCGGTCTCGAGACTTGTAATGTTCTATCTTTGTTCGATCTTTTGAATTCAGAGACTAATATGATGAATTGTATTCGGAGACTAATCTTCTGTTGTATTCGACGAATCTGCTGTTGCTGTGTGGTGTTGTCTATATTCTGTCTAATAATATATTTTGTAACCTGTGCAAATATCAGAAAAGAAAAAAAACTCTAATATACATACTAGTGGCGCACCACTCAGCACACTAATGGCGCACTGCAGAAAGGACACTAATGGCGCATCACCCCCTAGTGCGCCATTAGTATGCCAAAGCATATGGGTAAATATGGCCACCTGGGAGGCATTCTAATGGCACACGTTGGGCTATACTAATGGCGCACTGTGCGGTGCGCCATTAGTATATCAGATAATAATGGCGCACCAGGGATGCGCCATTAGTATTTAATTCTAATGGCGTGGTGCTAGTGGCGCACCAGTAGTGCGCCATTAGTAGGAAAAACTGGTGCACCACTATCAGGCCTTTTCCTAGTAGTGAGAAATGTATTCCGAATATAGTCATACGTGATTATGGAAAAGAACTTGCATGACATCTTTTGTCCTACCCTCCCGTGGGAGCGGGGTTCTACTGCAAACTAAGGGATATTAAGGCGTCCTTTTAATAGAGTACCAGACCAAAGCATTAACACATAGTGAATACATGAACTCCTCAAACTACGTCATCACCGAGAAGTATCTCGATTATTGTGACTTTAGGGTTGCCGGATCATAACACATAATAGGTGACTATAGACTTGCAAGATAGAGTCAAGAACTCACATATATTCATGAAAACATAATAGGTTCAGATCTGAAATCATGGCACTCGGGCCCTAGTGACAAGCATTAAGCATAGCAAAGTCATAGCAACATCAATCTCAAAACATAGTGGATACTAGGGATCAAACCCTAACAAAACTAACTTGATTACATGGTAAATCTCATCCAACCCATCACCGTCCAGCAAGCCTACGATGGAATTACTCACGCACGGCGGTGAGAATCATGAAATTGGTGATGGAGGATGGTTGATGATGACGACGGTGACGAATCCCCCTCTCCGGAGCCCCGAACCGACACCAAATTAGCCCTCCCGAGAGAGATTAGGGCTTGGCGGTGGCTCCATATCGTTAAACACGATGAAACTTTCTCTCTGATTTTTTTCCGCGAAACCAAATATATAGAGTTGGAGTTGAGGCCGGTGGAGCTCCAGGGGTCCCACAAGGCAGGGGGCGTGCCCTGGGGGAGGGGGCGCACCCCCCACCCTTGTGGACTGGGTGTGGGCCCCCTGTACTTGATTCTTTCGCCAATATTTCTTATATTTTCCAAAAGTAATCTCCGTGGATTTTCAGGTCATTCCGAGAACTTCTGTTTCTGCACAAAAATAACACCATGGCAGTTCTGCTGAAAACAGCGTCAGTCCGGGTTAGTTTCATTCAAATCATGCAAGTTAGAGTCCAAAACAAGGGCAAAAGTGTTTGGAAAAGTAGATACGTTGGAGACGTATCAACTCCCCCAAGCTTAAACCTTTGCTTGTCCTCAAGCAATTCAGTTGATAAACTGAAAGTGATAAAGAAAAAAATTTACAAACTCGATTTGCTCTTGTTGTTGTAAATATTTAAACCAGCATTCAAGTTATCAGCAAAGATTATGAACTAACCATATTCACAATAACACTTAGGTCTCATGTTTACTCATATCAATGACATAATCAACTAGCGAGCAATAATAATAAATCTCGGATGACAACACTTTCTCAAAATATTCCCAATATGATATAACAAGATGGTATCTCACTAACCCTTTCTGAGACCGCAAAACATAAATGTAGAGCACCTTTAAAGATCAAGGACTGACTGAACATTGTAATTCATTGTAAAAGAGATCCAGTCAAGTCATACCCAATATAAACTAACAGTAATGCATGCAAATGACAATGTTCTCTCCAGCGGGTGCTTTTTAATAAGAGGGTGATGACGCAACATAAAAGTAAATATATAGGCCCTTCGCAAAGGGAAGCAGGGATTTGTAGAGGTGCCAGAGCTCGATTTTAAAATAAAGATGAATAAAATTTTGAGCGGTATACTTTCACTGTGAACGCAACAACTATGAGATCTCGATATCTTGCATGCTACATACATTATAGGCAATTCCCAAACAGAATGGTAAAGTTTATACTCCCCCACCATCAACAAGCATCAATCCATGGCTTTCTCGAAACAACAAGTGCCTCCAACTAGCAACAGCCCTGGGGGAGTTTTGCTTAATTATTTCGATGTGCTTCGATCTTTTTGATCATGGGACTGGGCATCCCGGTTACCAGCCATTTTCTCGTGAATGAGGAGCGGAGTCCATTCCTCTTGAGAACAACCCACCTAGCATGGAAGATACAGACAGCCCTAGTTGATACATGAGCTGCTCGAGCGTATAAAACTAAATTTCATTTGAAGGTTTGGAGTTTGGCACATACAAATTTACTTGGAATGCCAGGTAAATACCGCATATAGGAAGGTATGGTGGACTCATATGGAGTAACTTTGGGGTTTATGGAGTTTGGATGCACAAGTAGTATTCCTGCTTAGTACAGGTGAAGGCTAGAAAAAGACCGGGAAGCGACCAACTGAGAGAGCGACAACAGTCATGAACATGCATTAAAATTAATCAACACTGAGTGCAAGCATGAGTAGGATTAAGCATGGCATAAGGAACTATAATCTCTAATTGTCATTGCAAACATGTTTATTCATAATAGGCTGAATCAGGAACGATGACCTCATCATATTTACAAAAACAAGAGAGGTCGAGTTCATACCAGCTTCTCTCATCTCAATCAGTCCATCATATATCGTCATTATCGCCTTTCACTTGCACGACCAAACGGTGTGTATAATAATAATAGTGCACGTGCATTGGACTAAGCTGGAATCTGCAAGCATTCAATTCAAGGGAGAAGACAAGGTAATATGGGCTCTTGGTTAAATCAACAATCATGCATATGAGAGCCACTAAGCATTTTCATTATGGTCTTCTCCTCTCGACCCCTAAAGGAAAGAAAAAAGGAAAATAAAACTATTTACACGGGAAAGCTCCCAACAAGTAAAAGAAGAATGAGAAATATTTTTGGGTATTCATTTTAATTACTACTACAAGCATGGAAATTAAACTAACTATTTTTTTTGGTTTTCCTTAAGGTTTATCAAACACACAAGGATAAAGCTAGAAAAGGAAATTAAACTAGCATGGATAGTACAATAAAAGAATATGAACACCGACAGCTAGAATAAGTGTGTGAACATCAATGTAATGTCGGTGAGAAATACGTACTCCCCCAAGCTTAGGCTTTTGCCTAAGTTGGTCTATTGCCATGGATAGCCTGGCTGATATCCGAAGTCGTAACTGGGGTCGTACTGAGATGCAGCAGCCATTGCCTCCTGAGCTGCAGCATGGTGGCGAGCTGCCTCCGCTCTCCTCTCATGTTTGGCTGCCTCCTCCCTGGTTACAACATATCTTCTTTTTGCCTGATAATCAAAATGGGCAGGAGCAGGGAGAGTAACATGGACAGAGCGACGTCTGTCAAAGATTAGTCGATACTGGAGGAATTGTTCATTCCTCACAAGAAAATGATGACTGAACATAGCATCATAATCTAAATAAGCGGGAGGAAACTCCCTATCACCCTCACGTGGAGGTATACCAAGATAATTAGCAACGCGGGTCGCATAAATCCCTCCAAACAAATCTCCAGATAAACCATTATTATGCAACCTGCGTGCAACAATTGCCCCCAAGTTGTAATCTTTATTTCCTAATACAGCATGCTTGAGGACACAAAGATCAGGGACACACATGTGACATGCTTCATCTTTACCATTTATGCATCTACCAATGAAGAGAGCAAAATAATGTAAAGTAGGAAAATGAATGCTCCCTATGGTAGCTTGTGCTATGTCTCTAGATTCTCCCACAGTGATACTAGCAAGAAAGTCTTTATATTCAAATTTATGGGGTTCATTAACATTACCCCACTGCGGGAGTTTGCAAGTAGTAGTAAAACCTTCTAGGTCCATGGTATAGGATTGATCATAAATATCAAACAGGACACTTTGAGAATTATGCGAAGATGTAAATTTAAACCTTCTCACAAATGAATCAGTTAAATAGTAGTACTGAGGACACTTATCTTGCATGAAGTCCTCAAGATCGGCATTACACACATATGCGTCAAATTCATCATGGATGCCTGCATTTACCATAAAATCTTCCGACGGCCATTCACAAGGCCGCACATCAGCTTCCCTTGGTGGTTCATCGTCTTTCTCACGCATAGCACGCCTGGGTGCTTTGTTTGTTGAACAACCACCTTGGTACATTTTCCTAAACATATTTCTTCCTCTGAAAAAATTCTGAAATTTTTAGGAACTAAAAATAAAAGTGAAGCAAACTAAGCAAGATTGATAGCAACTACTCCCACAAGTGCCTAGAGCCTATATCATGCATTATAATTACTTGGGACCTCATAAATTTGACATGCAAGCTCAAGAAAAGGGTCACCTAGGAAGCAAAAAATTTCAATGAATAAAGTACTAGAACAAAAACTAGTTGGACCATTGGAGGAGTCACATACCAAAGAACAATCTCCCAAAGCAGTTTTGTGAATGGAGCTTTGAGCAAGGAGATCGAAAAATCGCAGCAAAATGAGTTGGAACTCGTGCTTGAGCTGGATGGTGACTTTTTTGCGAGGAAGATGGAGTGTGTGGGTGCAGGAATAAGTGGAGGGGGGGCCACCATGGGACCAAGAGGCAGGGGGCGCTCCCAGTCAGAGTGGGCGCGCCCTGGACCCTCGTGTCCAGGTGCTTGCCCCCCTGCTATGTTCTCAATGCCTAAAATCCTCAGATATTCCATAAAAAAATCATACTAAATTTGTAGGGCATTTGGAGAACTTTTATTTTCAGGATTTTTTTATTGCATGGATAATTCAGAAAACAAACAGATATTACTATTTTTGCTTTATTTATTTTAAATAACAGAAAGTAAAAAGAGGGTACAGAAGGTTGTGCCTTCTAGTTTCATCCATCTCAGGATTATCAAAAGGAATCCACTAACAAGGTTGATCAAGTCTTGTTAACAAACTCATTCCGAATAACATGGAACCGAAGAAATTATGAATAAAACTAGGTTACCTCAACGGGGATATGAACATCCCCAATAATAAGAATATCATATTTTTTCTTGACAGTAGGAAGAGGAAATTCAAACCCCCCAATAATGATAGTTGGAATTTTCTAATAGAATTGATGCTATGAACTTGTGGTTGTTTCCTCGGAAAGTGTATCTTATGCTCATTACCATTAACATGAAAACTGACATTGCCTTTGTTGCAATCAATAATAGCCCCTGTAGTATTCAAAAATGGTCTACCCAGGATAATCGACATACTATCGTCCTCGGGAATATCAAGAATAACAAAGTCCGTTAAGATAGTGACATTTGCAACCACAACATGCACATCCTCACAAATACCAACAGGTATAGCAGTTGATTTATCAGCCATTTGCAAAGATATTTCGGTAGGTGTCAACTTATTCAATTCAAGTCTACAATATGAAGAGAGAGGCATAACACTAACACCGGCTCCAAGATCAAATAAAGCAGTTTTAACATAGTTTCTTTTATAGTTGGTACTCCTGGATCCCCAAGTTTCTTTGGTATTCCACCTTTAAAAGTGTAATTAGCAAGCATTGTGGAAATTCTAGCTTCCGGTATATTTCTTTTGTTTGTGATGATATCCTTCATGTATTTAGCATAAGGATTTACTTTAAGCATATCGGTTAAGCGCATACGTAAGAAGATTAGTCTAATCATTTTAGCAAAGTGCTCAAAATCCTCATCATCCTTTTTCTTGGATGACTTAGGAGCAAAAGGCATGGGTTTCTGAACCCGTGGTTCTCTTTCTTTACCATGCTTCGTAGCAACAAAATCTCTTTTATCATAACGTTGATTCTTTGAATGTGGGTTATCAACATCAACAGCAGGTTCAATCTCTACATCATTATCATTGCTAGGTTGAGCATCAACATGAACATTATCATCAACATTATCACTAGGTTCATGTTCATCACCTGATTGTGTTTCAGCATCAGAAATAGAAATATCATTGGGATTCTCAGGTGTGTCTACAACAGGTTCAGTAGAAGCATGCAAAGTCCTATCATTTTTCTTTTTCTTCTTTTTAGAAGGACTAGGTGCAGCTAAATTATTTATCTGAGAATCTTGCTCGATTCTCTTAGGGTGGCCTTCAGGATAAAAGGGTTCCCGAGTCATTCTACCAGTTCTAGTAGCCACTCTAACAACAAAGTCATGTTTATTATTTAATTCATCTAGCAAATCACTTTGAGCTTTAAGTACTTGTTCAGCTTGAGTGCTAACCATAGAAGCATATTTGCTAATGAGTTTAAGTTCACCTTTAACTCTAGCCATCTAATCACTCAAGCGTCCAATCATGTAAGCATTACTCTTTAATTCTCTACCAACATAAGCATTAAAACTTTATTGTCTAGCAATAAAGTCATCAAATTCATCCAAACATTGGCTAGGAAATTTAGTAGACGGGATTTCAACCTTATCATATCTATAGAGAGAATTTACCTTTACTACCTGTGTCGGGTTATCAAGACAATGTGTTTCTTCGACAGGCGGTATATTAAGAACATGTATTTCTTCAATTGGAGGTAAATTCTTAACATCTTCAGCTTTAATACCTTTTTCTTTCATTGATTTCTTTGCCTCTTGCATATCTTCAGGACTAAGAAATAGAACAGCCCTCTTCTTCGGAGTTGGTTTAGGAATAGGCTCAGGAGTTAGCTCAATTGGCTCAGGAATTGGCTCAGGGGGAGTACAATTATTTTCATTAGTCAACATATTATTCAATAGTAATTCAGCTTGGTCGACTGTTCTGTCCCTGAAAACACAACCAGCACAACTATCCAAGTTGTCCTTGGAAGCATCGGTTAGTCCATTATAAAAGATATCAAGTATTTCATTTTTCTTAAGAGGATGATCAGGCAAAGCATTAAGTAATCGGAGAAGCCTCCCCCGAGCTTGTGGGAGACTCTCTTCTTCGATTTGCACAAAATTATATATTTCCCTCAAGGCAGCTTGTTTCTTATGAGCGGGGAAATATTTAGCAGAGAAGTAATAAATCATATCCTGGGTACTACGCACACAACCAAGATCAAGAGAATTAAACCAAGTTTTAGCATCACCCTTTAATGAGAATGGAAATATCTTAAGGATATAATAATAGCGGGATTTCTCATCATTGGTGAACAGGGTGGCTATATCATTTAACTTAGTAAGATATGCCACAACAGTTTCAGATTTATTGCCATAAAAAGGATCAGATTAAACCAAAGTAATTATCTCAGGATCAATAGAGAATTCATAATCCTTATCAGTAACAAAAATAGGTGAAGTAGCAAAAGCGGGGTCATATTTCATTCTAGCTTTCAGAGTTTGCTGCTTCCATTTAGCTAATAACTTCTTAAGATCAGATCTATCATTGCAAGCAATAATAGCATAGCAGCTTCTTCATCCATAACATAACCCTTAGGAACAACAGGCAATTCATACTTAGGGGGAGAACCTTCATCATCACTATCTTCAATAATATCATCTTCAATAATTTCATTCTCTCTAACTCTAGCAAGTTGTTCATCTAGAAATTCACCTAATGACAAAGTAGTATCAAGCATAGAAGTAGTTTCGTCATAAGTATCATGCATAGCAGAAGTGGCATCATCAATAACATGCGACATATCAGAATTCATAGCAGTACCAGGTTTAGGTGTCGCAAGCTTACTCAGAACAGCAGGAGAATCTAGTGCAGAGCTAGATGGCAGTTCCTTACCTCCCCTCGTAGTTGAGGGAAAAATCTTAGTTCTTTCGTCTTTCAAGTTCCTCATAGTGATCAGCAGATATAAATCCCAAGTGACTCAAAGAATAGAGCTATGCTCCCCGGCAATGACGCCAGAAAATAGTCTTGATAACCCATAAGTATAGGGGATCGCAGCAGTTTTCGAGGTTAGAGTATTCAACCCAAATTTATTAATTCGACACAAGGGGAGCAAAAGAATATTCTCAAGTATTAGCAGTTGAGTTGTCAATTCAACCACACCTGGATAACTTAGTATCGGCAAGTATTTAGTAGCAATGTAGTGTGATAGTAATGGTAACAGTGGCAAAGGTAACAGTAGCAGTTTTATAGTAATTGTAACAGTAGCAATGGTAAAGTAAATAAGGAAAGCACAATATGTGAAAATCTCATAGGCATTGGATCAGTGATGGATATGTCGGATGTGATTCCTCATGTAATAGTTATAACATAGGGTGACAGAGAATTAGCTCCAATTCATCAATGTAATGTAGGCATGTATTCCGAATATAGTCATACGTGCTTATGGAAAAGAACTTGAATGAAATCTTTTGTCCTACCCTCCCGTGGCAGCGGGGTCCTAGTGGAAACTCAGGGATATTAAGGCCTCCTTTTAATAGAGTATCGGACCAAAGCATTAACACATAGTGAATACATGAACTCCTCAAACTATGGTCATCACCGAGAAGTATCCCGATTATTCTCACTTCGGGGGTGTCGGATCATAACACATAATAGGTGACTATAGACTTGCAAGATAGGATCAAGGACTCATATATATTCATGAAAATATAATAGGTTCACATCTAAAATCATGGCACTCGGGCCCTAGTGACAAGCATTAAGCATAGCAAAGTCATAGCAACATCAATCTCAGAACATAGTGGATACTAGGGATCAAACCCTAACGAAACTAACTTGATTACATGGTAAATCTCATCCAACCCATCTGTCCAGCAAGCCTACGATGGAATTACTCACGCATGGCGGTGAGCATCATGAAATTGGTGATGGAGGATGGTTGATGATGATGACGGCGACGAATCCCCCTCTCCGTAGCCCCGAACGGACTCCAAATCAGCCCTCCCGAGAGAGATTAGGGCTTGGCGATGGCTCCGTGTCGTAAAACACGATGAAACTTTCTCTCTGATTTTTTTTCTCCACGAAACCAAATATATAGAGTTGGGTGGAGCTCCAGGGGGCCCAGGAGGCAGGGGGCGCGCCCTCACCCTCTTGGACAGCGCGTGGGCCCCCTGGCCTTGATTCTTTCACCAGTATTTTTTATATTTTCCAAAATTAATCTTTGTGGATTTTCAGGTCATTCCGAGAACTTTTGTCTCTACACAAAAATAACACCATGGCAGTTCTGCTGAAAACAGTGTCAGTCCGGGTTAGTTTCATTCAAAGCAAGCAAGTTAGAGTCCAAAACAAGGGCAAAAGTGTTTGGAAAAGTAGATACGTTGGACACGTATCAGCTTTGCCACAAATACGATGTCAACTACATGATCATGCAAGGCAATATGATAATGATGATGCGTGTCATGATAAACAGAGTGGTGGAAACTTGCATGGCTATGGAAATGCCATAATAGGTAGGTATGGTGGCTGTTTTGATGAAGATATAAGGAGGTTTATGTGTGATAGAGCGTATCGTATCACGGAGTTTGAATGCACCGACGAAGTTTGCACCAACTCTCAAGGTGAGAAAGGGCAATGCACGGTGCCGAAGAGGCTAGCAATGATGGAAGGGTGAGAGTGCGTATAATCCATGGACTCAACATTAGTCAAAAAGAACTCATATACTTATTGCAAAAATCTAGAAGTCATCAAAAACCAAGCACTACGCGCATGCTCCTAGGGGGATAGATTGGTAGGAAAAGACCATCGCTCGTCCCCGACCGCCACTCATAAGGACGACAATCTAAGAACACCTCATGTTTCAAATTTGTTACACAGCGGTTACCATACGTGCATGCTACAGGACTTGCCAACTTCAACACAAGCATTCTTTAAATTCACAATTACCCAACTAGCATGACTCTAATATCACCACCTCCATATCTCAAAACAATTATCAAGTATCAAATTGATCATAGCATCCAATTCACTTCCTATGATAGTTTTTATTATACCCAACTTGGATGCCCATCATTCTAGGACCAATTTTATAACCATAGCAAATACCATGCTGTTCTAAAAGACTCTCGAAATAATATAAGTGAAGCATGAGAGATCAACAATTTCTTCAAAATTAAACCACCACCGTGCTCTAAAAGATATAAGTGAAGCACTAGAGCAAAACTATCTAGCTCAAAAGATATAAGTGAAGCACATAGAGTATTCTCATAAATTCTAATCAAGTGGGCTTCTCCCAAAAGGTGTGTATAGAAAGGATGATTGTGGTAAACTAAAAATCAAATACTAATATCATACAAGACGCTCCAAGCAAAAGACATATCATGTGGCGAATAAAAATATAGCTCCAAGTAAAGTTACCGATGAACGAAGACGAAAGAGGGTATGCCTTCCGGGGCATCCCCAAGCTTAGGCTTTTGGTTATCCTTGAATATCTTGGGGTGACATGGGCATCCCCAAGCTTAGTCTCTTGCTACTCCTTATTCTATAGTCCATCAAATCTTTACCCAAAAATTGAAAACTTCACAACACAAAACTCAACAGCAAATCTAATAAGCTCCGTTAGTGCAAGAAAGAAAAACCACCACATAAGGTACTGTAATTAACTCATTCTTTGTTTATATTGGTGTTAAACCAACTGTATTCCAAATTCTCTATGGTTCATACCCTACATACTAGCTATAGATGCATCAAAATAAGCAAACAACACATGAAAAACCGAATCTGTCAAAAACTGAACAGTCTGTAGCAATCTGTAACTCTCGAATACTTATGGAACTCTAAAAATCCTACAAAAATAGGAAGTCCTGGGAAATTTGTCTATTGATGTACATAAAGAGTAATCAACGCAAAAGCACATTTATGTGAATTACTAAAATTATTTTCGTGCGGGAAAAGTTTGTGTTTTTCAGCAGAATCAAATTAACTATTACCATAGGTTATCCTATAGGTTCTAATTGGCACAAACAGTAATTAAAACATGAAAACACATCTAAACAGAAGGTAGATGAATATACATTACTAAACAAAAGCAAAAAGCAAAAATAAAAATAAAATTGGGTTGCCTCCCAACTAGCGCTATCGTTTAACGCCCCTAGCTAGGCATAAAAGTGAGGATAGATATAAGTAGTGCCATCTTGGGCACTCAATTCATAAGAAGCTCGCGTGATAGATTCATATGGTAATTTAACTTTCGTCCTTGGAAAGTATTCCATGCCTTTCCTTAATGGAAATTGGAATCTAATATTCCCTTCCTTCATATCAATAATTGGACCAATCGTTCTAAGAAAGGTCTACCAAGTATAATAGGGCAAGAAAGATTGCAATCTATGTCAAGAACGATAAAATCTACGGGCACATAATTCCTATTTGCAACAATAAGAACATCATTGATCCTTCCCATAGGTTTCTCAATGGTGTAATCCATAAGGTCAAAATTTAAAGAGCAATCATCAAGATCATGGAAACCTCGAATATCACATAAAGTTTTCGGAATCGTGGAAACACTAGCACCCAAATCACAGAAGGCATAACACTCACGATCTATAATTTTAATCTTTATAGTAGGCTCTCACTCTTCATAAAGTTTTCTAGGTATATAAACTTCCAAATTAAGTTTTTTCTCATAAGATTGCATCAAGGAATCAACAATATGTTTGGTAAAAGCTTTATTTTGACTATAAGCATGAGGAGAATTCAACACGGATTGCAACAAGGAAATACAATCTACTAACGAACAATTATCATAATTAAATTCCTTGAAATCCAAGATAGTGGGTTCAATGCTATTTAAAGCCTTGACCTCTCCAATCCCAGTTTTACAAAATTTAGCATCCAGATCTAAATACTCCGAATCATTGGGACGCCTTTTAACTAAAGTTGACCCATCTCTAGTCCCATCATTATTAATATTCATATTGCAAAACAAAGATTTAATCGGGGACACATCAATAACTTTTAGATCTTCATCATTATTTTCATGGAAATTAGAAGAACACGCTTTTATAAAGCAAACTTTCTTAGCACACAATCTAGTGGTTCTTTCTTTGCACTCATCAATGGAAATTCTCATAGCTTTGAGAGACTCATTGATATCATGCTTAAGAGGAGTAGATTTAAGTTTCAAAGAATCAACATCAAGCGAAAGTCTATCAGCGTTCCTAGCCAAATCATCAACTTTAAGCAATTTTCTTCAAGCAAGGCATTAAAATTCTTTTGAGAGATCATAAATTCTTTAACACTATTCTCAAAATCAGAGGGAATCTTATTAAAATTACCATAAGAATTATTGTAGGAATTTCCATAATTATTAGAGGAATTACTAGGGAACAGTATAGGATTAAAGTTTCCTCTATAAGCATTATTACCAAAATTATTCCTACCAACAAAATTCACATCCATAGATTAATTGTTATTCTCAATAAAAGTAGACAAAGGCATATCATTGGGATCAATAGGAGCACCCTTAGTAGCAAACAATTTCATAAGTTCATCCATCTTTTCACTGAAAACATTAATTTCTTCTATAGCATGCACTTTTTTACTAGTAGATCTTTCGGTGCGCCATTGAGAATAATTAGCCATAATGTTATCAAGGAGTTTAGTAGCTTCTCCTAAGGTGATTTCCATAAATGTGCCTCCCACGACCGAATCTAAAAGATTTCTAGAGGCAAAATTCAATTCGGCATAAATTTTTTGTATGATCATCCATAAATTCAAACCATGAGTAGGGCAATTGGGAATCATTAATTTTATTCTTTCCCAAGATTGGCCAACATGCTCATGATCAAGTTGTTTAAAATTCATAATATGGTTCCTAAGAGAGATGATCTTAGCGGGAGGAAAATACTTAGAGATAAGAGCATCTTTGCACTTATTCCATGAATCAATACTATTCTTAGGCAAAGACGAAAACCAAACTTTAGCACGATCTCTAAGTGAAAACGGAAATAACTTCAATTTAACAATATCATTATCCGTATCTTTCTTCTTTTGCCTCTCACACAAATCAACAAAGTTGTTTAGATGGGTAGCAGCATCTTCACTAGGAAGGCCGGAGAATTGATCTTTCATAACAAGATTCAGCAAAGCAGCATTGATTTCACAAGACTCAACATCATTAATAGGAGCAATCAGAGTACTATGGAAATCATTATTATTGGTACTAGAAAAGTCACAGAATTTGGTATTATCTTGCACCATAGCAACAAGCAATCCAACAGACAAGCAAACAAAAAGGCAAGCGAAATAGAGAGGAGATTGGGAAAGAGAGGGCAAATAAAATAGCAAGGGTGAAGTGGGGGAGAGGATAACGAGAGGCAAATGGCAAATAATGTAATGCGAGGGAGATAAGTTTGTGATGGGTACTTAGTATTGTCGTGGGGACAATTTCAACAATAATAAGGTATAGGGTATCGGAGCATGATCTATCGAGATGCATATGGGTGACACGATGGTTTTAGCGAGTTCGGGCCTCTCACGGTGGAGATAACAGCCCTACTTCTCGTGCTCCGGAGAGGCTTTCTTTTATCTATATATATCTGGAGATTACAATGTATGCGAGAGAGAGGAACGAATTCCCATGCCTGAACTAAGTCCTGAGACTAGAGAGAGAGAGTGGAAAAAACCCCTAGTCTAGTGGTGGGGGTGGATTATATAGAGTGCGCCACCCCCTCACCTCCTATGTTACAAAGTGGAGCATCAATGCCAGAATGCCTGCCCACTACAAAACCGTCATGCTAACTATTGGTCTTCACATATCTGAGTCAGTTACATGGCCGAGTGGAGTGCCGTGCTCCGAGTGGTCATTGTCGTCCGAGTGACTTTCAAGCTGCAGTACATCTGGACGGCGATCTGGCCCAGGGGCCCAGTACAAAGTGCATGGTGTCCATGGGTAGGTTCTTTAGGTCAGGCCTGTTACCCTACCCCTAATACATGTCCTCGTCATTAGCCCCTGAATCGGACAGGGTTGAGCGGGTTGAGTCGAGGTGAATTCCTAGATGAGTCGAGTGCTACAGAGGCACTTATGAACTTCCTCTGGCCACCCCGTCGGTCTTATCTCCACGTTTTGCCTTGAAGGATTCCAGACTGCATGGTGTCCGAGTGAAATGAGCTCAAACGGGTCCACGGAGGAGCGTTGAACTCACCTTATAACAAATTATTTTGGAGTGATTTGGAGCTGGTCCTGCATCGAGTAACTGATTACTCGAATATTCTTCACACCTGGAACAAGTCTTTTTTGTTGTTTGGCCGCCACTCGGACCAGGAAGACCATTCCGAGTGGATACCATTCCAGTGGGGGCACGCTGAGTGCACCCACTGGGTGTAGTCCCTGAGCTCTACCGTCGACTTCGGGCAGTCGGCGGGAGTCTTAGAGCCTGTCTTTTTTTGTTGTTGTGTGGCCATCACTCGGACTGGGCGGACCATTCCGAGTGGATACCAACAGTCAGCGGGAGTCTTAGAGCCTGTCTTTTTTTGTTATTGTTCATCACTTGGAATGATCAGGCCGTACCGAGTGGATATTACTCTAGTGGGGGAATGCTGAGTGCACCCACTGGGTGTAGTCCCCGAGACCACCGTCGACTGCGGGCAGTCGGCGGGGGTCTGAGAGAACTAAAAATCTTCTTAGCTGGTACTGATCGGACTTGTTCTTCTCTGACTTGGAGGTCGAGTAATTCTGGCGCTGGTTTTGCTTCAAGCAAAATGTTTCTTTCTGAGTTCTCTTCCAGTGGGGGCGCACTGAGTGCACCCACTGCGTGTAGTCCCCGAGCCTCTATCAGACAAGATGAGTCGGGTAGAGGGTTTAAGTCTCCTGGTAAACCTCCATGCAGCTGACACGGTAAATATCTTTTAGTCTGAAATTGAGTCAATCAGATGCATCTTCTAATGCTTTACATGGTAAATAAGCTCATCCTGGAGCTCAGTCAGTCAGCCTGATCTTCGTGCACTCGAAACGGAATAAATTCAGCCTGGAACTCGGTCAAGCAGGTGAATCTTCGTGCTCTCGGCACGGTGAATGAATTCGCCTTTAAACTGCCGACTCTAGAAAAAAGCTGGACACTCCATGAAGTAATCGTTCCAGTAGTACTTCTTATATTAACCGTTAGATTTTGCATGGAAGGGGTATTTGGAAGAGTACATTATATCCGTAGAGGAGCTTCATTTTGACCCTTTTGCATGAAAGGGGTATTTGTCCGAGTGGACGTGCTTCCCGACTGATCGGGGTATGTTGACTGCAAGGAAAAATTTGGTGGCACTTGTATGTCTGGTCAGAAAGATATTCCTGATGTGATCAATGGGTTGATTGCATGGGTATAACCCCTGAGGGCAGCATGGCCAACGGCTGTGCGTAGCCCCCGAGTGATGCTCGAAAGAGGTAAGCTTGCTACAGAGTGTGATATGAGGTTTGATGATTGAGTAACTTAGTCGTTCCCGTGTTGGGGGTGACGCATGAGGCGGCCGAGGGGCGATGATGTGTACAACCGAGTGACGACGCGCGGGGAGGCCGTGTGGTGAATACGTGCACAACCGAGTGGCAACGTGCGGAGCACCCGAGTGGTGAAGACGTGTCCAACCGAGTGGCGGCACGTGGGGCGACCGAGTCATGATGTGCGAGGTCGCCGAATGATGAAGACGTGCACAACTAAGTGGCAATGCGCGGGGCGGCCGAGTGAGGATGCGCGAGGTGGCCGAGTGAAGGACCACGTGTCCAGCCAAGTGGTGATGCGCGGGGTGGTCGAGTGACAGATTGCGTGTCCAGCCAAGTGGCTGAAATGGTCTTCGAAGGAGTTAGCCAGATGCTTTCAAAGCTAATGTAGCGACGAGGTCGTTGTAGTGCTTGTGCGACACAACAAGACCGGCATGA
This sequence comes from Triticum dicoccoides, assembly GCF_002162155.2. NCBI lineage: Eukaryota > Viridiplantae > Streptophyta > Magnoliopsida > Poales > Poaceae > Triticum > Triticum dicoccoides. Next base: position 298,977,460 of record NC_041385.1, on the reverse strand, counting down.
CAACTGATTCTGAGTAGGAATGAAGATGGCGTGCAGAGTGTCTGGGTGATTATAAAACTTGTCAAAGTGGCAGATCGAATGCACTTGTCGAAGTGAAGGATCTGACTGGTGATGAAGTACTCGACCACTCAGGAGAGTGTCATTCCAAATGAGATGCAGCCCTCGAGTGCAGCGTAGCCCCCGAGCGTACTACAGGCTTCGACAACAGACATGTCGTCGTGGTTCTAAGGCTGACAGTAGAAAGGGTGGTAGGTATAGAGAGGCAAGATCTCAGCTATGGTGAAGATGTACACACGAGTTTTATGAGTTCGGGCCCTTCTCGGAGGAAGTAATAGCCCTACATCTCGGTGGTCGATTGGATTATAAGTGTGATGTTATAGGGGGTGCCAACTCTTGTTCCAGAGGAGGAGGGTGGCTAATATAGAGTTCGCCAGGACCCTTTTCGCCCTCCATTACAAGGGACTTAATGTACCTAAAGTGGTGGCGTTACTCGTAACGCCAGCCTTAAGTGATGTTAATGACCTTAAAGACTACAGAGTAAATGTCTGCCAGTTGTAATGCTGAGTGACTCCTAATCTTCGAGAGGTTGAGTGATTCTTTGGATGGTCGAGTGATAGTGCGTAGGAAGATTCCCGAGTGACATGATGTCGATTGGATTGCACTCGACATCTTTGACTGGGGGTCTCACATTTCTTGTCTTCTTGGGTAGTGACCTTGGGTAGGACATATAGGTCAGGCCTATGAACCTATCCCAGGTATGTATCCTCATCAGTAGCCCCCGAATGGATTAAGGTTCGAGTGGAAAGTAGGTTGGAGCTGAAATTGTTCTGAGTCTTGCGCCTTCGCGAACGTTTTCTGCAAGATGGAAAATTCGCGTTGGTACTTCAGCGTCGATTCGGTCTCCTTGATCCATTCACAGAGTCGTCGACTGAACTTGTAGTGTCGTTTGCCAAGTGTTGTATTAGAGTGCTGGATCTTGGGCGTGATTGGTTGCTGCGTATCCCGGATTTCACGGGATACAAAATTTTGGGGAAGCACGCGGGACGGGGAGTGCCGAAGCGGGCAGAGCGGATAAACAATGATGCCTTGATTTCTGCGCTGCCTTTTTCGCCACGTACGCCGTGCGTGACTGTTGCGGGATTTGACAGGATTGCCTGGTCCCACGCATCAGTCACTCGGAAGCGACCCTTTATAAGGTGATGGGGCCGAGGCATCTGCACTACACATGCCCTTTCCTCCTTCTTCCTCCACTTCTCCGCCGCGCTCAACTCTTCAGTTCCGATGCCGCCGCTCGGCCGCCATGGTGAAGGACAAGACGGCGGCGCTAGAACACGCAAAGAAGGCAAAGGGGGTGGCGAAGTGCAAAAAGCAGCACCGCAGGTCGTCATCACGCATGGGGCTGCCGCCGGGCTGGATCTAGGGCGATTGGATCCGCTCTTCATTCGGCAGGAGGATTTGCACGAGCTGGCGGAGTCCGGGATGATCGCCAGGGGAGAGGCAAGGTTGCCGGAGAGGAGATGAATCCTCAGCCTCGACCGGGTCAGTGCGTATTGCTCACCACCCACGTCGACCGGGGTTTTTCGCTTCCACCGCATCATATCTTCCGGGGGTTCTTGAACTTTTTCGGCGCCCAACTCCACCATTTTTCTCCTAACACCATCACGTATCTGGCCGCCTTTGTGCGAATGTGTGAAAATTTCTTGGGGTGTGGACCGCACTTGGGTCTTTTCAAACATATCTTCACCATCCGATCCAAGTCAGTCAAAAAAACAAAGTCGAGTGTCTGAAAGACCAATGTCATCCAGATGTGTGGGGGTTTAGGTATCCAGAAAAGGCATAGGAGTTCCTTCCCTACTATGACTCTCCCTGAATCAATTAGAGGCTGGCAGTCGACTAGGTTCTACTGCCAGGATGAGGCAGCTCCAAGTCAGTCGACAGGCCTCCCTCACTTCACATTCGACCACGTCTAAGCTCCTTCTCCACTCAAAGTGACCGCTGCTGAGAACGTGGAGACGAAGATGCTGGTAGAGAAAGTGGTTCAGCTCATCAATGATGGTGTTACCAGCCTGGTCCTGCTGGAAGTGTTCCTCAGTCGATGCATCCAGCCTCTCAAGGCCCGTGATCATCCTATGTGGCTGTATTCTGGACCTGAAGACACCGCTCAGGTCCATCCAGAGGAAGTGTCGTCCGAGACCGTGGCCATGTGGTTGAGGAGTATCATAGGCAATCAGGACAATCCCAGAAGATCCAGACGAGTTATCCCTATCAGAGACGATAATCCACCCGACAAGGTATGCCCTTTTATTCTGACTGCTTGGCGCATAAGTTCCGACTGCTTGTGATGTCGACTGATTTTTGCTTGACTTTTCATCTTGTAGGTCTTCACCGAGATGTACTCTATGACCAACGGTGAACAAGCCCTGGAGCAGGGCCAGGACGAAGAGGCCAGCGCAGATGAGAGCGGCGACTGTGAGTCTTCGGATGGAGAGGAGGAGGAGGAGGAGAGCGAGGAGTCAGACGACGAGGAAGAGGTCGACTCGCCGCCGCGTTCCGAGGGCCAATCCAAGCAGCAACACGACCTGGCGGGCGGGCGCGGGAAGAACGTGGCTCCGAGTACACACGCTTAGAAGCGCACTGAAACGTCGACTCCGGAACCGACAAAGAAGACCGCCAATCAGCCCAGGGTTGCCCCTCCCAAGACTCGGAAGACTTTGCCTCGGATGAAGATGGAAGTCCCAGTGGCTTCGGGGTGAGTAACACACTTGTGCTTATACAAACCGATTGAAATTTCTGTTCTGACTGATTGGATTACGCATCTCTCCAGACCCACCTCTGCTGCTACTGACATGGATGTCGATAAGGCAGCAGGAGACGTGGAGGCCACCTCCCGAGCTGGTAAGTTCGTTCGACCAAGTTTCATTTAGTCAAGTGAGTAGTCAGTCAGTTGAATATTTGATACTTCTCTCTTTCTATAGCTCCGTAAGAGATCGTTGTGCTCCCTGATGACGAGGAAGAAGAAGCGCCTCTACAGGAGAGGAGGAATAAGAGTGGAGGCTCGAGCAGGAGGAGGCTTGAAATCCAAGTCCCTCAGTCGATGTTGGCGCTTGAGGCGGTGGTCGAACATTCCGAAGGGCCAGTTCGGACAAACGTCACATTCACAAACCCGCCGATGACTGATCGTCCATCGGGGTCGACTGCACAGACTCCTGCTGTTCCAGTGCAACTCCACTCGTCCAACCCGGTAACTGCTTCGACCACCTTGGAACCATCACTCTTTGCCACGTATCAAACTCCAGACAACTCACCGGGCGCCGCTAGGGAAGCTCTTCATTAGGTGAACCTTGTCATGGAGCAGGTGAAGGTGATGCATGAAGCTAGCCAGGTAGCTTACAACGCCAGCACTGCCCTTCAGACCAATGTTCAGGTCAGCAAAACTCCGACTAAACTTTTGAGAGTTGCTTTGTATCTGATCACCCACTGGGGTGTTCCTTTCTTTAGAATTTAGGAAATCTTCAACTCCGCTCGCCTCGTGCTGAGTCTCAGTAAACTGTTCGAATCAGTGGGGGCACGCAGAGTGCACCCACTGGGTGTAGTCCCTGAGACCACGATCGACTGCTGGCAGTCGACTGAGGTCCAATGATGTATCCTCTTGCTTTTTTTGAACTCACATTGTGCAGACCCTACTGAGTATTGATCTGAACCAGTGGGGGCACGCTAAGTGCACCCACTGGGTGTAGTCCCCGAGACTACTGTTGAATATTTGATTCGGCAGTAGTCTTAGAGTAATTTTTCTCCGTCACTATCTCTTATTTCTGTCGACTGACATATCTCTCTTGCTAACTCCAGAGGTCTTGTGATCTAGGAGCTCGGCTCTCCAAGTTAAAGAAGAAGCGTGTCAGCGTTGACCTTGACCTTGAACTCGCAAAGAAGAATCTCAAGACTGCTCAAGAAGAGATGGCCATGATGGGAGGTAATCATTCGACCTTTTTGTCTGCTTTGTAGCTCGCACTTCGTACTGGTTTTTCTTTCACTCTCTTTGAACTGAGTGACTTCACACAAGCAGATGTGTGTAGTGAAAATCGCCAACTTCAGGCTCGTCTGAACATTGTTGTTTCTTTAGAGAGGATGAAGGAGGCTTTGGAGAAGAAGGACCTGGACCTCGCCGCTGCTCAGAAGGAAGCACGTGAGAAGACGAAGCTTGCGGACCAGAAGCTGGCTTCAGTCGGCAAATTGGAGGAGGAGAACGCGTAGTTGAAGGCCACCATCTCGGAAGCTAATCAGGAAGTCGAGCAGCTGAGGAAGGACAAGGAGAACCTGACCACAAAGTCGGCGGCCTCAAAGCCAAGATAGACAAGCTAGAGTCTTATCTGGAACAACTTGCCGCGAAACTGGTTCCGAAGCTTGAAGGTATGATCATTCGACTAGTCAATTCATCGTCGATTGAAGTTTGTTGTTATATTGTCGACTCATCGTTTTTCGTGATGGGACAGAACTGTGTCCGGACTTTGAAGCTGAAACTGGGCGGGTCGAGACAGGTCTCGATCCCATCAATTGTCCCATGAAAGATGACATTGCAATGAATCTGCTGCGATTGGAGTCATGCTTGGATGGTGCAGTCGCTTATCTGGCTCGACTGGAGGCGGCAATGACCCGAGTGGATGCTAAACTCTGGCATCAGGCGGAACTTTCTCAAGACCTCGAGTCGCTGATGAATCGACTTAATCAGATCCCAGGCCGAGTGCAACAATGGAAGAAGTCCTCTGCTCACTGTGGTGCTGACGTCGCCTTGTCATTGGTCCAAGTGCACTACAAGGAGGTTAAGGAAGACAAGTTGGCTGCTCTCAAGGTAGCGAATACTAAGAAGCACTCTTTCCAGTCCTTCATGGACACCTTCCTCGAGGCAACCACTCGTATTGTCAACAGCATCGACCTCGGCAGCTTCTGCGACCCGGCGAGTCCTTCTCCCGCCGAGTGATTGAAAAACATTATGCTTCACCTTTATTTGCCTCGGAATGCCGAGTGATTTTGTAATCGTTAAAACTCCTTCGGGCCTGACGCCCGAGTACTTTAATATGCGGTTAGGAAGCTTTGGATTTATCTTCAAATACGTTGCGTTTACCTCCCGAGTGAAATTCGTTCTTCTCCCTGATTGGTTTCTGTTTGTTTGATGCATCTCCTGAAGAAGAATCAGCAATTGACTAGTTCGACGATCCTTGAGCATCCTTGATCAGCTCATTAGCAAGGCACTCAGCAATGGTCTTGACGTTCTTGTAAGCCGTCTGCTTTGGCGCCAGCCGTTAGATGGGCCTTTGTCAGTGCGCACAATCTCATCCTTCTTCTTGATGGTGCAGCCCTCCCCCGGGGGGGGGGGGGTCGCGGTCGACCCGCACCATTCGGCGGGGCTGGTTAACTCATCAAGAAGGTATTCAACAATGGTCTTGACGTTCCTGAGAGTGGCTCACCTTGGTGACATGCTCAATCTCGTCCTTCTTCTTGATGGTACAATTCTGAAGTGGGGGTCGTGGTCGGCCTGCACTTTGCTAAGTTCCCGCGTGAGAAAAGCAATTTTCACTCGGGAGGGTTTTCAAAACTTAGGCGAGTACTGGACTGCAGCTAAGCCTCCGAGTGGGGGGATTGCTCACCACTCGGTAGGATTTTTCAAACTTAGGCGAGTACTGGACTGCAGCTAAGCCCCCGAGTG
>NC_041385.1:298965443-298971477 GCF_002162155.2 Triticum dicoccoides | reverse complement strand
GAGGATTGCTCACCACTCGGTAGGATTTCTCAAACTTAGGCGAGTACTGGACTGCAGCTAAGCACCAGAGTTGGAGGATTGCTCACCACTCGGTAGGATTTTTCAAACTTAGGCACGTACTGGACTGTAGCTAAGCCCCCGAGTGGGAGGATTACTCACCACTCGGTAGGATTTTTCAAACTTAGCCAAGTACTGGATTGCAGCTAAGCCTTTTACAATCTCATCCTTATTTTTGACGGTGCAACCCCAGTGGGGGGGCATGGCCGACCTGTACCGTTGGGTAGGACTTTTTTATTACTTAGGCGAGTACTGGACTGCAGCTAAGCCCCTGAGTGAGAGGCGGACTCACCAGTCGGTAGGATTTTTTATTACTTAGGTGAGTACTGGACTGCAACTAAGCCCCCCAAGTGAGAGGCAGACTCACCACTCAGAAGGATTTTTTATTACTTATGCGAGTACTGGACTACAACTAAGCCCCCGAGTGAGAGGCAGACTCACCACTTGGTAGGATTTTTTATTACTTAGGCGAAACAGATTCGCAGCTAAGCCTTCGAGTGAGAGGCAGGCTCACCACTCGGTAGGATATTTCTTTAACTTAGGCGAAACGGATTCGCAGCTAAGACACCCACTAGGGGATTTCAGAACACGCAAAAAATGAACAACAATCATTTGGAAGACTGTAAAATCATGTCTTTTGATACACAAACTAAAAGGTATTTCTTATTACATCTCATCAGTCTAAATACTTAAGAGTAAAAAGGGCGGAGCAGTTCCGCATTCCAAGCACGTGGCTCATCTTTATTGTGTACGACGTTGAAGAGACGATACGCTCCATTGTGGAGCACCTTGGTGACGACGAAAGGGCCTTCCCAAGCAGGAGCGAGCGTGTGTGGTTTCTGCTGGTCCACCCTAAGAACCAGGTCTCCTTCTTGAAATGCCCGGCCCCTTACGTTTCTGGCGTGGAATCAACGCAAATCTTGCTAATAAATGGTCAACCGTTTCAAGGCCATCTCTCTTTCTTCTTCCAAGAGATCGACTGCATCTTGTCGAGCCTACTCCGCTTCTCCTTCTGAGAAGAGTTTGACTCGGGGCGCATTGTGGAGCAAATCACTCGGGAGTACGGCTTCGGCTCCGTAGACTAAGAAGAATGGAGTCCTTCTAGTCGACCGATTACGAGTTGTTCTTAGTCCCCGAAGTACTGATGGGAGCTTGTCGACCCACGCTCCTGCTGCATGCTTGAGGTCGCGCTACTACCGGGGTTTCAGTCCTTTGAGAATCAATCCATTTGCTCGCTCAGTCTGCCCATTCGACTAAGGATGAGCGACTGAAGCGTAGTCGACCCTCATGTGTTGGGAAGCACAAAAGGTTCTGAACTCATCAGAGTCGAAGTTCGAGCCGTTATCTGTGATGATGCTATGCGGAACACCATATCTGAATATCAGTTCCCTGATGAAACTCACAGTTTTACTTGCTTCAAGGTTTTTAATGGGCTTGGGCTCGATCCATTTAGTGAACTTGTCGACTACCACCAGCACATGAGTAAATCCGCTCCTGCCCGTCCTCAGAGGTCCAATCATGTCCGATCCCCAAACATGAAAAGGCCAGATGAGTGGAATTGTCTTCAGAGCCGACGCAGGTTTGTGAGACATGTTGGAGTAAAACCGACAGCCTTCACACTTGTCCACTATTTCCTTTGCCATCGTGTTGGCCCATGGCCAGTAAAATCTGGCTCGTTATGCTTTGGCTATGATGGCCACAATATAATACGTGCCTTGCTGCCCCTGCTGTCACTGGGAAAGGACACCGCAAGATTGAACCCAAAGCTAAGCACTTCTCCCATTGCAAGAAAGATCAATCTAGTAGGCCAAACCAAACTGATAATTCGAAGATACTTGCAAAGATAACTTAACCACACATAAAATAATTCAGAGGAGATTCAAATATTTCTCATAGATAAACTTGAGCATAAACCCACAATTCATCGGATCTCGACAAACACACCGCAAAAAGAGTTACATCGAATAGATATCCAAGAAGATTGAGGAGAACTTTGTATTGAGATTCAAAGAGAGAGAAGAAGCCATCTAGCCAATAACTATGGACCCGAAGGTCTGTGGTAAACTACTCACAACTCATCGGAGAGGCCTTGGACACTACAGGAATCAGCTACTTTGCCATCTGCCACGGCGGACGGCAAAGGCATGGATAGCGGACAGCAAAGGTCTTTGCCGTCCGCGGTGGACGGCAAAAGTGCACGGCAAAGTACGGGACGGCTAAGAGCTACGTTGCCGTCTGCTTCGAGCGGCTGACGGCAAAGGGGCCTTTGCCATCAGCGGTGGACGGCAAAGAATGCTGATGGCAATAAATGCGATGTTACTCCATTAGGTGGTTAACGACAGGCCTTTGTCGTCCGCTGCTGACGGCAAACTTCGGAAGGCCTTTGCCGTCTGCCAAATGATGTTAGCCGATGTCACTACACGGCAGGCTTTTGCCGTCCGCCGCTGTAGGCAAAGTTTTTTTTCTCTTTGCCGTCAGCCACTGTAGGCAAACTGACCAAATTGGTCAGCCTCCCAGGAAGCATAGTTGCCTGCCATGTGGCCTCTTTGCCGTCCGCTGCTGATGGCAAAGAGCCATTTGCCATCGGTGGCAGACGGCAAAGAGCCTGCATATTGTCTCTTTTTTCTGTTTTTTTAATCCAACAATTTTCACAGCAAATATATATGACATATATAGATATATTTCACAGGGCTATTTAACAACACATAAGTTTCATCGTACATACATATATAGTTCCATCCATTCATACATAGCAAGTTGCACATACACATAAGTTGCAACCATTAGGAAGTTGCACATACATATTACAATGCAAAGTTTCATCAAGATAGCAACTTCCATCGTAGAAAGCTAGAAGAATACTAGAAGAGAATGAAATAAAAAAACAAGCACTCCATCATAGCAAGCTAGCTTCCGAGAAGTGAATGAAATCTGCAAAATGGCAAATAAGAAAGTTAGGAAAAGGTGACTAGAAGAAGAAGACTAGAAGAAGAAGCACGCCATCATTTGTGAGGTAACTTAGGTGAAATGGATTGTTTATGAGCTAATTTAGGTAAAATGCATCATTTTAGAGCTAACGTAGGTAAAATGGATCATTTATGAGCTAACTAAGCTAATTATGCCATTTTTTACATAAGTAAGGTAAGTACATGTCATTATTGAGCAAACCTAGTTAACTAAGCATATTATAACTAACTTAGGTCATTTTGGAGGAAACAAAGCTAAGTATAGATTGTTTTAGAGCTAACTTAGGTAAAATGGCTGGTTTTGGAGGTCAGTAAGCTTATTAAGTCATTTTGCAGGAAAAGAAGCTAACTCTAGGTCATTAAGGTAAGCATATTGGATGAAATAAAGCTAAGTCTAGGTCTTTATGCATTTGTTAAGCAAAAAACTAGAGAAACTTACCTTGATCATGGAGGTGTGGGAGCGGGCTGGCTCATGCCAGTAGCTGGAGAAGGATCATGTGATGCTTGTGTGGAGTTACGCTGCACCAAAGATCATTTCCAATGTTTTGTTAGCATGATGACACTCAAATGTTAAGACTAGCAAGTAATGTCCATTCAAATTAAACTCACCGTGGTCTCAGGAGCAATCTCTGGATCAATGGCTATGGAGCCACGGGACCTCGGCCACTAGATATCCTCACCTGCTCTGGATTGTAGGGAATCTGGCTCAGGTTAAACTCCTCCCCTTTCCTCGCCTTCCCCTTGACTTGCTTGTAAGAGGTTGTGTGGGCCATGGCTTACAGGTCCTACCCCTCTGGCACCTTATCCGTCTTATTGTAGCATGCCTGAAAGAGAGAAACAAAGTAAATTAGTAATTAAAGGGCTCAAGCTAGCATGATGAATGAATTGCATTAATCATGAAGCAAACCACATACTCAATTTCGCCCGAACTGATATAAGTTGGAGCTACCTTGATGGTGTGGCACACCTTCAATTTGGGCACGTTTGTCCTTGGCCTCAGTCGGCTCCCCTTCCTTCTTTCAACACCTGCCATGACAAAGAGTAAACGAAATTAGTACAACATAAAAAAAATACCGACAAGAATAATAATATGTATATCACTTAAGTGTATCATCATCAAGTACAACATAAAAAAATTGAATACCTGACACTACTAATAATCTCGATCAGTATCATCAATAAATGCATAATCATCATCATCACTATAATTAATGACGGGCTCATAGGGTTCAGTGGCATCAACATGTGGAAGGCCACCTTTACGTAATCGGCTAAGCATTGAGAGGTCGTCCGCAGCAGTAACCTCTTCTTGTTCCGGCTCTTCTTGTTCCTCCTCTGGGGTGATGTGGGATTCACTGTCGCTGTCTACTTCAATGTTTTGGGGTGAAGTATACCGGTTCTTGAAACGCTTTTTGGAAAGACGTGTCTCTCGGAAGAATTCTCCTTCATATGTGTCTGGGTTATAGTCTTCATAATCCTCTTCCTTTGGGGGAGATAGTCTAGCACGTGGCGGCACTTCATAAACGACATCCCAACCTTTCAGATTTGGATTAGTTTGGCAGGCCCAGGGTAGATAGAATACTTGGGTCGCCTGTTGAGCCGTAATATAGACATCAGGAACATCTAAATGGGTGCTTTGGTTGATTTCAACTAGCCCTATATGTTCATGAGTCCTTGTAGTCTCCTTCGGCTGAAACCAATAACATTTGAAGAGTACGACATTCGGTGGGTTTTCACCATAGAATAGAAGTTCATAAATTGCTTCAACTCTCCCATAATACTCGGTACCTCCTTCGCCAATAGCAAATACACAACAATTTGTAGACTTTCGGTCGGCCATAGATAGCTCTTTGCCATAGGTACGAAAACGATACCCGTTGATGTCGTATTTGTCAAATGAATGGACCTTATAGTCAAAACCATTAGCGACTTGTCTCAATTCGGCCTCCATAGACTCTGAATTAGCCTACAAGTTTAATATGAAAGGATTGTTGCATTACACCCAAATTAGCGAATGAAATAAAATTGTCTAATAGAATTTACCGTTTGTTTGAACCAAGAGATGAAACCGGGATAGCCGCCTCCTTGCTTTGCGAGAAGCTCATACTCTTCGACGGAATCCTTTTGGATCACCGCTCCATACGAGAATAGGGCGACGTATCGACTGTATGAAATATCCAGGAATAAGAGCAGCTCAAACGAAAATAGAAGTTGCGAAACAATGTACCGAGAACTTACTCAATGTACGGCCGCACTTCTATCAGGTTGTTGAAGATATACAACGAAATGGTACGCCATTCTTCGTTATCCAAAGATACTGGATTTGAAACACTGGCTGGTGCGAGATTCCCTTTGAATAGGCTGAGGTTGGATCCACCCTTTTTAGGCTCGTCAGCATTGTACCGAGGCTTCGGATTATGCAAATGACGATTTTTGGTTTCGTAGTGTGCTATCACGAAGTTTGCCGCTTCCTCAGTGATGAATGCCTCAGCCATAGACGCTTCAATTCTACGTTTTTTTACATTTTTCTTGAAGCGTCTTCTGCATCCTCTTAGTTGGGTAGCACCAATGATTTTGCACATACTCGGGCTGTCCATGGATAGCGTTGGACAATTCGAAAGAATCAAGGTTATAAATATGCAAATGCATGCATATTTATAACTATGACGCTTTCGAATGGGAGACAAATATTGGTTACACATACTGATGATTCAAGACACATATATAGCTAGCTATCAAGTTTCATCAGCACGAACACCGGAACAGAGCAAATAATTAATGGGGGAGGAGGACATGTCATTTGTGCTCACCCACGAACGAAGGGGCAGAGCTCGTCAAACGCACGGCGAGGTCGTCGAACACCAAACCTCGCAGCGGTGAAACAACTGCACATTTAAATCAACCCGATCAACACAATTATATATGATGTTTTTCATAACAAAATCGAAAAATATATGACCTAACTAATAATTCACAAATATAAGACCCTGTCGGCCTCGGGGGGTCGGATG